>NW_012133857.1:28070232-28112789 GCF_000956105.1 Propithecus coquereli
ATCCAAGCACCTCATATCCTAGATGCATTATAATAAGAGTGGGACAGAGAAGAGTGGGAGATGCTTGCAGATGAACTACTAGAATCATTATTTTCTGTAGGTTTAAATGGTGATGTCTACGAAGCTAATAAAGCCTCAACCAGTGTTATTTCACACTTAGACAAGACCTGCTGAGTTTTCCATACAATATTAAATGACATGGGCTAAACATGCTTCTTTTTCTTTTCCAATTGAAAAAAAAAAAAAAACAACAAAAAGAACATTTATATAAATAAGGTCCAAAGCCTAAAAGGAACTTGACAGGAGAAAGGAAGAAGGCTGAGCTTGGACAATCATGTTAGAAAGGGAAGGGGGCTGGGTGCCATGGCTCATACGTGTAATCCTAGCACTCTGGGAAGCTGAGGCAGGTGGTTTGCTTGAGGCCGTGAGTTTGAGACCAGCCTGGGCAACATAGCAAGACCCTGACTCTACAAAAAATTTAAAAATTAGCCGAGCATGGTGGCGCACCTGTAGTCCCAGCTACTCAGGAGGCTGAGGCAGGAGGATTGCTTGAGCCCAGGAGTTCGAGGCTGCAGTGAGCTATCATTAGGCTACTATATTCCAGCCTGGGTGGCAGAGTGAGATCCTGTCTCTAAAACATACACACACACACAAAAAAAAAAAAAGAAGAAAAAAAAAGGGAAGGGAAAAGGGCAAGGAAGAAGGAAGGTTGCTCTAAGCAGTGGCCCTATGAAGAACTACGCTCACAGTCAGGCGCACGTGTACTTCCCCTACACACCAATAAAGATAATGAGGAGATGGAGAACCAGAAAGCCAATCAAACTGGTAAACGGAAAAGCCTGCTGGCCTCCCAGGTCCACCATACCTAAAAGCCCAACACATCTGAATGTTCTGGACTCACATGCCATGCACCAGTGACACACAGGGGCAGAGTGTGAGTCCATGTGAACTGAGCTGAATGGGCTCCGAAAGGTGGGAGTCCACTTTTCAGAGGGGGGATGGAACAACCTTGCTGAGGGTGCCTTTTCCATTACATACACCGTTTTGCCAAAGTAAACTAACGGTACAAATGTCCATAAAAATGCAATGGCTTAAGATAATGACTTGGGCATCTATCAGATTAGAATCAACTCAACTCTGTAAGTATATGAACTTGAGCCTCTGTAAGATTCATTTTCTTCATTGGAAAATGGTTATAATAATAGCTTACACTTCAAAAGATTAAGAGGATTATAGGAAATAATGTAAGTGTTTAATAGAGTTCCTGACACATTGGGGATACTTAATAAACAAAACTTTTTTATTATTATAAATTTTTAACTTTTGAAACATGGTAGCAGGTGAGTTACTCAGCCTCTCTGCTCCCCCTTTCCTGCATAGGGAATGGCAGGGATACCCACCATTAGCATCGCGCTACAACTAACCCAATGAGACTTACCAGTGCTTGGGCTCTCTGTTGGCACAGAGTGATAAATGACAGCTGCCTATCTAGCACAGAATTTAGAACCTCAGAGTAGATCTCGAAGCTTAAAAAAAAAATCAGTCTAGATAACCACTGAGGAGAAGGACTGATAAAATACATAAGACGGGAAAAAGAAATAAAAAGGTAAATAAGATAGAGTATCAACAGAATTCACTGACAAGGACTGGAATAAATAATGTCTTGTAACAAACAGCATTGACACTTCGCCGATCAAAATGTCACTTTTATTATTGATAAAAGTTACCTTGGAGGAAATAGTTTTAGATATTTGTTAACAATGGGCTTGCTTGTTATAATACTAAATCTCTCCCAAATTAAACTTACGAACCATTCCTGGGCAGATTTCACGAGCACAATCTTTCCAGTAAGACCTGCCCAAATAAAGTCTCCTGCATGCAGGGACAGAGAATGCATGCTTCCCCGGGAGCATGCAGAGCTCCAAGGAGAAGAGACATTATCAGAACTAGCAATGTCCAGGTCCTTCTCATAAACTCACTGATCAGAAAACCTACCTCTCCCTGGTAAGAAGTAAACAGAGATTCCACACTGCTGTCTCCAAAGCTCCTGAAGGGGCACTTTAGAAATGTGAAGTGGTGTTTTGTTCCAGGTTGTCACAAATATGGGGTGTGCTGCTGGCATTTATCGGGTGAGCTCCAAGGATGCTAAAAGTTCTTTAATAAATGACAGAGTCCAGGATAACAAAGAACCTTCCTGCTTCCTTCACAACCTTTCAATGCCCCGCCAGACAGTTCGCATGGATGGAAATTTGTTTATA
This sequence comes from Propithecus coquereli, assembly GCF_000956105.1. NCBI lineage: Eukaryota > Metazoa > Chordata > Mammalia > Primates > Indriidae > Propithecus > Propithecus coquereli. Next base: position 28,072,491 of record NW_012133857.1, read on the forward strand.
GTTATCTGACCCCAGACTCTCACTCCAAATTACATCTAAACGAAAAGTATTTTTTCCTAATGATTTTTTAATTTGGCACAAAACTTGCTTAGACTATGACATTGCTTTGTGAAACACAAATCATATCTCATCTTATACATGGTGAAATGGAAACTGTGTATGAGAAGTGATACAGCAAGCAGAGGGGAAAATACCCCTGACTCGGGCAGTCTTGTGTTTGAAGTGTTTTCTATGCATGTAGCACTGTGCTAAACATTGTAAAAAGCATTAAAACAATTCAAAAGCTTAAAAATTCATTGCTACCCATGACTCTCCTTTGTTAGAACATCCCATTACATAGGGTGTTTTCAGCAGTACCACATTTAAAGTCACTTGTTAAAATATACAAATTATGTAGGATGGAGAACCCTATACCACCCTATACCACAGTATGAACCATTCACTTCTTTGTTCTAATTCTTGGCTTCTTAAAGGAAGCCCAATAGCAAACCAATGCACAGCAAATAAGTTTTGATGGAGAAGGAAAGAAAGGCCAGGTGTGAGCAGTAAGGGGATAGATCAGTGGATAGGAGGGGTCCCCAGACCATAGACCAACCAGGGGCACATGGGAAAATACAATAGTGATGGGTAGAAGGGAAGGGAAGAGAAAGAGTTGAGAACTGATGAAGACAAATACTGACTGCATTATTGGCAACAAACATTTGTGATTAAATAGAAAAGAGGCAGGGTTTAACAGGCAAATGGGCTTGAGTTCAGATCCTCAAGCATTTGTGTGCCCTAAATGAAGCCAAAGTTAGGGAAGACATGATAGGTAGGTAGGCAGGTGGACAGATAGAGATACAGATATACAATAGTCCATGGCAGAGTACCCGGTACACAGTAGGTATCCCAAAACTGCAGAGCTATTATTATTGTTCCTAGTCACAGTTTTGCCACAGGTTAGGCTTTGTAAAGCCTAAAGCAATCCTTTTAATTGCAGACAGCACTTACTTTGGTTAGAGAACAAAGGCAATAACAATAGTGGGAAAGTTTCCGGCGACCTTTATCTGTTCAGTCCTACGGATGCTTGCAGAACTCTGCAGTTCGTGTATTACAACCGGAAGCCTTCCAATGGTATCAAACGCAACCTGAACACAGGGATGCACATTCCAGGAAACAAGCTATTTTCCAACATCTAGGTCTTTATGCTGGCCTCCTGCTGTTCATGTCCTCAGCTCCAACTGTTAAAGACCACGGCAGAATGGACTGATTCTAGGCAAGCTGCGCTGGAAACAACTGTGCTTAATGGAAAACACTAGGTTGAAACAGGGCCAACAGAAATGTATGGCCCCATTCAAAATAATAAACAATGCCAAATGTCAGCAGGTGCAACTGTATCAATAAAGACCAGCATCACCTACAATTACCATATCCAATTTAAAATGTCTTGTAGATCAAACACTTTTAATCCCTTTGTAAACTCCTTTAAGTCACTGATCAATACCTCTTAGCCCGGTTACAACAGTCTCAGTATCAGGCAGAACCTCGATCAACAAAGTGTTAAGCTACAGAACTAAACCGACTTATCCTTTCCTCTTTCAGATGACCTTTGCTTGAAAAGAATGACGAGTTCCTGAGAGTTGAGTCTGAAGAAGTGAGAAGGACCGGGAGGGGCACTGTTCGTCACTCAGAGAACCGGCACTACGGGCTGAGTTGTATCTCGTTTTGACAGCAGCAGCGTAGTAAATGACAAGCCCTGTCAGGTAACACATTTATCTTCATGGGAAAAGCGGCCATTCCGAAGCAAGAATCTCAGTTGTTGTCACATCAGCTAGGACAAGAAGTCATAAAACAGGAAGGCTATCAATGCAGGAGGTACAGCGACATCTAGACTGCAATTAGGAGGAGGTGTAAACGGGCACTCCAGCCCCAAGCTCATAGGAACCCTGACACACTTCTTCTGTGTGTGGATTCCTGGCCAAGCAATGAGTGAAGTCCTCGTCAACGATCTGTGACCCCTCTCGGGGCCCAAGCCTCTGAGCTACCTTTCATTCGGAAAGCCTCACGGCAAAAGCAGCTCTGCTGCTTCTCTCAAATACTAAGTAACTAAGGAAAAAAAATGAAGTGCATTTTTTCCTATTTCTTCATTTGTTCATTCATTCAACAAATATTTATCCTGTAGTCCAGGCACAAAGCTAGGTGCGGGCTGGTCACTGAAGTACACTCTAGCAGGACAGGCAGACACGCAGCAGGCGCTACTATCAGGAACAGAAACATGCTTGAAGGAGGTCACAGAGGGTGGATCAGAGAGCAGGGAGGAGGACAACAGGCCCAATCTCTGGCAGCCATGGAGGACTTCGTGGAGGAAGCAGCATCTGGCTAAAACTTAAAAGAAAACTGCAGAATGGTCAGGTGGAAAGGTAGGGAAATAGGAGGAAATAATATGTACCCAGTTATAAGAAGACACAAGATGTGTCTGGAAGATGGAAAGAGGTTTGTAGGGCTGAAGCACGTAGCAGAAATGGGTTGAGCATGTGAACAAAATTGGAGGTGAAGGAGACAGGAATATTATCCAGATGGTTCTGAGGAATGAGAGAAGTGAGCACATTTACATACATTTCAAATCCATTTATTTATAGGTAGTTTTCCACAGGCATGCAAAGAAAAGATCTAATGGGAAATAAGATAAACCTAGATATCCTAAGAAAATCATGTAATGATTTTTAAAAATCTGAATAAATCATTAACTATGAAAATTCTATTGTACACACCAGAGAATTTCTGGAAAATCAGAGAGAATATACTTATATTTAAGGTATTGCACTTTACGTTACCCCTACTCCCAAACTATAAAACCTCATCATTTTAAACGGCTAAAACTGTAAGTTTAGCAATGAGAAACATTTTTTCTTTTACTCTCAATGGTCTCTTTCTACATTCCTCTAATCAGGCTATTATTATTAATTACACCCAAGTTGGGAATTAAAGCAATCTGGTTTGACCGTGACCATTATACTTGCTGTGTGACCTTAGGCAAGCTATTAACCACTCTGAGCCTCTGTCTCCTCTAATGAGACCCATCTCAAAGGGTTGCTGTGTGTATCTGGCAAGACAGTGGTTGAGTACATACTACTATTTCCATTTTACTAAAGAGAAACTTAGACTCAGAGAGGTTATGTGACTTACACCAGGCCATATACCTAGCAGAGCAGCCCTCAGACTTCACGCCAGGACTTCTGACTCATTCAGCATCTGGTTCTCTTTTCTCTCATAATTTTTTTTATTTTTTGGTGGTGCTTTTCAATGGTAAATATAATTAAATTTCAACTAAGATGATCTTTCTTCGTACTTTAGAAATAATAAGAGTTCTAGAATAAAGGGAAAATAAAAGGGAAGTGGAGAATAATAATAACGTGAAAAAATAGCACTGGATGAACACTTTAAATGGGTAAATTGTACGGTATGTGAATTATATCTCAATAATGCTGTTACAAATAAAAAAATAAAAATAGCAGTGGATGAGAAGTGAGTAACGTGGCATTTGGAAGTGATATGATTTTGAGGAAGTTAAAGTTTGTTGCTTCGTCTTCTTATCAGTAAAACAGGGGTGCTATTACCTGCATTATCTTTGCCAAAGAATGAGGATAAAACTTGAACCCTAAGTGGAAAAGATGCACATATGACTCTACTGCATTATGATGACACCAGAAATCATTTGAGAATGAAGGAGCTTTTTTATCTTTTTGGGTCTAATAACCCATGAGCCTCCTGAAATGTATAGAAAAAGAAGCCTACCCCCAACTGCAAGCACCTGTTCATGAGGTCATTCCTTCTCAAAATACTGAAGTCACTGAAATATCAGTGGCAGGAAGTTCTGGAATATACAGATTACATGAGCACATTTCCCGGAGGCCCAGTTACAACATAATCAAGAGGATCCATTTTCCGAATCAGGGCTTCCCAATCCAGGAGCACAGCGGAGCTCTCCTGCACCAGGCCACAGGCTAGAAAATCAAAATAAACACAAATGTGCCCAGGGTAACCCAAGCCTGGAACAGAATCCCAAGGGAGCCCTGGTCTACTCGTGTTCAAAGGCACACACGCTACACCAGACTCGGAAACAGACCTCCTCTGAATTTCCTTCCCATTTTATGAAGGAAATGTAAAATGAATTGTTACCTGTTTTCTCTTTCAGTAGGAACAACACTTCTGCTTTCCAAAGTCCTGGTTTACTGGTTTCATAAAAATAAAACAGCAATACCTAGGGCTTTATACAAGCAAAGACAAACATGACTTTTCCACTGATTTTAAAAGAAGTCATTTTTGCCCTAATTCCTACATAGTAGTAAGCTTAAAAATCAAGCCATTTAGCTCACAGTCAGGTCCAATAAATCAGTGGAAAAAATAAATGGGCGAGCATGCCAAAAACGTAACCATGGTAACACCACAGATGCATCAAGAAATGGTGTGCTCATTTGCTTCATCCCCATTTCTTAAATTGGAATCTAAGTAGGGGAAAAATTACACAGAGAACAATCATGATTCTGCAATTACTGAATTCTGCAAAACTGCATTCAACCTGCTGTACTATAACTTCAGGGGCAGCTCCAGGGCAGCTCCAGAAACAGCCCTGGATGGCTTGGGAGTTAAAAAGATCGGGATCTGCCACTTTGTGGTTACTTAATCTCCCTGTGACTTTATTTCCTTGCCGGTAAAATGGGTGTTAAAGACCCCCAGCTTCATTGGTTACCATAAGACTAAAACTCAACACTGCGGCAGAGGCAGGGAAATGGCAGACTCAGGAGACCTGACACCTCGGTCACTTTTAGCCTAGATTTTATTGGCTTACCTTAGTGCCTCAGTCTCTTGATCTATAAAAGTGGGATGATAATCCCTGCCCCACCCATGTGATTAGCATTAGGAATTATTATTAACCCAAAATATAAGGAATTATTATGAGGATATGATTAGGATTACAGTTTCCACTGCAATGCTGAAAGACTAAAAGAACCAAGGGCCACAAATTCACATTAACACATGATCACGACCTTTTCTCCATCAAAGGCAGTTCCACTCCGGGGACAAAGGCAACCTTGGGGCTCTGTCTCAAGTGACTTACAGGAAATCTCTTCTCCTCTCAGTTTTATTCATGAGTAAAGTGGAAGAATGGGGGCTGTTCTAGAATCTCTTCTCTCCAAGTCACAGGCTAGACTCTAGACTTACAGTCTAACTCACTAGATTAGTTCCACTTGCTATTTTTGCAGTAGTATCTGGAAACATTAGCATTCTAGCATATCCCTTGCAAGATATTATTTTTTTAAAGAAAACCTTTGTTGCAAACAAATCACGGCAATAAGCAGGGTACCTTGCACATCAAATTATTGCTCCTTTCTTTTGCTGGTTAAAAAATATTTCTTAAAAAATTTTTTTTTCAATCTCTGAAAGACCAGGTAATAGACAGAAAAAAGAAAAATTCCAAGTAATAAAACCAGAATCATTCTTTCCTCATACGAAAGAAATTAAACCCACCGCACATCCTCCCAGGATTCATTCCTTACGTTTAGCTGTATAGGAACACAGTGTGGCAGGACACAATGATACTTCTCCACAATTGAGCTGCCACTTTATCTACCTGTAGACAGACAGACAGACTGACTGACTGCCTTCCTTTAACTCAAAAACTCCTCTTTCAGAATTCCTATGTTCTCTGTCTTGCTTTCTAGGATTTGGTCTCATCCAGTGGTTTGGGGGATTTGGGTTTTTTACTCTGTAGAAAACATTTCCTCAAACAAAATCATACGTGAAATCCTGATTTATGAATTTGATAAATTTGGCTGAAAGGAGGAGAGGCATGGGAAGGAAGGGACAGCCCTGAGGTATTCCCTTCACTGAGGGGCTGTTAGCCACCCAATGGTCTCCCCAGAGGCCAGTCTAAAGGCCCCTGGCCTGGTCCACGCACTGGTAGTGACAACGGTTAACATTTACAGAGACGTACACCATGCCAACACTTTACAAAACACCTTGAGTCCCTCATCCCATCCACTCCTCGTAGCAGTTCTGTGAAGCTCGTATTACTGACACGACCTTCCCACGAATGTCAACAGTGGACCTTACGAAGGGTCAATAATTTGCCTGGCATTACAAATCAGTAAGCAACAGAGCCGCGACCAAAACCCACGCACACCACGAGGCTGTGCTGTTTGTCCCACTGTCATTTATGACTCGCCTAACTTGATCGAGTCTCTCGGTGGGCAAGCCACCAAGTGTTCCAGAACCAGCACTGAGCTCTTCTTTCTCCCCTTGACCTGTTCACATACACCCACCCAGCGGTGAGACGCCAAAGACTGGTTACTCACAAGGCACAGCGTGGCGGTAAAGGTTATCCCTTATGGTCTGCTGGAGCTCGTGATCAGGAGACCCCTTCTGGAACCGCTGACTGAGGAAATGTCGCAGGTCCTTGTTCAGCCTTCCTCCTGCAGGAAATATATAAAATAGACAGAACACATCAACAACAAGGCCTCCTAGAGACTGAGCAGCTGAGAGCTGTGTGCGAGAAAGCCACACAAGACAATTCTAGTCCGCCATCCTCAGCCATTAGGAGCGTGCACTTACGGACTTTGGGTTTTCCTCTCCAGGGATAAAGGCAAGCAAGAATGTATTAATATTAACAATAAAGATAAAACAGCATTGAAATAGCATTAACTTGGGGGTCCTATCTCACACAATACTAGAAGGCCAAAATAATAAAGAATTTAAACTAGGCTATTACATTTAAAATACGCGCCATAGACACAGTAGACACTATTACTGCAAGAATAATGAAGACAATCCAGCAATAACTGTCAGATTATAAAATGTTCTTTGACGAGGGACCCAACTGGTAGGAATTTACCCTGCAGATAGACTTACAAAGGTCTGCTCAAATCTCCAAGATTATTTATTACAGCATTTTTTATAACAGTAAATTAATAAGAACAAAAACAAAAACCCGGAAATAACCAAAAGGGATCAATTAAGCATAATTCACTCATATAATAACTACTTTGCATACACTAGATCTTCATGGGTTGATATAGACGGAAAATATGTGGAATCGTGCATAATGTCTGATTTCTTTTATGTAAAAAAGAATTCAGAAAAGGAAAGACTATGTATTGATAGAGGGAATCATAAGAAAGATTAAAAGAAATTTCCTTTAGGGAAAAAGAACTGAAATGGCAAAATAGAGGAAGAGACTTCACTCTTCTTTATATAGACAGACAAACAGATACATACACACACACACACACACACACACACCCCTCCCAACCTGTGTTGCTTTTGATACACTAGATACATATTGTTTTTTAAAATTATTGTTACTGTTTAAGCCATAGTTATCTAAGTGAGTCTATGTGTTTATTTCTTTGCAATTCTCCACACTTAACAAAAGAAAAGCTAAAAATATTACATTGTTACAAAAATGTGTCATAGAAAAGAGACTTTTTTAAAATCATAATCATAAATTACAGTCTACAGGATCAACAGAAGGCTTGTAGATCAACCTAGCTAGCATTCACTCTTAATGGAGAAAGATGCTTCAATGGCAGGCAAAAATAACAACGCTAAGATTGCCGTTCCATTTTTAGACAAGACACAAATTAGGTAAGAGCATTTTTAGCCTTAGAGAAACAATGTAGCAACCATTAGTAACCATGTGAGCCACAAAACTCATGTCTTCAGATGGTAACTTCCCCATGGTCAAAAAGAGTAAATCATGAGGATGACAATGACGGCTAAGATGATTATTTCCTACCTAGGGCAGAAGACTACGGCTCTTTATTTTAATATCATGTTCAAAATAATATCCCCTGCTATGGCTGCTCATTTTGGAATATACTAATAAAACCCGATTTAAACTATTTTATTTGAGTTGTATTATACCCAAGGTTTCAAGTGGCCAAAATGAAAATACGTATATTTGAGTTAATTTTAAGTCATTCAATCATTCACCAAGTATCTATGGAATGAAAACACCTACCTACCCTACAACCCCCCCCCCCAAATGGGCACAAGGTTTGAACGGATAGTTCACAAAGGAATATATATGACTGGTCATTAAACACATGAAAAGATGTTAGACATCATTAGTCATCAGAGAAATACAACTTAAAATCACAATGATATCTCACTAAATACCCAATAGAACAAAAATTAAAAAGCCCAATAATATCAAATGTTGACAAGGTTGTAGAGGAACAGGAACTCTTACATACAGCTAGTGAGCATACAAAGAGACTCATACTCTTGGGAAAATAATTTGGCAGTATCTTACAAGGTTATACCTTCACTAGCCAGGTGATCTGACAATGGCACTCATATTTACATGAAGGAAGTGAAAACAAGTCCACAAAAAAACCTATATATAGTGGCCGGGCGCGGTGGCTCACACCTGTAATCCTAGCTCTCTGGGAGGCCGAGGCAGGCGGATTGTTTGAGCTCAGGAGTTCGAGACCAGCCTGAGCAAGAGCAAGACCCCGTCTCTACTAAAAATAGAAAGAAATTAATTGGACAACTGAAAATATATAGAAAAAATTAGCCGGGCATGATGGCACATGCCTGTAGTCCCAGCTACTCAGGAGGCTGAGGCAGGAGGATCGCTTGAGCCCAGGAGTCTGAGGTTGCTGTGAGCTAGGCTGACGCCACGGTACTCTAGCCAGGGCAACACAGTGAGACTCTGTCTCAAAAAAAAAAAAAAAAAAAACCTGTATATAAATCTTCACAATTTTATTCATAAATAGCCAAGAACTGGAAACAACCCAAATGTCCATCAGAAGATGAACAGATGAGCAAACTGTGGTATATTCAAACAATGGGATGCTACACAATAATTAAAAGGAACAAACTACTAACACGTGCAGTAACATTGATGAATCTCAAACATGTAATGGTGAACAAAAGCAGCCAGACACAAAAGAGAAAATATTGCACAATTCCATTTATATATAAAGTTTTGCAATAGGCTAAACTAATTTATAGTGACAGAAAGCAGTTCAGTGGTTACCAGGAGCTGAGGGTAGGCAAAGATTGATTGCAAAGGGGCATGAGGGAACGAGATCTGTGGAGCATATGAATGTTGCCATGGAGGGAAACCGGGTGAAGGGTAAGCAAGGCCTCTATACTATTTTTTTACAACATCCTGTGAGTATATAATATTTTCAAAATAAGTTTTTAAAAAGAAGGAACACAAGGGAACTTTTGGGAGGAGATACTAATATAGTATTTCTTGATTGTAACAGTAACAATGTGGGTTTATGTATTTGTCAAAACTCACAGATCTGTATATGTAAAATAAGTGTGTTTTATTATATGTAAATTGCATCACAACAAAATTGATTTCAAAACTGTAAAATACATATAAGGACTGAATGAGGACTACGTGCTAGGTACTGTCTAGATCCTTAGTTCTCTATTTCCCATTAGAAAGTTGAACTCAAAGGAGAACAGTAAATACTGGCAGTTAAGACAGACAGGCCTAGGTCTGAATCCTGGCCCCACTGCATCTTAGCTAGCACACCTGAGCACAGGGCTTCATCTCTCAACCTGACTCTTCTCATCTGTGAAAATAGAACACTGACACAATAGTAGCTCCATCACAAAATTGTTGTGAGCATTAAATGGGGTGGTACATTCGGACAGTGCTTAACAAAAATCACTCAATGGAAATCATAATTATGGTGTTGAATGGACAGTTATTGAGGTAAGTGAGGAAAGACCTAAAATCAATCCAAATGCGAACTGTTACTCTTTAAAAAAAAAAAAAAATACACATAAACACAGAATCTATCACACTGGCTCAGAAATAGCCAGAAACAAAATACAAGCCTAAGCAGATTTGAATTAAAGGATATTTCTAGTGTTTCTAGAAGTGAATAAAAGTCTACCTGTGCTAATAAAATGGTGTGCAGGCATATGGAAACTTGTTAATAAACATTTAGTGTGTGCTTAATATATTCCAGGCACAGTGCTGAAGGTGAAGTTCAGGAAACAAAATCAACTGGTAAATCACTGACATGGATAGTTATACCTGCTAACTCTAGCTTGAGGTATAAGGCACTCTAGAATCTGATTCAAAAGATAACAATGTTCACCAACAAAATTCCCGTGGCCTACAATCTAGGATTTGATATTCCTCTTAAGAGACAACAGTTCTTGACATTAAAAAGACACTGACAGCTATCAATTGAGTAGCAAAGATGTCTACAATATCTAAATGTACTGCCTGAGTCAAAAGCAAAATTCCAAAGGAGATTCAGGATACAGTATCTCTTTATCCCACCTACAATGTAGATTCATACATCCTTATGAATCATATGCAGTAACTATCAAGATACATCAGGGGAATGTAGACTGGAAGGCATTCTTAAGTGTAAGCTTAAGAATGGTTTACACTTGAGCTCTATGTTCAAACTACCCAAGCTAGCTAGGGTTTATGATCACCAAACTAAAACTCCTCTCTACTGCAGATATGCAAAAGGGCAGGGTTACCTATGCTGCCGGTTAACATTTACTCTGTGTTCTGTGACATTTCGAAGTAAAAAGCCTCAGCCTTCACATTCCATTAAGAATATTGTATTTTTTTTGGCATCTAATCTCAAATTAATTGCCAATTATTCAGGGGACCTGCCTCTAAATCTTATCCTAATTGTCAAGGGCAGCGAGCCAATGAAATAATAAATTGCAAGACAGTTTGTCACAGCATCTTCACTTTCTTTGAAATTCGAGATTTGTTTTGTAAATGGGAAAGAGACCATAGGTCAGGAATACAGTTATGTGCAGCATAATCTATCATTTGAGGATGGACTACATATACAACAGCGGTCCCATAAAATTATAATACTGTATTTTTACAGTACCTTTTGTAGGTTTAGATGTGTTTAGATACATGAATACTTATTGTGTTGCCTGCAGTATTCAGGACAGTCCCATTCCATACAGGTTTATAGCCTAGGAGCAATAGGCTACACCATACAGCCTAGGTGAAGAGGGCATACCATCTAGGTTCACGCAAGTACGTATCGATGATGTTCACACAATGACAGAAATTGCCTAAGGCCACATTTCTCGGACTATATCCCTGTCATTAAGTGATACATAACTGCATGTAGAACTTTCACCAAGAAAAGGGTTCAGCACGTACTGTGAGACAATTTTATAATTTAACAAGAGAAAATGGGGCTTAGATTCTATCTGGATTTGCCATTATTTTAGATTTCTGTATCTTTAACTATATATCTCGAATTCTCCTAAATTTACACTAATACATCTCTGCTTTTTTCACTCATTATTTTGTAGAATTATAACCATGTTTGATTGATGTTATTTTAAATGTATAATATTCAATTTTAAAAATTGAATAAATACCAAAATTTATTCCCCTTTATAGAAAATAAAGCTATTTCCAATATAAACAATGTTCCTACAAATGTCACTGTAATGCCTTTTTATTAAATTTTTTTATTGCACAAATGTGAGGTTTCTTTCCTGCAGACGATCTAAACCTGGAAATGGACAAAGACATCTTCAATTTATCTTGTTATTACTGAATTCATCTCCAAAATGGTGGTGCCAATTTACCTTTCCACAAACAGTTTTGGAGGTCCTGTTTCCCTATACTTAGGCCGACATTTGCTATTGTCACTATATTGTGGGACCCCGAGACCACTCCTGGATTTAATGAATCACTAGGAAGATTCAGAAGAATCAGTACATATTAATGGTTGTACTCATGGTTGTAATTTATTACAGCAAAAGAATAGAAAGCAAAATCAGCAAAGCAAAAAGGCACATGGGGCAAAGTCCAGAGGAAATCAGGTGGAAGTTTCCAAGAGTCCTCTCCCAACGAAGTCACGCTTACACCCCAGAGGGACATGAGTGAAAAGCTGCCCACCAGAGAAGCTCCTTAGACATTCAGGGCCCAGGGTTTTTACTGAGAGTTGGTTGCATAGGTAGCTTCTGCCTAGCACAAAACAAACTCCAGACTCTCAGAAAAAAAGCATAAACAACAGCATTTGGATGGACAGTTTAGACACAGTGAGCCACTCTTATCACTTCCAGGAATACAAGAAATCCCTCGAAATCCAAGTTTCCAGATGCCAGCCAAGGGCCAACTTAGCCTTCGAACTAGCTGCCATTAACTCTTTTCTGCACAGTCCAACTTTGTACATGCTTCCCATCCTGATAAAGATAAAATGATATGTGGGCATTATATTAATTCACAACTCATGAGATTAAGCATTCTATCACACTTTAAAAATCATCTTTCATGTTTCCTTTTCTGTGATTTCCCTATTCATATTTTTGTGCATTTTCCTGGACTGTCTTATTGCTCTTGATAAAAATGTTTTTTATATGTTCTAGATAGGGTTCCTTTTTCACTTATTTATGTTGTGAATTCTGCTTGTCACTATTTAAACATGAAATGATCCTCTAACATAATTGAGTTGTGTAGTTTCTCTAACTTTTCTTCTCCCATGCTAGATAGTTTTCTACTGACACTACCAGAAGCATCACTTTTAAGGTGATGGATTATGCGGGGACCCTGCTTGGAGTGATCTCTATCTCCTGGGATATAGATCCTAAAAGGAATGTTAGTCGACAGAAATAATCTTCCTGGTCAAGAAACCAGGTTTCCCAACAGACCACTTTGAGTCCTCTTAATTCACCCATTTGTGACCGAGAGGGCAAAACGCAATTCCCTTCATATGTTGTAAGTGCTGCGCATCTACAAGCACATCTAGAAGGTCGAAGAACAGTGTTTCGTTACAATGAGAACTGACACTTTAATACATTTCAAATTTTCAATGCTGAGGGAAACCTGCATGAGGATATTTAAACTAATCACACTTTCAGGTGATTCTGCTTTAGCACACAATTTCTTCAAGGAATGATTATAGTTGTGGAAAAGGTCCATTTATTAAGGCAACACAAATGGTTTACACTGCAGTGGAGCTATTACAGCAAAAAAATCTATCAGTTCAGCACTTTACATTTATAAAGAGTAGGACTTTTTTAAAATACGGAACTATAAATTGAAAAACAAATTAACTTGTTTTATAGTCAAACTTACAATCCAAAATTCATTTAAGTCAAATTTGTCTGAAAAAAGATGTTTGCTATTTGTTTTCTTTCTAATATATTTTTTCTAACATTCTTCCTAACATTCATAAGTTACAGGGGGGTTTACTGTTTAATGGGGACAGAGTTTCAGTTGAGGATGATAAAAAAGTTCTGGAGATAGATGTTGGTGATGGTTGTACAACAATGTGAATATACATAATACCAAAGAACTGCATAGAACTTGAAAACAGTTAAATTATAAATTTTTATGTTATGTATATTTTACCACAATAAAAATGTAATACAAATTAATTACAAGATTTGAACCATGCACAATAGTACAACAAAGAAAGTTAAAATCACCTGTAACTTCGTTTGCAGCACAATTAACATTTTGGTACTGGATACCCAGTGTATGCATACGTGTGTACACACATATACAGTTATAATACACTTGTGCATATGGGAGGTTCATTCACTCATTCAACAAATATTATATTAAGTGCCTCCAGCCAAGGGTACAACAAGGACATTACAGAGCCCCGAGCAGGAAGTGACATGCCCATATTAGCAAGGAAGAACAGGGAGATGGCCTCTGGGCAGGGGCAGTTGTTAAGATGAGAACTAAAGGAGGATAAGAAGCTAGTTAAGCTCTGCAAAGGGTCAGGGAAAGAGTATTCCAGGCAGAGGGAAAAGCATATGCAAAAGGTTTAGAAGCAGAAAAGAGGTTGGCGTGCTAGAGAAGTCACATGAAGCTCCAACAAAGGGTGGCACAGGTTGGGGATAAAAAGAGAAGCAGGAGCTAGACAAATTTGTGCCTTGCAGGCCACCATAAGGAGCATATATTTTGTTCCAAGGAAGAATGCACTGAAGAGGTTTTAGTCATGGAGGTGGAAAGTGTGGTCTAAATTTTGAGGTTACTTTCGCAGCTGTGCAGTGGGTCACATGAAGAGGCAGGGAATGGGAACAAGCCAGTAGAGCTAATCATACAAGACCTGAAGTGGCCTGGACTAAGGAAGAGGCTGGGACGAAGGGCAGGCAGGGACAGAGAGGAGACATAATTTAAAGCTGGAACTGATTCAGTTTGCCAATATGTTGGAGGAAGATACCAAACACAAGCAAGGAGTCAAAAATGGTTCCAATGTTTGTGCTTAGCTGGTGATGAACAGATTTGAGTGGAATATGGAGTTCCATTAGGAATCTATGAAACATACAGAATCATTCACTTTGGGAGGCAGGAGGACTGCCTGAAGCCAGGAGTCTGAGAACAGCCTGAGCAAGATTGAGACCCTCTCTATACAAAAAAATGGAAAAATTTAGCCAGATGTGGTGGCATGCACCTGTAGTCCCAGCTACTTTGGAGGCTGAGGCAGGAGGCTGGTTCCAGTAAGCAAATTAATTTGGAGAATGGCCTGTTGAGAAATAATTAATGACTGCCATTATCATATGTATTTAACCAAAAACAAACAAAACAAAACAAAAAAACCCTCACACCCAACAAGTACACAAATTGGGAACATCAGTATCCCACTTCTTTATAGAATTATTTCTAATCTCTCTTCTCCCAAACAACATTTGAACATTGGTCTACTAGATAGATCAAGGGTCAACAAAATTTTTCTGTGAAGATAAAATAGGGCCACATAATACCCACCTTTCAGCCTTTAGAGTACATACAGATTCTGTCCAACTACCTAACTCAGCCTAAAGCAGTCATATGTGAATAAGGTTTTCAATAAAACCTTATTTACAAAAATGGGCAGTGAATTTGGCCCAGGGGCCATAGCTTGCTAATTCCTGGTCTAAATACTGGCCCTGCATCTCCAGCCGAGCAATTCTCCTTAAGTAATTCTCAGAATAGAGCTGAAGTGGTTCTTGGGGTGGAGGTGGAGAGTATCCATGGTCTCCCAGGTTAGTTTAAGCCACAGTTCTCAAACTATGGTTCCCTGACCATCAGCAGCGGCAATGCCCAGAAACTTACTTGCAATAAAAATTAGTGGGCTGCACCCCAGACTAAACCAAAACAGAAACTCCCAGGGCAGCGCTCAGCAATCCGTGTTTTACCAAGCCTTTCTGGTGACTCTAACACGCCAAAGTTTGCAAACCAATGGTCTAAGCCATACCAAAGGCCCTAACAAAATGTGAGGAGCTAGACTCTCTTCTCACAACAGTTCTCGTCTCTCAAGTGCTGCTGCTCTACTGCAGGGCTAATGACAACAGGCACACCACCCATGACTCCAGGCAGCGGGGACCTCATCAGACACGCAGAGACAGAATCCATTCCCCTCATGGTATAGAGACGATTGTTCTTTCAGTCACGTTTCTATAAAACTTAAAAAAGAAACATAAAAAAAGGACCGTATGGTGAATCCGTGATGTGAAATACAGGCTGCAAGACAGATTTATACATGCTGATGAAGCTCAAGAAACTACTATTTACGTTTAACTACCCACATGGACAAGCATGAAACATTTTGCTAGCACTCCAGGAAATCCGCTTTCTTACTATTTCCTGTCTGTCTTCTCTATTCTTTTTCTCCTGGTGAATCTTTTCATAATAAATTTCATCCCACAGTGAGGAGAAACTTGAATTAAGCATGGAAAGAAAAGCAAGCTTAAGTTTAAATTCCATCATCTCTGGTTTTTTTTTTTTATTATTTACAGCCTTTTGTGCTTCTTATATTTACTCCAGTTAACTAAGATAGTGGAAGAACACCTGTTCAGAAAAAAATAATGAAGCATTTATACAAAGAAAACAGGAACACAATGTTCCCCTGTTGGCCAAGTATTATAGCTGGTGTGAGCTTGTGTCCAGTCCTAATAAACAGCTGCATGACTCCACCAAAAGCTGAAGTCAGATGTGGCTACACTCAGAAACTTGAGTGGAATCTGAAGACATGGTGTGTCTGTGTCCTTCAAGAAGACACTAAATTCTTGGAAAGATACTCATTCAGCATCTAACTGCACCTGCTGGACTCAAAAGATGACAATGAACATTTATTAAACACTTTCAACAGGCCAGGTACAGTGCTAAGTAAAAACTTGATAATCCTCACTCCAATCTAGTAAGGATGCCAGTCCCATTTTACAGAAGAAGAACTGAGGCTCAGACATTGCCCCATCACCCAGCTAGTAAGCAGCAGAGGTGGGACTCACACCCAGGGAAGCATGACTGACTGTGCTCTTATCCAGTGAGGTCCAGCAAGGGTTCACGATAAGAATGATGCCAAAGACAAACTTGGATGCACTAACTTAGAAAATAAAAGCAAAAAAAGCAATATATCTTCTTTCTATGTTCAAGTGCTTTCACTTGCAAAGGTGTTTAAAACAGTTTCTGCTTTTAGAAAGTCTCCCCAAAGCATAGCTGGTGTTGTGGGAATGTCTTGACATGAAAAATATCCGTATAGGGTGTATTTCTCTCATAGTATGTGCTTAAGAGCACTGGGTCTCAAGCCAGGCTTGATTAGTTCAGATCCAGGCTCCAAATTCACCAGCTGACTTTGGGAAAGTAGCTGAACCTCTCTGAGTCTGAGTTCCCTAATTCATCAGGTGGGGATAATGACAGTATCCGTTCAAAAGGGTTGTGATGAAGCCGAATGAGTTCATGCATTAACACAGCATCTAGCACGTAATAAGGATGCGGTAAATTGTTATTCTTTTACCCAGGATCATCACAATGCAGCATGTAAGCTTGACTGGAACCTGAATGTAAAAACACGAGGAAAGACATTTATGGTTCACATGGGGTAATGTTGAGTATGGATGCAAAGTCTGACGATGTTACCGAGTGAGTCTTGAGATGTGACAACCATATCATGGCTTGTAGGAAAATGTCATCATTTTGGGATAATTGCTTATTTAGGAATGAAGTGTGATATCTACAGCCTACATTCAGATAATCTGGCAAAATGGAAATATGTGTACATATGGAGAGATGGAATGAGTATGGCAAGATGTTAACAGCTGGTGAATCTTGGTGATGGGGTATACATTACGCTGTTCTTTCAATGTTAGTATGGGTTTGAAACTTTTCAAAATAAAAACAATTCACCATTTTTCTGAAACAGTTACACCGACTACAATACTAGAAAACATCTATGTGAATCTCAATATGAAAACCAAAGACTGACTTCCGTTCTAAGCTGCGCCAACATTCTGTACCAATAATCCTCTCAATGCTTACTACACAAAGAAACCAGGAAGGTGACATCTGAATAGCACTGGCTTCCAGAGAACGCACCACCTGGGCGTATAAGCAAGGTTCCTTCCCAGGAACCAGCACCCGGGATTAAAGCCTTGCATTCTAGAGTTTTAGGAATCTGCTGACAGGTAGGATGTTTTAGATGTTTTTATGCAAATGCAACTGAGATCCCATTGGTATTCCACAGCCTCAAACATCCGTAGTAATTAACACAGCTGTTCTTCTACCCTCCCAGACTCACCCCAATTTATTCTCAGACAGGGATAGATAATCTGGGTTGCAAATTCTACCCTAATATGGTCTGTTTTCATTCATGCAACAGTTGGCCAGGGCCAGAGTTCCAGGCGCTCTGACCTACGTCGGGAAATCTCATACAAACAGTGTTACAGTACAGCGTGCCCCTGCGGTGTCTACTGGACTGTGAGAGCAGAGACCACCAGTGATACACAGATCATTTGATGGTTCTGAAAAAAGCGACAGTATTTCCCATCAACAAATCACCCTTATGAGTCTATTCTCTGCACAGCAGCCCTCTTTAAATATGTTTCAAAGTTGGAAACAAAAGAGAGAGCCACTAGTAATTGCTATGGTCACAGGAGGAAGGTGGAGAGAGAGGACCTATTTTATGTACATGTGGCTGCATGCAGGTTTCCTCAAGTTATTTTATATGTTGCAAGCCTATTAAGTTAAAAATTATTAACCCATTAAGATTTATCTCCACAATTGATCACAACTCCCATTTTTAAAGACTGTGGCACATAGTGTACCTCTTTAAAAAATACTTAGGGGAGAGAGTTCTAGGCTGATCATCAGATATTTCTAATCTCCATAACTCCATAAACGATTATAATTTTCACACTCTACTACTATCATTCCACTTCACTGTAGTCTTCCGGCTGCTATTCAAAAGTGATTATAAATAATGGGGCTATAAAAGCCATTCAGTAATTAGGACACTCACTGGCCATATGCCAGCCTCAACGATGGAAGGTGATTTATGTAAGACAACCCCGTCACATCTGCCAGCCTGGTTTCCCCTCTAACTGGCTCTCTGGCTGCAGGTTAACATTGCTATTCACAGCGTTTTTTTCCTTGATTGGAGAGCAGACTGGCAACCCAAAGGGCTACAGCTTTTTTAACTTGATATACCAAAAAGAAAAAAAAAAAAAAAAAAGGAAAGAAAGAAAAGAAAAGGAGGGGAAAAACCCCAATAAGCTTTTCTTGCTCTTGCTATTTCACATATCCAGAGGAAGGAGGGAAAACAGAGAACAAAATACACTGGATCAGGTCAAAGTCCTGGCCTCTGCCATAGACTTGGAAAGAACTAAATGAAGTCCAAGGACAAAAACACTCAGACCTAGCCAGCCAAACCTCATCCCCTCAGCACAGGAGGCTTCAACATACGTAAGCCTAGCCCAGCGCATGCTTCAACAAGTATTGCTCAACAGGAACACCACTGCCATCTTGGCCAGAACAAGTCTTTGTTGTTGTGAGTCTATCCCACGAACCTCTGGACATTCAGCATCTCTCTCCTTGGCAGCACCACACTAAATATGCATGGCATGCTCCCCAGCCATGGCGAGGACCCCAGAGGGGCAGTCCCACCCGGAGATGGGGAAATGGAAAGTAATCGCGGACAGTATACTGAACTGCCCCTTAACACATATGATGAATCTTCTTTCCTATTTGTCTTTTAAACCCGAGAGCATACTAGAAAAGAATATTGCAAAAGGGCCCATTATTTGGGATGATTCCTAATTGCTAAGATCATATTTGATATGCACTTGCTTAAATACACATACATGTCTTCTGGTACAGGACTGCTGACCGAGAAGCAGCGGAGCTTAGTGCTGGGAACACAGGTTTGAGATCATGCTCACAAGGGCTCAGCAGAGGTCCTCTCTGACAGCTCTGTCTAAAGGACACTGCTCCATCAGGATCGATTCTGTTGCTCTATTTTATTGTGCTCACAGCCTAACGTACCATTCATTGAAATTTTCTCATTTTCCTTTTTGTTTATCATCTGTCAACCTCCTACCCCCAAGGAGAGGTTCCTATGAGATCTGAGATCCCTCAGCCTAGAGAAGACCCTCTTGACCTAGAGGAGTAGTTGGCACAGTCTAAGTGACAGATTAAGTGATTGAATTTAGGATGATGATAATAATTAAAACACCACAAGCAGCAAGTAGCTCAACCAGAACTAGGCAGACCTAGACCCATTCTGACTTTGCCATTTGCTACTTCTGTGTGTTCTTGGGCAGGTTTACTTAATCACTCAGGGTCTCTAGTTCTTCATTAGTAACACAGGGATAATAATAGCACCCACCTGACAGGGCTGTCACACAGACTAATGAGAATGCGCGACACAATGCTCACTAAATGTGAGCTACGCTCCTGCTCATCATCTGACTTGAAAGTAACATGTTTCCAAAACACCTTTCATGAAATTTTCTTCTCCAAGGAGAGAACTTTTTTCAGATTCATGATTATGACATAGTATATAAAACAAACACGTTAAACAAGCCACCATTTCCATATCTCCAGACTGCAAACAAATTAAAACCGATGTGTTATCACCAGATTGCGTTCACACACCCACTTCTGTTTGTAGCAGACTGTATGGCCGAAGGTGTGCAAGCAAAAACAGGATCACCTTCCAGGTTCGTGCGAACCGTGATACAACGCAGAGTAGCAAGTAACTGCCACCCCCCGCCCCCTTAGCCCAGCACCAAGCATCATGGAATGTGGCATCTTTGATTTTACCACTTATGTATGTGTCCATTATATGTGTGTAGTGTTTATTCATTATTTAATCTGCATTGCCTTGAAAACTAACATGCTAAACATCTTGTCAAGTGCTAACAAAGTGTCTTTTCATTTATGAAGTTTCTGTTCAAATTGTTTGCTAATTTATATTAGGTGGTCCTCCTAATATTGACTTGTAAGAAACCCTTCGAAACCCTGCATACCAGTCCTTTGCAGAAATATACTTTTCAAATATTCTCTCCCAGTGTGTGAGTGCCAATTCATTTTCTTAATGATGACTTTTGATGAGTGGAAGCTTTTAATACCTAATTTATCAACTTTATGGAGTTTTTTTCATTATCATTCATTTTTTATGGATGAGTCAGAAAACAGCGTAATGAAATAGAAGAACTCTGGGCAAAGATTACGAGACCTGGATTTGAGACCTAAATCTGCATGGGTATCTGTGTTTGGGAAAGTCACATGTGAGCGTTAATTTTGTGTGTTGACTGGGTCACAGGGTGCCCAGGTATTTGGTCAAACAGTATTCTGGGTGTTTCTGTGAGGGTGTTTTGGATGAGACTAACATTGAAACCAGCAGACTGAGTAAAGCAGATCACCCTCCCTAACATGGTGGGCCTCATTCAATCAGCTGAAGGCCTGAATAGAAAAAAAGTGCTCATCCGTACTTGAATAAAAGGAAATTACTCTTGCCTGACTGCTTTGAGCTGGGAATCAGTTTTTTCCTGCCTTCAGACCAGAAGTGAAACATAAGCACTTCTGGGCTTGCAGCTTGCCAAGTGCAGGTCTTGGCATGTGTCAGCCTCCACAACTGTGTGAGCCAATTCCTTATAACAGATCTCTTTCTCTCTATATATACATCCTGTTAGTTCTGTTTCTCTGGAGAACCCTAATACATCATCTACCTCCTTTCGCTCCAACACAGCATGAAGCATTCTACTCGGTGCTTAATGAACATTGTTAGAATCTCTAATAAATTGGTCCTAATTCACATATCTGGAAATGAATAGGTTGGATTCAACAACCCCAGAAGTCTCTCCCACTCTAAAACATTTGGTCTCACTTTTCCCTTCCAACAACACCTTTTCCCTCAGGTGTTGTCTGTCAAAATTAATTCGGCCGTGCCTCTCAGAAAAAGTGACAAAGCCCCCTCCTAGCTAATCAGCTCAGAAGTAATTCTAACAGGCTGCTGCTACAGACCACCCTGTTCTGGCTTGATTGCCTACCTTTGCGGAAGCAATGCTAGAGTTCAAACAATTCAAAGTTGTTTGCGTTACTCAAACAATCCCTACTCACAAGAAGGGCTGCTGGAGCTGAATGCTCTCAGCTTCTCCTGCGTATATATTGCTTATATACAGACATATTTACCACACTGCTAAAATAACATTTAAAACTCCTACAAAGATGCCAAATGCACCAATAAACCCAACCACTGAGTGCTCCTACTAGGCAAGCAAGTCCCTGAAACCCCAGAGTTACCAAAACACAGAAGGGGATCAAATGCTTGTCAAAGGAACAAACTGAAACACATCCGCGCCTCAGCCTTTGGGAACTGCGACATCCTCTTTTTTGTTGCTTGATTCCAGACCAGTTGTTATGAGAGAGAAATTTATCTTCAGAAATTAAAATGACTCTAAATAAATTTTGCAACACCCTTTGAGACCAACTCACATCCTAGGGAGACGCCAAACCACAATTGAGAATTTTTGCTTTATAATAAGCCTGTATTTTAAAAAGAAAATTACGTGACAGTGATTCAGAGCTGTATCAAGAACCCGAAGGAATACAGTTCACAAAGCTCCTCACATGGACGCACCAGCAACAGCACAGAGCTGCTCTGTCCTTGGGTCCTGGGGTGTTCTACAACAAGGCACCAGCCCGGCTCCCTCAGAAGGTAATGGTGACTGGACGTTGTGACCGCTACGACAGGGGCCTGAACCTCGATGAACATCAGAATCACCTGAGGCATGTCTAAAATAATACCAATGCCTAGGACGCCACCTCACACCAACTAAGTAAGAATCTGCGGAGAAGGACCGGGCACTGGTATTTTTCCTTATCTGCACTAGTGGTTCCAAATGCGTAGCCAGAGTTCCAAGCCTGGCCTACTTCTCAGATTCTGAATTCACAGCAGATTCGCTAATTGTCAGAGTATCTGTGCAGAACCTTCTGTTTATAGAGCATCCCGCCATATGATCTTCTAAGATGAAGTGCCCTTAGCTTCCAAGAAGAAATGTAAGACTCTGAACCAGGTGCAGAGTAGGATGGGAGTGAAGAACATCAATGAGACAAGGAAGGGAAGAAATTCTAACACCCTCTCAGAGTCACAGCCCTGGGAATTTAAATTGTGTTTTTGCCTGCCCTGACCAGGAAGGAAAACTCAAATTAGCTGTGTAGAAATTTTGTCTCAAAGGACCAGGAGCCTCTCAGTGACCTGTACTTTGATGTCTCTCACTGCGGCTCAGCCACACTTTTCACTTTCGCACCAATTCCTGAGAAAAGTCGTGAGTAATTTACATGTAGTGTGAAGAACAGACATCAAATGTAAAGGGTGGGCCGGGGGAGGTTTCTGCCTGGCTATGATGGATGATGAAGAGCAAGGTGCAAAAATGCCTGCTGGGAGCACAAACGTGGGGCTTTCCCACGCTGCAATTGTAATAATGATGTCTTAAAAGTTGCACAGGCTGACTTCTGAAGCTGCACAAAGCATCAACACATTCATAAAGAGCTAGAGAAGATGAAGGAACAAACAGAGGCTCCCCCAAATTAACCACAGCTCAATGTGAGTGCTGCGAGCTAGGCAGTTACCCCACTGATGGATTCTGCAGTCAAGCCAACACTGAACCATGAGCTACCTCAAAAGGTTTCCTCAAGCACCAGCACCAATGAACGAATGCCTGCAGCCACTCCCATATCCTGATCAAGCCCTCCAGTGCACACAGGAACAATCGATTTCCTTTAAGGATTCTGCCACTGGTTGAAGATACAGGTGCTATGACAATCATGCCCTCTGTCCAAAAGACTCCCAGGGAATGAAAAGGCTTTGGGAATTTTCCAACAGCAAACTAAAAATATTTAAGTCTAACAGAAAACCACCTTCTTCATCCAGACACCAAAATGTTGCCTAACGTGTTTTTATATTGGCTTACCTAGACAATGACCCTATCTATTACCTTGATATGTAAGCTCTATTTATACATTCCAAAGTCACACTGGTATCTTAAAAGTTCAAGCAAAATCAAATTGTAAAAGTAAACCAGTTACACTTTCTTTCCTTTTTCTTGATAAAAGAAGGCTAGCTTAACATTTGCTTTTCTCCCCATAATTACAAAGATTCTGGAAAGAGACAATGTAGTCAAACAGGCTTCGGCAGAAAATAGCTTTTTAAAAAAGTCCCCTATATAAAAGAATAACAAAGAATAAAGCTCCATCTCTCAGTTGATAGGTATTACCTGCCTGGAAATTAAATCATACTTAGTGCTTTCTCTAGAAAAGACTTCTGTTCCAAAACGAGGGTCTAATGTTTTGAGTTGTGCAAGCCAAATCAGCTTGAAGAAACAGAAGGCTCTGCTAAGCTTTAGCAGAACAAGCCCTAACATAATATGCCAAAGAACACGTTTGACAAAACAGAAGTAGAAAAATATTTTCAAAATCAGTTCTTGGCTTAAATATAGCATTTGGCACCTCAAGTCAACACAGAGAAGAAGATATAGCTTGGCGGTGCCATGTGACTTTCCGAACTGCTGCAGGCCAGATGGTGGGATTCGTTATTCATTTCTCAGCTACTCACCATCTTTGCCCTTCCATTAATGACTTCTCAGTTCAGGGACCCTTAGAAGGGCTGGAAAGAAAAGAACTGGATAAATGCATAGAACTAGTTTTCTCAGAAATTATTATCTCCTTTAAAATGACGTGACTAGCGAACAGCCCATGCCAACTCCACAGCTCTTGTTATTAAGTGTTCTGCATCACACAGCCAAGTCCGTGTCTCACCTGCTGTCTACAAAAAGTAAAGGAGCAATACTTCCCCTTCTGGGAAGACGTGGCAGATTTACATTTCCCTACTCCTCCCACTAAGTACAGCTGTAGACCTTGGATCTATAAAACAAACACGAAGATTCTGAAACGTAAAGAGAGCAAGGCAGACCTTGAGACAGACCTCAACACAGAGATTAGTTTCATGGGTTTTCTTTATGTCTCATATATCCCAGAACTGGAGCTGAAGAAGCCAGCAACTGGTAAAAACCAATGAAATGAAGAAATAAAAATGCCCAACAAGAGCCTGCTCTTTCTAGCTAAAGAATCAGGAAATAGGTAGACTGGCAAAAAATTTTTAGACAGTAACTGTTCTACTGCAGCCAAACACTACAGAAAAAAAACTATTATTCTGCCACCACTCAAGCCAGCAATGACTGAGTATGGAGACTAGACTTCCACACTTTGCAGGCTGTAATGGGGTATCCCAATCTCTGTTCCCCACTCCAAAGTGCTGTCAGAGAAGACTGAATACAGAGGTAGAATTTTCAACCCCACTGGGTAGAAACTCTTTTCCTCCCATATCTTTGGAGACCCCACAGGAATTCAGAGCTCCTGCCCCACACGGCAGTAATATGACACTTCCCCCATTGAATGTCAATGGAAGAAGAAGAGTGGGGAACCTGGACTTTTACCCCTGGTTGTAACAAGGTGTCATCCCCCACCTTCCCTAGCCAATGTGGTGTCAAACAAAACCATCTAAAAAAGAAGGTGTAAGTAATATTCAGAGTCTCATTACATAATGTCCTAAATGCCCAGATTTTAATTGAAAATCACTCATTATACCAAGAATTTTAAAAAATCTCAAACAGAATGAAAAAGACAATAGACATCAACACTGAGATGACAGAGACGTTAGAATTATCTGACAACAACTCTAGAACAGTCATTTTAAAAATCATTCAAGAAGCAATTATTTAACACACTTGAGGCAAATAAAAAAAGTATTAAGTTTCAGAAAATAAATAGAAGATACACGCCAGGAGGCTGAGGCAGGAGGATCGGATCGTTTGAGGTCAGGAGTTTGAGATCAGCCTGAGCAATAGCAAGATCCCATCTCTACAGAAAATGGAAAAATTAGCTGGGAGTGGTGGCACACGCTTGTAGTCCCAGCTACTCAGGAAGCTTAAGCAGGAGGATTGCTTGAGCCCAGGAATTTGAGGTTGCAGTGAGCTATGACAATGGCACTGCACTCTAGCTGGGGCAACAGAGCAAAACTCTGTCTCCAAAAAAAAAAAATGAAAAAAAGAAAAGAAATAGAAGATATAAAAATAAAACAAATAGAAATTTTAGAAGTTTAAATTATAATCAGTGAAATAAAACCTAACTGATGGGCTCAGCAACATAATGGAGAGGAGAAAAAAATCATTCAACTTGAATGTAAAATACCAAAAATTATACCAATCTGAAAAACAGAGAGAAAATGACTGGTAGGGGAAAAAAAAAAAAAACAGAGCCTCAGGGACCTATGGGACTATAACAATAGATGTAACATTTGTGTCACTGGAGTTCAAAAGAAAGGAGAAAGAGAGCAGAGCTAAAAACTTACTTGAAGAAGTAATGACTAGAAATTTCTTAAATTTAGCAAAAGATATAAACATACAGATTCAAGAAGGTAGCAAACTGAAAACAGTATAAATTTCTTAAAATTCCAAACCAAAATACATCATACTCAAATTTTTGAAAAGTAAATGAAAGAAAAAAATCTCAAAAAGTAGTGAGAGAAATGACACCTTACATAAAGGAGAAAAATAGAATGGCTGAATTTTTCACCAGAAACCATGGAAACCAAAAAGAAAGGGGTACAACATTCTTCAAGTGCTGAGAAAAAAAAAACTGTCAGCCCAGAATTCTATATCCAGTGAAAAAATTCTTCAGGAATGAAGGGGAAATCAAGATATTTTCAGATAAAGGAAAAGAGATTTTGTTGACAGCAAATCTACCCTAAAGGGATAGCTAAAGAAGTTCTCTGAACAGAAGTTATAAAAATAGGAATTTTAGAATGGAAAGAGGAAAGAAAAACAATGGAAAGAGCAAAAATATAGGTAAATACAATACATTTTCCTTCTCCCTTTAGTTTTCTAAATTAGGTTTGATGGTCAAAACAAAAATACTATAATGGGGTACTCCAATCTCTGTATTAACACTGTCTGATGTGATTCTAAATATACACATAAGAAATGTTTCACACAATGACATTATAAACAGGGATATAAAGGGAGGTAAGGTTTCAACAATTCATTCAAACTGGTAAAATGACCACAACAGCAAACTGTGATATGTGCATGTGTATACACATATAATGTAATACCTATAGCAACCACTAAAAAGCCTATAAAAAGAGACAGACTCAAAAATACTTGAAATAAATCAAAATAGAATGCTAATAAATGTTAGACCTACAGGAAGGAAGAAATAAGGAAGGAAATGAGTAAGAGAGAATAAAAAAGAAAAAATAAAAAGACAGATTTAAGCTCTAATATGTCAATAATTACATTAAATGTAAATGGTCTAAAGAAACCAATTAAAAGACATTAGCAGAATTAAAAAGAAAACCCAACTATATTCTGTTTATAAGAAACTCATTTCAGCTATAACACCATAGGCATGGTGAACATTAATCAAAAGAAAACAGAGGTGCTATATTAATATCAGACAATGTATACCTCAGAGCAAAGAAACTTAACACAGAGAGGCATTACGTAATGATAAAAGGGTTAAACTGCCAAGAAGACATAGTAATCCTAAATGTGTATGCCTCAAACAACAAAGCTGCAAAATACAAAAAGCAAATACTGACAGACCTGAAAGGAAAAAGACAAAAATCCACAATTATAATTACAGACTTCAACATCCCTCTCTTAATAATTGATAGAAATTGACAGAAAATCACCAAGATGCAGAAAAACTCAACATCTTCAAACAACAGAGCTTAATAGACATTTAAAGAACACTGCACCCAGCAACAGCACAATGTACATTTTTTCAAGTACCCACAGAACATGTACCAAGATAGACCTTATTGTGCATGATAAAACAAACCTCAGTAAATTTAAAAGAATTGAAAGCATATGGAATGGGTTCCCTAACAAGGTAATCAAACAAAAATCAATAACAGAAAATTAAGAGGAAAAACCTCCAAATTCTTGGAAACTAACACTTGTCAAAAACAAAACAAAACAAAACAAAACTCATGTGTTAAAGAGAAAGTCTCAAGGAAAATTTTTAAAAATACATTGTACTGAATAAAAATAAAAATGCAACTGAAAAACAAAAATACAAAGTTTGGATGTCTGTCCCCTCCAAATCTCATGTTGAAATTTGATCCACAATGTTGGAGGTGGGGTCCAAAGGCAGGTGTTTGAATCATGCGGGCAGATCCCTCATGAATGGCTGAGTGCCCTCCCCCTACAGTTCTCCCCCTCTGTTACTTGCAAGAGCTGGTTGTTTAAAACAGCCTGGCACCTCCCCTCTCTCTCTTGCTCCTTCTCTCACCATGTGACATACCTGCTCCCCCTTCACCTTCTGCCTTGATTTGAAGCTCCCTGAAGCCCTCACCAGAAGCAAACGCTGGTGCCATGCTTCTTGTATAGCCCACAAAACCATGAGCCAAATAGAACTCTTTTCTTTGTAAATTACCCAGCTTCAGGTGTTCCTTAATGGCAATGCAAAACAGACTAAGACAATAACATATCAAAATTTGTGCAAAACAAAGTAGTGCTGCGAGGAAAATTTGAAAACATTAGAAATTAGAAAATTTCTAAATAAGAAAAAATGTTTCAAATCAAAAATCTTTGTTATTACTTCAAGAACCCACAAGAAGAGGAAAATAAACCCAAACAAGGAGAAGAAAGGAATTAATAAGGATAAGAGCACAAATCAATGAAGTTAAAAACAGTAAATAACAGAGAAAAATCAGTGAAACAAAGAGCTGGTTCTTTCAAATGATCAAACAAACTGATAAATCTCTAGCAAGCTTGACAAACGGAAAAAAAGACATAAGACACAAATTGCCAATAACAGGAATTAAACATGCAATATCACTGAAGATCTTGCATACATCAAAAGATAAGGGAATACGATAAACAAATCTACTGACACACATTTGACAATTTAGATGAAAGAGACTAATAGCTTGAACGGACATAAACTACCACCAATATAAAATATATAATTTGGATAGCTCCAGGGAAATAGAAGAGAAAAAGGGCATTTCCCAGTTTATTTTATGAATTTCGCATTAACCTGATACCAAAACCAAGTACCTAACCATGAAACTACCATGACCCAGTGCTATGGTTTGAATGTGTCCCCACAAAAAAAATTATGTGTTAGAAACTTAATCACCAATCCAACAGTGTTGAGAGGTGGGGCCTTTAAGAGGAGACGATTAGGTCCTCCTGAGGGCTCTGCCCTCAAGAATGGATTTATGCTGTTATTGCAGGAGTGGGTCCCTGATAAAAGGATGAGTCTGCACTGCACTGCACACTCTTGTGCTCTTCCACCTTCTGCCATGGGATGACACAGCAAGAAGGCCCACGCCAGATGCAGGCCTCTTGACCTTGGACTTCCCAGCCTCCAGAATTGTGAGAAATAAATTCCTTTTCTTTATGAATTACCCAGTCTGTGGTATTCTGTTATACCAAATTCAAAACAGACTAAGACACCTGGCAGTTATACTACTTGACATTTTTCCAGAACGATGAAAAATCATGATCACAAAAAAAGTGGGCACAAATATTTTTAGCAACTTTACTTGAAAATCATTTTAAAAATGAAACACCGATGTCCTTCAGTGGGTGGATAGTTAAATAAACTGTGGTATAGCCACACCGTGGAATACTGCTCAGCAATAGAAAGGAAGGGATTACTGATACATACAACAGCCTGGATGAATCTCTAGGGAATTATGCTGAGTGAAAAACGTCAAATGGCTATTTTCTGTATGATTCCATTTATACAACGTTCCTGAAATAAGAGGCAGGAAGAGGAACAGATTCTCCTCTGGAGGTAGCATGTCCCTGTTGACACCTTAATTTCTAACTTAAGGCCCCCAGAACTGCAAGAGAATCAATGACTGTGGTTTTAAGACATCAAGTTTGTGGTAATTTGTTAGAGCAGCCACAGGAAACTAATGTAACAGCTATATCAGCATCCCTGGGAATTTGCTGGGAATCCAGAGCCTCAGGTCCTGACCCTGACGTTGAGAATCAGAATTGGAATTTAAACAATGCTCTCAGGTAATGAGAATGGAATTAAAGTTAGAGAGGCACTGATATAAACTACTACACAGGCTGAGCACGGTGGTTCATACCTGTAATCCTAGCACGCCAGGAGGCCGAGGCAGGAGGGTATCTTGAGCTCAGAAGTTTGAGACCAGCCTGACCAAGAGCAAGACCCGGTCTCCACTAAAAATAGAAAAAATTCACTGGGCGTGGTGACGCATGCCTATAGTCCCAACTACTCAGGAGGCCAAGGCAGAAGGATCGCTTGAACCCAGGAGTTGGAGGTTGCTGTGAGCTACGATGATGCCACTGCACTCTAGCCAGGGCAACAGAGTAAGACCCTGTCTCAAAAAATAAGTAAATAAAAATAAATAAACAAACTACTATATAATTCTTAAAACTAATAGCAATGACTTTGTACCAACATGGAAAGCATTTCTGATTATCAATATGTGTAAAATAAGTAGGGTATGCATCTGAAAATGCACATTGTTAGTATGATTTTGTATGTGTGTGTATACAAAGTCTGGATGGAAATAAGCAAAACAAAAAAATAGTTGTTTTAAGGTGAAGGGATTGTGACTTGCCACCCCCCACCTTTGTTCCCTATGCTTCTAATTCTGCTAGTTTATTTTATGATAATTTTTTATGGCCACTAAAGGCTTACATGAGGATCAACATTTGCCTTTTTTGCTCCCTGCTCTCACAGGATCATAAGTCACATCGTAGAATGAAATCCCACATGAAGGGTTTACCCAGGCTCATTAACAACCAGGTGTTCAAGGAACCTGCTCAGTTTTAGTGAATTCAATCACTTGCAAGAACAACAAAACAAAATAGCAGTCCAGAAGATTCTATTTTAAAGAAGCACCCATAGCCGCTCAGACACTCTGGAAGTAAGGCCAAGGAGCCGATACAGCCATACTCCTTGCAAGTCTTTCTGGGTCTACATCTACGCCAGGATTCAGATCTGGCAGCTAGAGCCTGAGGAAATGCACGATGCGCAGACTGGGATGCTGGTCAGCTGGACTGTGATGACGGTTAGCTGTGCACATGGGGAGATCTTCCTGGACACTGTGGCACGTGTACCTGTGCATTAAGCCCACTTTTCCAGCCACACAGAATCAACAACTACCAGGCAATGAAATCAATTGACTGTCCATCAGCTAGTCAACTGTTAAATTCTTTGCTTCCTTCTTTTTCTCACTACACACAGACATCCCAGGCGTGCCTTCCTCGCCAATAACACCAAGAAACCAACATCAGACATCCAGAGGATCCAAGAGGTCATCTTTTTTGTATATGTGAAAGCAATAATATACTTCATTCAACTCCAGAGTTAATTTCTCAAATGATTCAGACTGTAAGTCAACTTATCTCTCCCTCATCTTAAAGTGACTATCTTTTCGACAAACTTTTCAGCTCATCTTCAGAGAATGCATTGCTCCAGTTCAAACACGTTCTAGGAATATTTATGTGTAAACATCTAAAAACCTATCTTCTTTAGCTATTATGCTGAAGGAGAAAAACCCACTCTAATTAAAGGGATAATGCTAAGTCAGATGAATACAACAATATCCACTTCCAGACTTCAACGATTATTCATATACATGTCATCCAAAACGAAAACTAAATGAGAAGTGGTTAAAATGAATTTTATTATTGCTTCTAGACTAGCCAAACCCATGGAATAGAGTTGCTATTTAAATATTTTTAAACTCTGATTATCAAAGAGTAGATAAATAATTCAACACCCTTCTAAAAAATTTAGTTTTCACTTCTACATATGCTGTCTTTGCCATGATTTAAAGATTTCAAGAAGAAAGGAAGATTCATAGTCATTCAAAATGAGTAACGGAGGGGAGAAATAACCTGAAAAAAAAAATTATCGCTTTAATTCGGGGCTCTCAACCTTAGCACTATTGACATATGGGGGCAGATAATTCTTTGTTTTTTTGCGGGTGTGTTCCGCATTGCAGGACATTCAGCAGTATCCCTGGTCTCTGGACCCACCAGATGTCACATATTAGTATTTGTTCCCACCAGCTATGACAATTAAAAACATCTCCAGACATTGTCAAACATCTCCTGGGAAATAAAATCATCCTCAGTTGAGCAGCACTTCTTTAATTTAAGGAATACACCAATCTAGTTGAATCCCAAGATGGAAATGAACTCTCCCTTGGCCCTTTATGGGTTTATGAATGCGTAAACACAATAGAATAACTGTCACCGTCACCCACTCAGCTTCCTATGATCACATTTTAGGAATCATTCAAGTGTTATATTAGTAGGTTTCATGTAATGCAAGACCATGAAGAGGCTTTACAGGGACTGAAATAATGTTGGTGTTAACTGGCCATTGGTTTTCAAGACACTGAAGATATAATTCTGAAGGCTGAAGCCAATGATCAGAGTTCCCATAGGGCATACCTGAGAAAATCATGATGCCCCAAACTGGGCCAGCAGGTTGTAGTCCTGGCCTAAGTCACTATTAAAAATATGACCCCCTACTAGCGTAGATTGCTGGAGTCCAGGAAATCTGAGTAGTCAGAGGTCTACCAGGTGAGCTCGTCCAGCAAGAATCCAGCACTCATCTGTAGTTTCAGAATAAGCTCAATGGGGTGAGCAACTCTGTATGTTTTTCTTCCCCAATGGAAATATTCATTAGACTCAAAACTAGAGGAGGAATAAAGACCACCTTCTTATACCTGAAAGTCACCTTTGACTCACTCCATCTCCATATCCCTCAAAGCACATCAATTGCCCAGTTCTTCCAATTCCACCTGTGTAGCTTCTGCATGGGCCCACTTCTTCCCAATACCCCTTCCATTGCTGGACTATTATAGAAGTCACCTACCTTCCACTTTGTCCTCTTCCACTGGACATAAAGCAATCTTTCTAAAACACAAATCTGTTTGCTTTTCTCCAGCTTGTATTCCTTCATGGGCTTCCCAAAGTGCTTAGAATAAAATACAAACACCTAAGCTTCTGTCTTCTCAGGACCATGACTGAATGTATGGGGTAGGGAACAGGAACACAGAACACGATGTCATGTGCGATGGCACTGCACCCATGCAGGGTTTGGTACTAAAGGAGTTTAAGAAGCCCAAACCACTGATAACACAAATTACATCTAAAAATTCCTTAAACTGCTAGAACCTGGACTTTTGGAAGCTCAAAAGCCAAGAGTCAACCTCTCCAGTTTCTCTTTGCATTTCTATTGTGCCCTTCCTTTCTTAAAGACAGGGAAAGGGAGCTAGGCCAAGGTTATTTTAAATCTTGCAGGGGTGGGAGTTGGGGAAGAATAGGTATAATTAAAGGAATTCCACTTTCTCTTTCTTTTTATAAAGTGTTTTAGTTACACTTATGATGTGACTCCAGCATATAAAACACAACCCCAACTATGTTCAAAATACGCACACACACAGGCGTTATGTTTCCATTCGGAGGGAGACAGGGTTACTACACACAGTGATATATGCAAGGTGAGTGAACTAGAAAGAAATACAGCCATATGTTAACAGAAATATCTCTGGAAGCTGAAATTAGAGATGATGAATATTATTCTCAATACTTCCAAGTATTTTCCACTATTGATGAAAATGGAATTTTTTTTAAAACTCTAAAAGGTTACTTTTTTAAAAAGTCTTTATATAGAGACCTAGATATAGAACAGATGGCAAAGGTAACATCAAATTGTTTTAGAATGGAAAGATTGCTCACCTGCCCCTATTCTTCTAAGATGCACATCTTTATGCCCAAAAAACAGGCCCCAGAATGGAAATCGTTACTTGCTGTTTTCATAAGTTATCCCCAAAATTAATCAGCACTAAGGTTTTTAACACACACACACATACACACACACACAAAGATACACAAAACTGAGGGCATAGAAATTTCCAGTAAAACTGTTAAATAGTTGCAGTAGAGTATTAGCATATGTGTACAGTGCTGTGGAATGCTGACCTATCTTGAAAGTAAACAAAGAAGCAGTTATGAAGTGTGGCGGCCTTATAATAATCAGAGAAAGGTTCTCTGCCAGCACTTTCAAATCGAAGGTTCCATGAATATTAAAAGCTTCCAATCCAAATCTTCATTCAACATACACTATTGAGTCTCCTGTGCGCTAGTGACACATGAGTAATGACTGTTTTTTGCACTGAAGAGTATCTTTTTCATTATGGGTATGACATGCTGGGTGTGATTACATTCCTATTTGCCAAATTTTACATACTATCTCCTCTATTTACCCAAAAGCTACAGCCTGAATCTTGGTTAGGGCATGAGGGGACATTTGTATAGGGCCTACTGACTGTTCTGTTTCCTGCCCACTGCATTTCTTTTACTAAATTTCTGAGCGCTGGGCCCAGAATACAAGCTACTTTGACTTTATTGCCCAGCTGTTAGAGAAGTATAACATTTTAAGCATAGATTGCATATGGAGTTATTATATATATTTTGCAACTGTCAAATAATTTAAATGTAAATGTGAAAATGCCTCTTGCCGTTACCCTGTTTCTTTTATATCAATTTCGAAAGGTGAAAATTGTCTCCTGCCTTGGAACATCAAGTCCAGTTGCCATCACTACAGGAAACTTCACAAGCTCCCTTTATTATACAGTGCATCTTCCTACCAGAGTAAAGGCGGGGGTAGGGGGATCTCATTCAACTCCCCAGCCTTCTAGCATTGTGACAGTATGACGACTGAGAGGACACACAGAGTAGAGGGGGGGAAAAAACAGCATCTCACCACCTGTAGTCCCAGATGGCAGTGGAAGACACTTCACTGTAAACCCATAAAGGCTTAAAAAACACATAAAGCAATGCACTAATTAAAAGGAAAAAAATCTACATCCAGCCACACACAGTTATGCTACAGATTATTACATACACAGTCAACTGTGACTTCTGAAGCATAATCGAATCAAACTCCAGCAAAACACAGATGACAAAATAAAGAGCTCTTCTGTTCCTCCTTGCACTGATGGCACAATGGAATTCAGGCAGATTGATTAATTCAAAGAGTTTTCCCATTTTGCTCCATTTGACATGTAGAGGAGAATTTCGAGTTGTCATCATCCATCACCGTGATGACTACAATTTATTGCAGGACTGTGCTAAGTGCTTACATACATTATTTAATTCAATCCTCCCCACTCTTGGAAGTGGGAGCTATCATGATCTCTGCTATAAAGAGAAACTGAATCACACACAAGTTGAGAAAGTTGCCCAAGTTCACACAGCTTAGTCAGAGCTAGAAATTGGAATTTGAACTTAGGCAGCTGAATTCCAGTGCCCAGCCTCTTCCACACTTTTTGTGAAAAGTTACGTTATTTAACAAAGAAATCATCTTTCAAGGTTTTTTTTTTTTTCTTTTCAGTCTCTTCCCAAAGCTTGGCTATGCCTTGAGTTCACTGACAACCCAGAAAGCTCCTGTGTCAAAGATACTGGCACTGTCTATGCATAAAGGTGTGGTCTCCTCACTAACCCTTCCAAATTTTAGTTTTGTAATAAAAATATAATCCTCTAATGTCATCAAGTCTGCAACAGGGGAAGAGAAATGAAGTTTCAGAAGCGCTAAATTAAAAAAAAAGTTTCCCTCGATATCACCAAGGGCCATATAATGAGAAAATTCGTTCTTCTTAATCAAAAGCTAGAAAATTTGCATCCAGCTCAAAGCCCCTTTGCCTCCGGTGCACCTATTTCTTTAACTCCCATGACAGTGACATGGCAAGGGTCTGCTCCATTTATGGTTTCTGCTTGGCCTCCCAGAAAGTGTAATACTGGAAATGTGGTGAAGTCCGGTGTCAGCTTTCAAAGTGTGTCTCAGATTCAGAGAGAACCAAATTCTGTACAAAACCATCATTAGATACAGAATATACATGTTTCAGGCATTTTTAAATTCCAAATATCATGCATATGAAATGTTATGGACCATATTATAAAAGAGGTTAATAGAATTAATACAACCAAATGAAAAAGGACTCCTGACTCTTTTAGTACAAACTTCTTATTCTAGGGGGGGAATATCAAGAAAGGTCATCTTTCTTGTAGCTTGTATTCTGGGCCCAGTGCTCAGAAATTCAGTAAAAGAAATGCAGTGGGCAGGAAACAGAGTGGTCAGTGGGCCCTATACAAATGTATCCTTCATGCCCTAACAAAGATGGAAATAAATTAAAAAATACCTACTGTGCGCCAAATCACACATAGGATCACGAGGTATCACAAAAAAAAGACACACTAGCAAAAATAACGATCATATCAATAGCTAATATTTATGGAATGCCTACTATGTGCCAAGTGTCGGGCTAAGAAATTTACATACATCCCATCTATTTATTTTTTGAGACAAAGTCCCACTCTGTCTCTCGGGCTGCAGTACAGTGTCATCATCATAACTCACTGCAACCTCAAACTCCCAGACTCAAGTGATCCTCCTGCCTCAACCTCCTGGGTAGCTGGGACCATAGGCACATGTCACCACTTCCAGCTAATTTTTTTATTTTTAGTAGAGACGGGGTCTCGCTCTTGCTCAAGCTGGTCTCAAACTCCTGACCTCAAGGGATTCTCCTGCCTCAGCCTCCCAGAGCGCTAGGATTATAGAAGTGAGCCACCGCGCCTGGCCCCACACCCTACCTTGAATCCCCACAACATCCCAAGGAGGTAGGTACTATTCTTATCCCCAGTTTAGAGATAAGGAAACAGAGGCAGAGGCAGATGAAGTGTCTTGCCCAAGAAGATACAGTAAGTATGGTACTGGGATTCAGACTCCAGAGCTTGTGCAGATACTGCCTCCCAGGTAGTATCTAATAAACAGAAAATCTGCCTTTGAATTAAGAGGGGTGGGAGAAAGTGCCCTCTATTTTGTACATGCAACAGCAAGCAACGTGGAAAGACACAGGAAGCTACTTATTTAGGGAGCCAATTGTACTCATTATCCAATGAACACCTCTATTAAAGGGGTCAGCAAGGCAAATCCCTGAGCAATTGGAGAATGGCAGTGCAGTGAAACTCACCCTGCTTCCACAGCCTGGCTGAACTTTGGTCTCTTTTAAAATCTCTACTTGGCTGCATTTTAAGCCGAGCTCTGTGTAGCCAGTCTTGGTAGCTATGAAACTTGCTCCCAAGTTTGGAGCAAAGTCCAATAAAAAATCAAACCACCCTGCATGATCACTCCCAATGGGAAGTGACAGAGCTATGACCTTGGTTTAAATCTACTGACTGGCTAGGTGATACTGGGAAGGTAACTTATATTCTTGGAGAGTAATTTTCTCATCTGTCAAATCAGCACAACAATACCTTCCTTAGAGGGTCATTGTTAATTGAAATAATGCATGTGAAATGGTTTGCACAATGTCTGGCATAATTACCAATGAATCATTAAGTGTGCACACAGAAAATAATTTGGGGTTTAACATTAATTCAATATGCTAGGACCTTAAAATGATGTGGAAGTCACACCAAGGAAAATCATGGATTTTATCGCATGTTCTCTGGGGAAAGAGATTTACTGCTGAAAAGAACAATTTGTATTAAGAGGATGGAATAAAGTGTTGATTAAAATTAATTTTGTTTTTTGGCTCAAAATCACTTACACTTCCTTCCTTTTGGGCTCTAGAGAATTTTACAGTTTTCTTTATAAACATCACTATTGACCTTTAATAAGGACATTGTAGACCAAATATCAAGTGTGCCAGTGCAAGAACAAAAGCTCCAGTTTGTTATCCAGATAAAACCTAAGGATAGCAGCACAATTCACTATTGCAAGGATGTGGAAACAACCCAAGTGCCCGTCAATCCATGAGTGGATTATTAAAATTTGGTATAGGTTTACAATGGAATATTACTCAATTATAAGAAACAACAGTGATCTAGAACCTCTTATACTTTCCTGGATTAAACTTAAGCCCATTATCCAAAGTGAGGCACCACGAGAGCGGAAGAATGGGCTCCACTTGTACTCGTCATCAAATTGGTACTAACTGATCAACACTAGGGTGATCACATGGCAGAAATACTCTCCAGGGATTAGAGGGATGGGGGCAGTAAATCCGCAACTAAAGGACACGGGGAGCACTGTAGGGGGGAAGGGCATGCCTTTAACCCACACTTTGGTGAGGCAAAGCCATAAAGTGTAACCATAATGTTTGTACCCTCACAATACTCTGAAATAAAAATAAATAAATAAATAAATAAATAAATAAAGATTTTGAAATAAAAAAAAATGTGGCAAAAGGCAAAAAAAAAAAAAAAATTAAAATTAAAAAAATAAATAAAAAATAAAAAAAGAAACCTAAGGATCTGGAAAAATGCTGCAATTTTAACAGCCCAGTTTAATTTTTTTTTCCAGTTTAACTTTTAAAAGATATTTAGCTGCTCTTATCTTGAACACAACGTATAAACACCAAGATTCCAGTTGCTGGTAACCAAATTTAGATACCGAACGAATGAATTCTTTAGGACAGCTCTGAGTCAGGAGGACTGGGGTGAATCCTGAAATTCTGCATTCCTAACAAGCTCTCTGCTGCTGGGCCCTGGGCCACATTCTGAGAGCAGTAAGGCTGTGGGACTCAAGTCATCTCTCTCTATTTTTCTTTTTTATTTAGTCTGCTTTTTGCCCTCCTACCTCAGAGGAAGTTTCTGTCCAACGCCAAAACCAAATAAAATACCTGCAAAGCACAAAATTGTGCCCCGTCTAAAAATGAGGATTTTCCTGCCCTATACTTTGATATGCCCAGATTAGGATGAATTGAGGCATAATAATTACTAGAAATCAACCAGAACCTTCTCCACACCTCCTTTCCCTTATGGATTAATGATAGTTGCTCCCTTTTTATATGCTTCATGCCAGTCCTTTATGTAATTTTTTTAATTTTGTTTTTACCTCACCCTCTATGTGATGGTACCTTTAAATTTAATGCCTGCAACTGCCGGGTCCCATTTTCATTCCTATTCTATAGAAGAGAAAGTCTCGGGCAGATTAAATAACTTGCCCAAGGTCACCGAGATGGAAGTACAGAGTCTGTCTCCCAAGACCATGGCCTTAACCATATGTTATGAACTTCCAATTCTGTTTCTGGAGAAAAAGGGCGCCACACTACTCTATGTCATAGCAGTGTTGGCCCTGGGCTCCGCATTTCTCATCCCCTGAATCTCCAAATGAGTGGATGGCAGAGGGAGCAGGTTCCCAGGGTCTGGCTGCGGTCTCTCCATGTGCTAAATCAAGCTCTTGGCTTACGACCAGCTCAGAACAATACTGAAAAGACACAAATTATAAATTGGCCACATAGAAAGCACTCAATTATTCACTTTATCTGGTATTTACAAAACAACTCCACTATGTCAGTTGTTACATATTGTGGGGCAAACACAAGAAAGAGAAGGTTAGGCCTAGCACGATGGCTCACACCTAAAATCCTAGCCCTTTGGAAGGTCAAGGTGGACGAACTGCTTGAGGCCAAGAATTCGAGACCAGCCTGAACAAGCATGAGACCTCATCGCTACTAAAAAATAAAAAAATTAGCCAAGCATGGTGGTACACGCCTATAGTCCCAGCTACTTGGGAGGCTGAGGCAGGAGGATTGATTGAGCCCAGGAGTTTAACATTGCAGTGAGCTATGATGACGCCACCACACCGTAGCCCAGGGAACAAAGCGAGACCTTGTCTTGGAAAAAAAAAAAAAAGGAAGAAAGCAAGAAAGAAAGGAGAAAGGAAGGGGAAAGGGGGGAAAGGAAGAAAGGGAAGGCATAGTTTCAGCCTCCAAGGGAATCACTATTTTTGGCAAGGTAAAAGTTCTTTGACTTATTGATTCATTTATTCCACAAATATTCACTAAGTGACTGCCCATGTCATGTACTCTGTAGGGTATTAAAGCCATGAAAGTGAAGATGGCACACGGGCTTTACTCTCTCTGAGTTTATAGTCAAAAAGGAGATGACACTAAATGCATAAATATACAAATAAACACAATGGTGGTGAGTGCTAAAAGAGTCAAATACAAGATGCTCTGGGAGACTTGGTCCTGTCTAGGGACACAGACAATATACCCTAGAACATTCATACAACATTAAGATAAATACTCAAGCACCCACATTTCTTAAACCTTTTTTGGAGGGGAGGAGTCTAGCTACACAAAGTGACCTGTCCTTTGACAACTCTGAAATCAACACATTCATTGGAAACAAAGAACATTATTGTCTTTTGAAAAAGTTTCCAGATCTCATTAGAAATTAGAAGAAAATGGGCCAGATTCCTGCTCTTATCATATGATTACTTCAAACCATGGCTAAAATCACAGAAAGCTGATGTGTCATGAAGTTTTTCTGACATCTGTCCTCTGTCTTCTAATGATTTTTTCCACTTTCAGAGTAAACAAATTTTGCTATAATGAAACAAAATCAACAGGGAACATCCTCTCTATGGGGGGCCACATGTCTCATCTTCCATAATAAGCTATTACAACACTTTGGAATCATTTGCACACTGCCAAAGGACCAATTATTATAGAATCTTAATTCTGGGAACAAGATTGATAGGGAAAAATGCATCAAGCTCAAACAAAAATATATTCATCAAACTGGCACCTCATAGGCACATCAAACAAAACACTACACTATACCCCAGGATTCCAACAGGAATACTCATTTTCTGAAGTAAATTAGGCACCCTTCAGGACATAGACCCATCTTTCCAGATATTGTTTTAGAGCTCTAAAATATAAAAAACAAATTGCAAAGCCCCGGCCAGGTGCAGTGGCTCACACCTGTAATCCTAGCACTCTTGGGAGGCCAAGGTAGGAGGACCACTTGAGGTCAGGAATGTGAGACCATTCTAAGCAAGAGTGAGACCCCATCTCTACAAAAAAAATAGAAAACTTAGCCAGGCACAGTGGTCCACACCTGTGGTTCCAGCTACCCAGGAGGCTGAGGCAGGAGGATTGCTTGAGCCCAGGAGTTTGACGTTGCGGTGAACTATGATGATGCCACTGCACT
>NW_012133857.1:28112984-28131645 GCF_000956105.1 Propithecus coquereli
AGAATAAATTATTTCCTGTCAACAAAATGAATTCTGTATGTTGTTTTGGAAGTGGCATCTTATTAAACATACAAGTCATTTTCATAATTAAACAAGGACAAATTCAGAGGAAAGAAGCCATTTAAAATGGCATTTTTGTTTTCAGGAGGAAAAAAAGGCTGAAAATTAACATTCTAAAATATATGGTTCAAAATAGACCATAGCAACATATCAATAATCTACAAGGCCTGCTGCACAATTGTAAAGGTCTGAGACTTAAGTCAAGACATTTGAATTGAACACTGGTTCTGCGCCTTCCAAGCCAGGACATCTTGAGCAAGCTGCTTCTCATTTCTAAGTCTCAGTTTCCTTATTTGAAAATAGAGGATGATAAACTTACTGTGATGTGAAACATATCAAGTTCATGAGTTCATGGCCTAGCACTTGGTATTAATAAGTGTCACCTGTTTTTACTTTTTTTTTTTTTTTTTGGAGACAGGGTCTTGCTATGTTGCCCAGGCAGGACTCAAACTCCTGGTCTCAAATAATCCTCCCATGTAGCTGGGACAACAGGCATGTGCCATCGTGCTTGGCTTGTTTTTACTATTCTTATAATCATCTTTGTATTTCTTTATTATTGCCACCAAGAAAAAACACAGGAACTGCCAAGGACTCTACTAACAAATTCAGGATAGAAGCTAAATCAGAACAAACCAAAAGGCGAACGAAAGGAGAAAAAAAATAATCAGAACAATAGGTACACTCTGCACTCTCTACCCCTAATTAACAAGACCTATTCAGTCCATGGAGAAGACAAATTGTTAACACCTGACATTCAAGTAAGCATTCTGGCCTGATTTTAAATAAAAAAGTACTCATCTAAATTAGGGATCAGCAAACCTCATTTCTGTAAAATGCCAGACAGTAATTATTTCAGGCTTTGCGAACCATGCGGTCTCTGTAGAAACTGCTTGATTCTGCCATTTCACGTGAGAGCAGCTACAGACAATATGTGGCCAAACAGGCATGGCTACGTGCCAATAAAACTTTATTGGAAGAAGTGTAGTTTACCAACTGCTGATTTAAATAGAAGTTTGAGAGGTCAATCTCGTAGATATGTTTTTTGTTTGTATTTCCTAATGATGTTTCTTTTTTTATTGTATAAATATTAGGTGTGCAACATGATGTTTTGATATACTTATGTGTAGTGAAGTGATTACTACAGTCAAGCAAATTAATATACCCATCATCTCACATAATTACTTTTCTCTTTCTTTTTTTGTGGTAAGAGTGTACCTAAAAATCTACTCTCTAGGCAAATTTCCAGCTTACAATACACTATTAACTATAGTCCTTATGCTGTACATTACATCTCTAGCCTTATTCGTCCTATGTGAGTACAACTTTGTACTTTTCAACCTACGTCTCCGGTTTCCCCCACCCCCGGCCCTGGTAACCACCTTTCTACTGGTGGATATGTTTTTGTTCATTGTTTTCCTAACCAACAGTTCCGTCCACCTCCTGAGATTCCACCTTCATGTGCAGACAGGGGTGGATGGTGGAGCAGAGCTGGGGTGCCGGGCAGAGCAATGAAGGACCTGTAGCAAAGGAGGCGCACGTATCTCCCTGTGCCTAGCACATCCTGGGACCTCAATGGATATGCCCATAATATTACATTTCTTTGAGAGGATGAAATTGAAAAGGAGATACAAGTATTTAACACACCAAAATCTGAACATCTGTGAAATCTGAGAAGTGGGAATCTGAATGCTGGTTATCTGTGCTTCTGAAACTACCAGGGTTCTAAATTTCCATACTGCTGCAAACCAATACTTGGGTATACATAACGGAAAAGTCACAGCCTTGCCCAATTGCTACAAAAATGCCTGAAGTCTTACTCGTGCTTTCTCTACTGGCCTCCTTATGGACTGATAACAGTTTGAGTAGCAGCA
The DNA here is from genome assembly GCF_000956105.1 of Propithecus coquereli. NCBI lineage: Eukaryota > Metazoa > Chordata > Mammalia > Primates > Indriidae > Propithecus > Propithecus coquereli. Next base: position 28,114,916 of record NW_012133857.1, read on the forward strand.
GTCCACGGACCACAGTCTGAGCACGGCTTATGCTATTTTCTCCTTATGTTTGAAATATAGCACGATTAACATTTTAAAAATAATAAGGAGAAGAGGAGTCAAATATTGAATCCTAAAATTCAGAGGTCATGAAACCAATCTGTGGAAATGCCAAACCAATAGTCTAAGTGTGTTAACAGATTCCTTCATTCTAGAGATAGCTATTGAGGGCCCACTGGGCATCCATTCTGCACCAGGGTGCAGAACAGTGAGCAAGCCACAGTGCCTGTCCTTAGGGAGCTTTGAGTAAGATTGGGGTTTTTCACCCCTGGCATTAATGACATTTTGTGCTGAATAGTTCTTTCCCGTGGCGACTGCCTTGTGCTTTGTAGGAGGTTTAGCAATATCTTTGACCTCTACCCACTAGATTGCTAGTAGCACCTCCCCCCAGTTGTGACAACCAAAAATGTCTCCAGACATTGACAAATGTCCCTTAGGGATCAAAATTACCCCCATTGTGAACCAGTGACCTAAAGCAAAGGAATGATAATTACAGTTAATAAGAACTATAATATGCAAGTAGAGTGGACAGGGCATTAACCCCAAAATGTTAAATCCTCATGCAAAAATCATGCCCATTATAAACTGTATATCCTGACTAAGTTGATAGTTCTGACAGTTAGGAAAATGGCAGACTACAGTCATACTGCACCATGACATTGCAACAGCTTCCAACTACTACTGTATCGGGTTTCAGAGCTGACCAAATTCTGTCACCTGTGAGAGTTCATGGAATGCTCACAACAGCCCCGCCAAGAAATTATTACAGTATGCATTGCATGAAAGAGAAAACAAGAGATCCACAAAAATTAAGCCATTTGCACAAGGTAGCCCAGGTAGACGCTATACTCAGTTTATCTGTCTCCAAGTCTAATATCATTACTACCACCAATAACAACAAAGGGTAATAACATTTATTCAGTGAATATGCATATGTATAAACTATTGTTCTAAGACCATTATTTCATTCACTGCGTATAACAACCCTATGAAGTAGCTTCTGATATTGCTATATTTTAAAGATGAAAAAACCTAGGCTAAGAGAAATTAAATAACTTATCCCAGGTCACACCACTGTTAAGTGGTAAAAGTGGGAAGGTGGTATTTGAAGTCTACCACACCAGTGGTTCCTCTTTCTATTTCTATTAATAGTTTCATATGGAGAAACACAGTCAATCCTCACTATTATGGATTCCATATTTGTGAATTTGCCTACTCACTAAATTTTATTTATAACCTCAAAATCAACACTCATGGCACTTTCATGGTCATTCACACACATGTGCAGAGAGGAGGTGAAAAATCTTAGTCACCCAACACGCATGTTCTTAGCTGAGATAATCAAGACAATGCCCTGCCCACTTGCTTCAGCTCCCATACTGTAAATAAATGTCCTCTTTATGGTCTACTTAGTGCCATATTTTCACATTTTTGTGCTTTTTGTTGGTGATTTCTCTGTTTAAAATGACCCCCAATTGTAGTGCTAAAGTCTGTACAGTGTTTCTAAGTACGAGAAGGCTGGGATGTGTCTTACGGAGATAACGGTGTGTTAGACAAGCTTTGTTCAGTCACGAATCACGGCGCTGCTGGCTGTGAGTTCAACGCTAATGAACCAACAATAAGGTATATCCAGAAAAAGCAAGAGGAAATTCACTGATCTGAGATCACACCACAAATTGCTAAAGCAACATTTATAGTGCATGTTGAGGCTATGGAAAAAATAGAAAACAGGCTAAATTTATGGGCTTGTGAGATAATAACCACTCTGAAAAAGCATAGTGAACAGCACTGTCGTGAAGCTGAAAGCCGAAGAAATTCAGTCACACTACCCAGGGTCAGGAAAATGTTCAGTGACATTTTGTTATAAAGAAATACTGCACATATGATTTAAGAAATGCATATTAGAATGTCTTTAAATGGAAACACAGAATAAAAAAAGATTATACATTCATCAGTTGGCAAAAATGTGACCAGAGACTCACAGGAACCTACTCCTGTATTTCCCTTAGGAACAATGGCTCGGTATTTGCTAATTCAAGTTCATGGTGATTTTACAGAACATAACTACAATGAAAAAGAGAACTGACTGTACCTGGACCACTCTTAGAAAATATACACTTCCAGGCTTCACTTCAACTTTCTGAATTAAAATTTTCAGCAGTGGGGCCCAGAAATCTGAATGTTTTAAAAGCTCCTCATCCACAGACCTGTGTTTATAAATCACTATGACTACAAAAACCAATAGAACTTGTTAAAATAAAAAAAAAAAATATTCTTTCTCGCTTTTGACATCACACCGAATTTGTTCTGTACGCTACAGAGTGCCCTACAGCTGCAGTCCCCAAGCCCCAGGTTGCAGACAGGTACCAGTCTATGGCCTGTTAGGAACCTGTCCACACAGCACGGGGTGAGCTGCAGGCAAGCAAGCAAAGCTTCATCTGTATTTACAGTCGCTCCCCATCACTCACATCACCACATAAGCTCCGCCTCCTGTCAGATCAGCAGTGGCCTTAGATTCTCATAGGAGCATGAACCCTACTGTAAACTGCGCATACAAGGGATCTAGGTTGTGGGCTCCTTATGACAATCTAATGCCTGATGATCTGAGGTAGCGCAGGCAGTGATGCTAGCACTGGGGAGCAGCTGCAAATATAGATCATTAGTAGAGAGGTTTCACTGCACAATAAATGTAATGTGCTTGAAATATCTGGAAACCATGCCCCCCTCCGCCTCCATCTGTAGAAAAATTGTCTTCCATGAAACCGGTCCTTGGTGCCAAAAAGGTTGGGGACCACTGTCCCACAGTTACGCAGGGCTCACGCTGTGAAATTGCTTGGCCTGTATCTTTGTTTCCAGGCAACATCTTCCCTAAATCACTGGGGGGGAGAGGGGGTGGGGGATTCAAACCCCTTCCATATGGTCACGGAAAAAGTAACCCCACCCAAAATTCTAGCCAGAAGTCTACCCGCTGAGGCAGAAGCCTTTCTGCACTACTCAGATACACTGACTCCTGTTGATCAATACATGGCAAAGATTCACCATCAACCCCCATCACGCTCAGCAAATTCCCTACCTCTTTAAAGCTTTCCATTTGTATGTGTGCATTCACTATGTACTATATATTAGTAACCAGGGCAATGTACAGATAGCATTAAAAGATGACCAGAGGTACTGACGTAACTATAAATAGTGACTTGGAAATACACTTCCTTAGGAGAATGATGGCAGACTCCTGCTCAGGGTGGATTTTATGGTCATCCCAAAATGCCCGACAATCTTTCTCTCCAATATTGTATTCCCCAAAGGCTGTTCCACTGAACACAAGTCAAACAAAATGCTTTGAGGAGAAAGGATTCTGTGGCAGGTGAGTTTGGAAAATGTCGCTTATCGTAAAACCTTGTAGACACCTGACCACACATTAGCATGGTAAAAGCTCCAAGAAGCCCAGAAGGAAAGACAGGAATGAAACATGTCTAAAATATGTTTCAGTGGGCAGTTCCCAGACTTGTCTGACCCTGGATTTCCTTTAATTATCTATAAATTCCAGGGAACATCGTTGAGAAATGTTATTTCAATATCTTGGTGGTAAAGGCCACAGAAAAAGATGAAACAGCCCACCACTCAGGGCCCTTTCCATGCTGTGATGGACCCCCCGTTACTCCTCACTGCTACGCGTCGGTGGAAGGACTCGTCACAGCTCAAGTCACAGAGGCAGCTCTGGACTCCTTCAGAAACTCACCAGCTGCACCGTCTGCTGCATGACCACAGTCAAGGTCCACCATTAGGAGGTAATAAGCACTGGGCTTCATTGCCCTGTTCTGCGTGCAGATATCCAGCCCAAACTGGTGATACGGCCCAGGTGAAGCCTTCAGAAATACCTACGATTATCCCATGGGGAGAGGTGAGCATGAAAAAAGAAATGTTCTCTTACAAGAAAAATGGCAGTGTCCCCTTTGTTCACAGCGAGTGAAAATGGCATTCCTTCTGCCCAGAACGAGAACAGAAGGAAAAAGTCTCTAAATTAAGACATTTTCATTTTCAAAAGGCATTCATCTAAATTATTTGGTGACATCAGGAGGGCTCCCATGAAGAAGAAAGCAATGAGTTGGGCCGTGAGGGACAATTCAAAAACAGACAAGTGGAACTAGTATGTGGGTACATGTGGCGGGGCGGGGGGAGCAGGATGGGACAGGGAGCTTTCAAATTGGCTTAAATAGAACAAACAAACGTAACGCAGAGAAGAGCTTGGTTCATCACGATTCCACGATGGCCAACTCCTGTGAGAAAAGCAGCCAGAAGGTAAAACTTAATTATACTTTCCGAGGCCATCAGAGACGTTCCTGCGTGAGGAGCGGGACGTGTGCTTGGCACAGGCTGGGGAAGGACGGACTGCATCTGTGGGAGAGAAGAGAGAGCCAGGAGCGAGGACGATCTTCTCATGAATAATTCTGGACTCTTAAAGCAGCAGCCAATTTTTTAAGCCCCCGACCTGCAGCCCCATGTGAATGGGATAGTGCAAGAGATTTTCATCAAGTTTATGCATGTACCAAGAGTCTGCTTCCTGTGTGACTTTTTCTCTTTAAGGAAAATTTAAATTAGTAACATTAAATCTTTCTGCAAGATAATAGTATAATGTTGAGGTGTAGGACATGAACTCCATTTGGCTGCTTGGACCAAATGTCCCCTGCATTTCAAAATCACCCTCACTTGAGAACCATTGGCTATAAATTAAGAGAAATAGAATAGAAGAATCCTTAAACCTGGCTACATATGAGAAGTGCCAAGGAGATATTTTTTAAAATAAGATTAATAACGCAGATACCCGCCCTTACTACTGATTCAGAGAATCAGAGCCCACTCTAGGGGTCCAATAGAATAGTCCAGGTAAAATTATTAGAGTAGTATATTTGCCACTAATTAATTATGTCATCTTGGGAAAGTCACTTGTCCTCTCCATGCTTCAGATTCCTAAAATCCCAGTTTTCAGTGGCAGAGCTAGACTACGTGTCAGACTTTTCCACAGCTAACCATCCAGTCTGTGAATTCCCCCAGACACCATCGCTCCACTCCTGACAGGCTTCCTTCCACACCGACACAGTCGGTCCAACGCCCAGAGGAAAAAAGTTTGCACAACTCCCTGAAACTATGAGGAAGTGTGGCCAAAGACAGACTCCTTGATAGAAATACAATCAATTCACCATAGATACAACACTGGACAGAATTAATGCTAGAAAAAGGCTGGTTTCCACTTCACATCCAAGGGATGTAAAAATTTAATCCCAAATTGCAGATGCAATTTACCCATTATGCAAAGTGGTTGCCGTATCCCCGGGAGGGGAAAAGAATTCCCCAAACCAGGACTGCCATAAGCTGAGTTCACTACAAATCCTGACTTGCGGTGACACTGGGGAACGTGCTCATGCTTTCAGATTCATAAAATGCTTTCATGACATTTATGTAGTCAAATGCTAACGAAAAAAGTAGGGATTAGCCTATAGACATGCAAGCTTTGGTCTTCAAATCCCAGATTCCATCCCCAACCCAACAAAAATTCATTCCGTGGCAAGAAAGTCCTTTAGGGAATCAGTCTTTGCTATAACTGCATATGCTAATTAAGCCCCAAAGGAAAAGACTGCTGAAGATACTGACTGCTTACAAAGAAGCAATTTTTCTCTACTTTTACCAATTTGTGAATAATCTGCAGGTTACATCAGTTTAGGTCACATTTACTTTATACACCTGTGTGTAGAAATAGAATGAAAATGGTTACATTTGAAAGTGCCTGGGGTTGTTAAAGTAAAAGTAAGAATAACAATTCTTCAGCTAGGAAGAGGGAAAAAAAATCCTACAAGAATGCTGGATAGCAGGGGAGACGGGTAGAGGAGGAGATTTCCTGGATTATGAGACCATAATACAATTCTGCTCAGAAATTGCACGTTATCAATGAAGAGATGATCAGATACCAATAAATCAATTTACTAGATACTGATCTCAGAAGAAAGAGATTTATAACTATAATTCAAATCCATTCCTTTAAAACATGTATTACCAATACGGCCTACCCTATCAGGGGCAGGCCCTACCCACTATTAAGGTGTTAAAAGAAAACATTTCAATTTTCTTGATGAGTATGAAATGACAGAAGGGAATCAGTTGATCTTAAGTGATATGCCAACAGGCCATGATCCAATATGATAAATCGCTTTCTCCTATCCCAGTTTTCAAGACAGATTCTGAAAAACTCAGTGTTAAAAGATATTTATTCCCAAAACCAAAAGGGCATCACATAAACGACCACTAGCGCCATCTGTTGGTGCTAGGCAGAGCTGCTGCACTTTGCTCAAACTTGGGAGTTTCTTTGCTCGCCTGAGTCAAGGTTCCTTGACTGCAATTTTACATGTAAAAAAGCATCTTTATACTATTATAAGTGGCGTAGTGCAGAAGCTCTTAAAATATTTCTCCTATGTTTGTATCCTCTACAGTCAGACAATGAATGAATTTCTACTAATGATCTGGAGGTGAAGTCCAAAGCAACTGCCTCAAATTTCCCAGTGTCTCATATTTTCTCTTAAAATCTCATATGAACTTTGTGCTGTACGCCAGAGTGATCAGTGTCTGTGTTTAAGTAAAAATGTTTTAAAATTACTTACAGTTCAACTGCTTAACTATTATTGCCACATATTCAGGTTACATAGATATCTGATTCATCATATGTACCACACGTAGCCCTTGGTTTCACGTATGACAACTCTGGATACTTACAATCTCCAGAAACACTCGTATCCCCGTTTGAGAAGAACAAGTAGGAACTCAGCTCAACCCGGCCGCAGCCTACTGTGTGCCCGCACTGAGCCTCAGCTTCCTTATCCGTAAGGTAAGGACCACGGTGCTGCCAGCTCTGCCAGTCTCTGAAACAGCGGTCATTCAGATCTTCAGACACATGCCTCACTGCTCTCTCTGCTGGTGAGCCCTGGGTGCACATTCTTATAAAATAGGGGCACAGAAAACTGTAATAATTCTACTATTTTATATAGTATGATTAATGTAATAAATATTATAAATAGACATTTCCCATTTCATGTACAGTCCTAAAAGCTTATATAGTCAAGTTGGCAGAATAAAAGCTTTTTCTCCCTCCTTCTTCTCATTAGCAAAATGGGGAAATGCCTTTTATGTGGGATCGCCTCATATTTAAGCATACATAGTAACTCAGTAAGGCTAGGCCTACAAGGGTGGACAAAATGTGACCTAAAGACATAAGCAGTGACCATATCAAAAGAGGTCTCGAAAATGATGTTAACAGCCTAAACAAGAGCGAGACCCTGTCTCTACAAAAAACAGAAAAAAGTGGCCGGGCACAGTGGCTCACACCTGTAATCCTGACACTCTGAGAAGCTGAGGCGGGCGGATTGTCTGAGCTCAGGAGTTCGAGACCAGCCTGAGCAAGAGCGAGACCCCGTCTCTACCAAAAATAGAAAGAAATTAGCTGGACAACTAAAAATATATAGAGAAAAAATTAGCCGGGCATGGTGGCGCATGCCTGTAGTCCCAGCTACTTGGGAGGCTGAGGCAGGAGGATCGCTTGAGCCCAGGAGTTTGAGGTTGCTGTGAGCTAGGCTGACATGACAGCACTCTAGCCCGGGCAACAGAGTGAGACTGTCTCAAAAAAAAAACGAAAGAAAAAATTAGCTGGGCATGGTGGCGCATGGAGGCTGAGGCAGGAGGATCATTTGAGCCCAGGAGTTCGAGGTTGCTGTGAGCTATGATGATGCCACCGCACTCCAGCCTAGGTGACAAAGCGAGACCCTGCCTCCCAAAAAAAAAACAAAAAAAACCCACTTTAAGTAGCTTAGATGTCTCCCTGTGCTGGCCTGTGGATTCTGCAAGCAAGCCCAACAAGATAATGCACCAGCACAGAGAAGCCAATCTCAGCTTGATCAGCAGGAGGCCTTCAGTCAAGATTTTTGCCAAAGCTGAAGAATTCAAGCCCTCAAATGTATTTTCAAGAACAAAATCACTCATTTTATGTCTGCCCATGATCATGGACCTTCCTAAGCCCATGAGGTGCCTACGAAACTCCACATATGGGAACTATATTTTTAGGAAAGGGGCCGGGTACCAGAGGCCGTTATGCATCAAAGAACAACCCCTTCTCTCTCTCTCTTTTACTGACACAATTCAGCCTTCTCTAGTTTCTCGCAGCAGCTATTTCCAAGGCTTTATGCTCCTAAACAAGTGTTTCAACACTGTCTTTCTCCTTAAAGTCAACATAAAAAAAAAAAAATTGCAATGTTCCCTTCACCTTTTCAGCACTTCTACTCCGGCCCAGCTCCAGGTGTTTTCTGGTTTAAAGGTTGCCCACTACGCAACCTGCTGTGGAATTCAGAACCTTGTGCACTTCCCAGGCACATCAGTAGTCCAAATTTGTACTAGAGTAAAAACTTCAAGCGATTAATCAGTTGCAAATCAAATATTAAAAATGAGGATTAATCTCCTCACTGCAGCCTGACAGATGCATTTAGTGTTAATAAATAAACTTCAAACTTCCTGCAGAGACTGTAAAGTGCATTCCCAATTTGCTTTTGCTCCTGATTCCTAATAGAGAGGCAGAGCTCCATTGATATTCTAGGGCTGCGCTACCCAAGTACTCAAGCAGTCAGCTCTGCTGTTATCTCATGAGAAAAAAGAATCAGAAATTAGAGGGGGAGACACATTCTGACCTGACGCTCTCTGATCTCCCGGAGAAAACTTCAGTCACACAGTCTGTCTCAATCACAACGTGTGGGCACTGAGATTCACGAGGCCAAATGAAAATAAAATTATGATCTTCATTTGTGTGGGTGACGGAAGGGTGGATGAAAAGCTCCATATGTTCGGAGTTTCAAGTATAATTTGAAACAGCAACATATCAGCCTTAAAAACAGAACTCCCATGGCCTCTAAATTTCAAGAATAGTGGAAGATGCTTGCTCAGAATAAATCAATTTGGAAAGCCGCAGTCATCAATCTCAAAGTAATTTCAGCCAAAGCATAAACGGCGATTTGAAGACGGGGAGGGGGGGGACGTGCCAGAAAAATACCACTTGAAAGTTTTATTAATATTAATAATACATTACAATAAAAATATAAAAATTATTTATTAAGGAACTTGTGAAGAAGAATTACGAAATTATGGTGTATCTATATAAAGAAATTCTACTTAACGAGAAACGAGGCACACTCACACACAATAATGACAAGGAAAGATACAAACTGAAGGACAGGATGAAAGCTATGATCACATTTTTATCAAAGCCATAATATGTACATATGCATGTGTTTTTTTTTTCCTTAGGAGACAGAATCTTTCTCTGTTGCCCCAGGTCGAGTGTAGTGGCATCATCACAGCTCACTGCAACCTCAAACTCCTGGGCTCAAGCGATCCTCCTGCCTCAGCCTCTCCAGTAACTGGGACTACAGGTGTGAACCACCACACCTGGCTAATTTTTTCTATTTTTAGTAGGGACGGGATCTCGCTCTTGCTCAGGCTGGTCTCAAACTCCTAAGCTCAAGCCATCCTCCCACTTCAGCTTCCCAGAGTGCTAGGATTACAGGCGTGAGCCACCGCACCAGCCAGCGTCCATATTTAAAGTAAAAAAACACGAAAATATATATAGCAAACCATTAATAGTAGTTAGCTCTGTAGAAAGTAATGGGAGCAGGGGGGCTTTCACTTTTGATTTCATAAATTTATGAAATCTTAGAATGTTTAAACAAATGTACTCCTTTTGTAATTTAAAAACAATAAAATAAATCTGGAAGGTAAGGAGGAAAAACATCCCTGAAGTAAAAACGCAGAATTGGACCAGGCCAAAAAGGTCACCTAGGAAAGGAAGGCTAGGTCCACCATTGCCTACCAAGGAGATCCTCCTTTTTGTTAAGACTCTAGGGAAGGGTATGGCAGAGTTCCTGGGTAATCCACTCTATGGTCAGATGGTTATACAACCTGAGGAGTGAAAAAATTCTTCCTTTTATCTACCCCCTTCTGGGCATTCTCAGCTGGAAGCCCAATCCTTTTGTTCTTTCCTCAGGAGCTATAGAAAACAGATGGTTACACCATCCTTTGAATCTGTCAATGAATCACGCGAAACCAACAGTGCTTTTCTGGAGGGACAACATTGCGTTCGACAACACAGAATGACATATCCCAGTTTGCTCCCAACACACAAGCACACCAGACTTCATTACTAATGAGACGTTCAAAGGAATTTCACCAGATGTATTTAATTTAATTCAACAAGTATTAATTCAGTGTCTCCCATGTTCTTGGTATTTTATTATGAGCTGTGGAGGGCCCTTTAGAAATTTAAAATTTTATGGTGGTGCTGGAGACACATGTTTATCAAGAAGTAAACCATTCAGGGTACTTTAACTAGGAGAATGTGCACAAACTATTATTTTAGAAGCACTAACAAGGTCTTTAGAGTTGAGACCAGGCTAAAAAGAGTAAGGAGAGAAAACGTTTATGACTTAAAAATTAACTTTTTATCTACTATTTTTAAATTTTATTTTGTAGTACTTTCCTTTGTTTACTGAAGTATATCTTTTTGATGTCGACTATTTGCCAGCCAGGGTCAAGCCAGGAGTACACAACAAGGTGGAGGCAGGAAGATCACGGGTTCCACAGTTACGAAGGCAGCAGCGACGGGGGTTGGCTTGAGGGCAGTAGTAGCACAAATGCAAGACTTGGCCTGCCTCAGTGACAGACTGGCAAGTTTGGGTCTCAGTGACAAAAGGGGATTGTCATGTAACTGACAGAAACAATGAAGAAATATGCTAGATTTGAGCAGGGTGCTTAAGGTAACATAGAAGAATCTCAGCACACGGAAAACAGGAAGGCAATTTAAAAAGTCAAAACTGGACCCAGATTTATCATGTACAAGAGACGATCACCATTTTGTGTCGCCTCTTCAGTCTCTACACCTTACAGCTTGCTGCGGTGAGTGTGAGAGTTCAGTGGCAACTTCCCCACTTTTTCTCACTCTTCTGTATCCATGCCAAAGGCAGAACTCACTCCTCAAATGCCAAGTGAACCACCTCTGCCCAACCCCAATCTGCAAAGGAATGCATGAAATCAGAGCACATGCCGCAGACGGGGACAGAAATCCAACGCCAGATTAACCACGGGTAGATTGCATTTCCTTCCTTAAAAAAATTAGCTAATTCTACTGCAAAGTGATAATATTATTGCATTTTCCTTAAATATCTACTCTGTAAACCAAGAAATTAAATCAGACTTCATTACTGACAAAATAAAAGTGTTACTTGAGACCTAGTAAAAACGTAACAGGATTGCGGGAAACATACAAATGTCCTTTGGTCCCAAATAGAGGGAACAGATCAGGTCCAGGAGTAGGTATTCGACACTTCCTTGCTTCGACTCTATGTTCTTGCACTTTACAAAGCCACGTGGGAACACGTTCATATTTGGCGGCACCGACACTAACCCACAGCTTGCCTTACTAAATGCAGGAAGCCCAAAGCCATCTTTCTTTTTTTCTCTTTTGCTCATCGGCACTGTTCTTTTCAAATTTTGTCAGCCTGTTGGGCTCTCGCTCCTTGAACAAGAAAATTGTCAACTGGTGTGACATCTCTCTCCTACCCTGAAACTCAACAGGCTCCTGAAAATCTGCAAAATTCCACACATGCTTATTCGGTGGATTTTGAAAATGTCTTACTCGTTTCAATTCATCCTTCTTCTAAGATAATTATTTTTCTATCCTCGTTGACACTCGGATAATTACGTATCATCCAATCTTCCAACTTGAATAATGAGCTTAAACAGTGACAGAACCCTTTTTTATTTCCGTGCTCCATGTGCTTTGGTTTTTCCTCCCCAGTCATGTTTAATTTCTTGTTGGCTAAGTTTATCTTTAGACTAACAAAGCTGTGTTCCTCTACAGTGTTGTCATTTCTGCAGCGAAGCTTGTCTACCTGCCTACTTCCTTTAGCACAAAAATATGAATGTACCGTACTCAACTGTCATGAATATGCTGAACTTTCACGGTGTTTGATACATGAATTACGTACAGCGAGCCAGATCTTAAAATCTAGTGACTTCTTCATCTTAAGACCATCCCTCTACAGGTCATGGTAATAAGAACTGTAGCTGACATTTCCTGGGGATTCTTTGATAAATCTCCCCATTTCCTTAATAGCAATCCCATGGCCTAATCAAAGCACCCCTGGGCCAATCAGAAAGACCATCAAGAAGAAAGGAGAACAGGTCCAAAACACATGACCAGAGGTAGCATCCTCCAGAAGGCTCTGCCTGCTACCTGTGACTCAAGGGCCACAACTGAGTAATGTCTCCTCTCTTGGTCAGCAGCGCTCAAACTCACTGTCTTCTGATAAAAGAGTTGGGGAAATGTCACAAGAAATTTTTAATAATCAAGGGTTCTGGTTTGCAAACTTATTTCCTATTTTTCCTATAAACTAGAATGACTTTCTAGTTTTAATAAACTTGAATTTGGAGCATATTTGTTTAAAAAGGGTACTCTCAGACTTGAATGCTGATACGTCTTGAGTAAATGAGAAATGTGTGAATTTATAACTAAAATTTCAATCACACATAGCTCTTATTTATGCTGGAACCAATAGTCACAAATATTTCCTAATGGAATTTTTAAGATATCAATTCAATGATTTAACTTTTTTTGCTTCTAAAATGGTATTTTTTGACATTGTGATATTTGAATTGCTGATATCATTTACTTACGTAGTTAAAAAATAATGCAAAAACATCTATAACAAAAAGGTAGAAGTAACGATGCTGCTCTAATCTTGTTTTGCCTGTGGGCATGTCATACATTCCTTAAAGGCAGGAGAATGACCACGGCCCAAGGCTAGTCACCGAGAGGAGGAGGTACATGTGGCTTTTAAGAAAATGCCTTACTTCTTCCACTTTCACTCTACTCTCTAGAAAGAAGGGTATTGCAATGGCTGGCCAGAGTAAGGATGTTTTACTGGCATCCATGACTCTGCTGGGTTTCAGGACTTGTTGGGAAGTTTGAGTGCACGGGATTGCAGAATCGCTCACATCTGTCCAGTTTCCATGAAGCTGGCTTTGGCGGTGACAAGGGCTAAGACTCCTGTAGGATGAGGGCGCACCCAAACAACGCTCATCTTTTGGGCTTCTTTCTTCCCTTGCCAAAGAGCGATGAAGATATAGAGAGTTCTTACTTAGAAGGCAGAAAGACCAGTTCTCTTTCCCCTTGAGCCCAAAGCTTCTTCCCTTCCAAGTACAGAGATAAGAAAGGTAGAAAAGCATCCTATAGAAAAAAGCCTTACATCTCACACTTTTTTCTTTATATACTTTCTATTCTTCCATGAAATTGGGTAGTACACGTCTGGCATCTCCCCTGGGTTTCCGTGCCCTACCCCACCGTTACCTTAGCCAAGACCTACCAATGGACGGCAGCCTAGAGCAGGTCTTCCCAAAGCATGAAGGCACAGTCTCTTGCTGCCATTCATTCCTTCCTTTAGATTTGTCTCTGATTTGAGTGTGGTAAGACTATGGTTACCATATCATTTATCGTTCAAATAGGAGCACTCTTGAGAGCAAAAGGGGACATTTTAAATAATAATAATATAATGATATTTTAATAATAATTAAAATAACAATAATGATAATAATTATGGGACAAACCAGGCATATATACTAGAATTGTCCCAGGCAAACCAGAAAAATATGGTGTAAGTTTTTTTCATAATGGAATGGAAAGATTGTATATTTGAGCATGGGCTTTGGGGAGGATGAAGGATTGGTTTTGGCCCACTTTAGTTTTTAAGTCATTCTGGCAAAGAAGTCTCCACAGGTGCATGGATCCAGACCTTCTTAATCAAGACCTGCAGTGGGGCTTAGGGACAAAGCATCATCGTTCTTGTCCTTTGATTTATCAGTTGTGCATAAGTGTCTCGGGGACTTTGAAAACAGGACTTACGTACTCCTTGGCCTACTGGCTGAAACACCATTATAGATATTTAAGAACAGCCATTCCATTATTTATAACACTAAGGATAATTCTAAATCCTTTCCCCCTGAGTTTATCCCTTCTCTCTTCCAAAGACCTGGGTCTCATTCACAGGCTACAAGCTAAAAACATCTGCCCCACGTAAGCTACTCCTTTAATTGCATTTCTCACGAGATTCCCTGAAAAGTCACAAAGTGCCTATATGATCCTGAAAGATAAAGTTCTTTTATCCTGCCATTATTTAGAATGTGAGCTACAACATTTTTACTCTAAATGAACAACCCAAACATTTTTAAGAAAAACTCTTCATATGTTTGTATATCCAACTAGGACAGACATTACAATTTACACTATCGTTTTGCTGTCACATTGTTTGCAAACATTTTCTACAGAAGATAACCCCCCAAAAACTTTCTGTTTAAATAAACACTAAGCAGACCCACTGCACTTATATTTACGCTCAAGTTTGCTGAACGCAGCGCAAAGCCAGCTTTCTTTTGAACAAAGCACCAACAGACAGCAAGTGAGTAATTTCCATCTCTTCATCCCCATTCTCAATCACATAACTAAACCTGAACAAAACAAAGAACTTGAGAACTCGATGCCTGAGTGAATAGACTGATACAAAAGCAGAAAAAGTTCACAGTAAGGTGTGTAAGAGTTTGGAAGGTTTAAATGCGCATAAATAAAATCATTCAAGTTCACATTTTTTAACGTTTAGGGTACTCAGAGATAAAAAAGAAAGACAGGACTCTCTAGAAAAGGGGGAAATGTTCCTTTAGTAAAATACCCTCTGGAGAGAAAATCAAAAAATGAGCCTAGGATTAAAAATTAGCATCGTGGGTGGGCAAAAGCAGAAAAGGGGACCCAGTGAAAATAAGCAGCCCAGACCTAGACTAGCTGAAACAATCCGAACAAAGAAAAATAAAGAGGGAAGAATCACTCTACTCAATATTAAGGCTCATTATATGGCTACAATAATAAAAATTGTGGTATCGGTGAGGGAGAGATACACAGATCAAGGGAACAGAATATAGAACCCAGAAATAGACCTAAAATACGCCCAGCTGATTTGACCAAGGTATAAAAAGCATTCAAGGAAGGAAGGATAGCCTTTCAACAAATGGTGCTGGAGCAAGTGGACATTCATCGGCCAAAAAACGAACACTGACTTGTCCCTCACACCTCATATGAAAATTTACCTGGGAAGAATTGTGGATATAAATATAAAACGTAAGCTGTAAAACTTTTAGGAAAAAAAAAACAACATAATAAGAAGCTTTAGGATACAGGGCCAGAGAAAGAGTTACCAGGTGTGATACTGAAAGCACGATCCATCAAAGAAAAATTAATAACCTGAACCTAATCAAAATTTAAAACTTTTGCTTTGTGAAAGCCCATGTGGAGACAACAAAAAAGACAACAACAGGTAGAGCACAAAGGATTTTTAGGGCAGTGAAAATACTGTTTACGATACTACAATGGTGAGTATATATCATTACACAATTTTCTAAACCCACAGAATGAACATTACCAAGAGTGAACACTAATGTAAACTGCAGACTTTGGGTGATAATGATGTGCCAGCGTAGGTTCATCAACTGTAACAAAAGCACCACTGCAGTGGGGGATGTTGATAGTCGGGGAGGCTATACGTGTTTTGGGGAGGAGTATATGGGATATCTCTATACCTCCCTCTCAATTTTGCTGTGAACCTAAAACTGCTCCAAAAAAATAAAGGTTTTAAAATTTACAAATAAAGACAAGTTATTGACAAGGAGAAAATATAGGTGACAAAGAACTAGTATCTAGAACATATAAAGAACTCTCAAAAGTCAACATTAAATAAACAAATGATCCAATTAGAAAATGGGCAAAAGTAGCCGGGCACATTGGCTCATGCCTATAATCCCAGCACTTCTGGAGACTGAGGCAGGAGAACTACTTTAGGCCAGGAGTTTGAGACCAGCCTGGGCAACACAGCAAGATCCCATCTCTACAAAAAATTAGAAAATTAGCCAGGTGTGGTGGAGTGCACCTGTAGTCACAGCTACTGGGGAGGCTAAGGTGGGAGGATTGCTTGAGCCCAGCATTTCGAGGCTGCAGTGAACTATGATCATGCCACTGCACTCCAGCCTGGGCAACATAGCAATACTCCTACTCTACAAAAAATTTTAAAATTATCCAGGCATGGTGGCATGTGTCTACAGTCCCAGCTACTCCAGAGGCTAAGGTGGGAGAATTGCTTGAGCCCAGGAGTTCAAGGCTGCAGTGAGCTATGGACATGCCACTGCACTCCAGCCTGGGCAACAGAGCAAGATACTGTCTCAAAAAAATAAGGAAATGGGCAAAAGACCTGAATAGACATTTGAATGAAGACAACATACAGATGGCAAGTACACGAAAAGATGTTCAATATCATTAGGCATTGGGATAATGTAATTTAAATCAAAATGAGATCATTTCACACCTATGAGAAAAGATAAAATGAAAATAGCGACAACATCAAATGCTGGTGAGCATGTAAAAAATGTGGAAGACACTCATAAATTGTTAGTGGGAATGTAAAAGAGTATAGCCACTCTAGCAAATAGTTAGCAAGTTTCTTACAAATCTTAACATTCAACCAACAACTGTACTCTTGGGCATTTATTGCAGAAAAAGAAAAACTTACATTTAA
>NW_012133857.1:28132720-28135925 GCF_000956105.1 Propithecus coquereli
TTAATGGTTATCATTTCTGGGTGGTAGGATTATGCATAACCTATTTGCCTTTTAATTTTGTTCCTCAATTTTTAAATTTATTTTTGAATAGTCTCTAATGAATGTCTACTTTTCATATTCCAGTGTTATTAAAAATGCTTGACATCAAAAGGGGGGAAATCCATCTCATATATACTTCAAATTAAGCACAAAGTCAAAGAGTGTAGCTTGCCTGGGGACCGAAATACCGTCAGTTAAGAAACTATCCGAGGTAGTCACATTGAATTTAGAAGTGGTAATCCCTTGAATATAAATAAATTCCTTTTTTTGATTCAACTAATAAAACCCACTCTACATATTGCTATTTCATTCGGTCAATTCCATCAGTTGCTATTTTAGCAATAATAAGGCTTTCGTTTAGGACTGTAAGGCACAAACGTAGAGCTTAGAGGGTCTCTTGATCTTCCTGTGTTGGGAAAACGCCAGTGGTCTCTGACACTGGGACTGCAGGCCTACTGGGGGAGACAGAAACTAAGCTGGGAAAACACAATTCATTCATTCTATGGTTACCAGGAAGTTAGACACGCTTATTTTTTTCCCCCAAATTATCTCCATTTGCTTCAGATTCTTCACAGGCCTCCATTTAACACCCTCTCGCAGCACGGTGCAAAACAAATCTGTCAGCTGCAAATATGGCCATAACGACTTCTTCCCGAATTACTAGGGAAACAAAGTGAACAGCAGAGAAAACACCTCCAAAAAGACCATACCGCTCTGCTGTCACGTTCCGTGCAATGATTATGACTCTCTACTTGATACTCTTTGGGCCCCAGCTCATGAGATGATTTGCCTGAATAAACTAGGGATAGTCATGCCACACCTATGAACCTCCCTGTGGCCTGTTCCCATGTATTGGCCTTTGGGTTCAGGGGTTCTTGGCAGATGGTATCCCCTCCTGTTGAGGGGCATTTTGGAAACGTGTGGGGGTGTTT
This sequence comes from Propithecus coquereli, assembly GCF_000956105.1. Taxonomy (NCBI): domain Eukaryota; kingdom Metazoa; phylum Chordata; class Mammalia; order Primates; family Indriidae; genus Propithecus; species Propithecus coquereli. Next base: position 28,133,692 of record NW_012133857.1, read on the forward strand.
TCTGAAGGCAGAGAGGAAAAGGATTGGCAGAGCGATTAGAAAGCAAAACTGGGATTTGGTAGGCAGGGTCTCAAAGAATTCTGCTATGGCTATGCATGACTCGGGACCGTCCCAGCACACAGTAAATGAAATGCCAAGAAGCTGAGCCAAGAACTTTCCTTCATTTCACGTACAAATGCAAAGTATGTTTTTATAGTTTTAACACCCAACATGCTAAATTGTGTAAATTTAGAGGAAATTGTTACTTTATTTTGTTTGCAACTTTACTGAGGGTTACCATTTCAGAAAATGGCAGCACCCACAGCAAGAGTGCAGTGGTTTTCAGCAGCCCATTCAATGCATCTGTAGCAGTTTTACAACTCAACTATTCAAAGTGATTCTGTATATAGGTACAAGCATCTGACTACTTCATTAAGTCTTCTAGAACCTTGCTATTCAAAGTGTGGTCCCAGACCAGCAGTACTGCCATCACCTGGGAGCTTGTTAGAAATGCAGAATCCCAGGCCCAACACTAGAGCTGCTGAATGAGAATCTGCCTTTTAAAATGGTCCCCAGGAAAAGCACTGCTCTAGTCAACCTGTGCCCAGGCAGGTATTATACACACAGCACCCGGCGTCATCTGTTATGTTATTTTCATTTTATTTTTATTTTCTATAGGTTCTAATTGAGTTGCTATATAATTTTAAAAATTAGGCATATTAATAGCATGCATTATCTATTAATTTCATTTTAGGATAATAAAGGGAAAACATTAAAATATTTATCATAAAACAGAGAGGCACTGAGTTGAGAACTACTAAGTAAGAAACTCTTCACAGCATCAGCTCTGTCTGTAGCTTTATTTTTCTACACTATCCCTGGCTCTAGAAAAACAGATGAACTGCAGATGACTGCACAGGAAGTAAATGTGAATTTTCCTTGATTATTATTTTTGTGCCCCAAATTGTCCTCATTGAGGCAATGTGATGTTATGTCACGAAAACATGGCATCGAATGCAATTTGCTGCTCACAAATGGAAACATTTGGAAACACATAATCCCTCTGAGACCCAGATAGCAGTGTCTTCAAAAGAAAACAAATGCTCCATGAACGCTTCTCTTGAACAGTCTTTTTACGTGATAAAGCATTCCACCTACTGTCTCTCACCAAGAAATATGCCTTTGCTTTTATCAAAGAAAGTTTTCTTTTGAACTGAAGGAAAGATAAGATTAGATTTTCCCAGGATATAATAAAATGGACCTAGATCCCATATTCCCAACTGCCAAATTCTATCAAAATGTCCCACCAGCAGCTCAAACACATTTCACCTTCCAATTCACACTAAGCATCTTCTCTCCTAAGTCTACTTTTCTTCCTTTGTCCCCTTATTTCAATTAATGATCCCTTCCACTCCCCCACCCTCCAAAAAAAAAACATCTATCCCAATTTCCTAATTCTACAATAATAAAATATCATTGAGAATTAATTATATGACAGACCACAGTGACACCAAGATAAAAGAGACAGTCCCCTGGTGGAGAAGCTCACAGGAGGCAAGGAAAACTCCTAGTCCAATTACATAGTCTGGAATATTTAAAGCCATCCTTGAATTCCCCCTCTCATTTGCTTTCCGAATTGAATTGTGAGGACCTGTTGACTATTTTTGAGACATGCATCCATTTGTTTACTCCATCAGCACCTAGTTATCTAACAAACGTAATTAGCTGCAGCTTAACTAACTAGAAGGTCAATTAACTGAAATCTTTTTCAATCAATTTTCAGGAAAAGAGGTTCTTACGAGCTGAGAAGCTAAGGGCAGGTATATGGGATACCTGTTATTTTTACCTGCCAGGCATACGTTTCTGCTGCTTCAGGCCACAGCGTCTCTGTTTTCTTCCGGGGATCCATATCCCATGTCCCTTCGCTAGCTAAGCACATGCGGTGTCAATGAGGTTGACCCTACAACCTTGGCACAAGAGATGGCACACAATCCAGCTTTGCCTATCACAGTGACAGGAGGGCTTGAGAAGAAGGGAGTCACAGGACCCAAACCAGGCCAATGAGATTTAAATCTGGGACTTTGTTGGAAAAACGTTAAAGAAAAGTTCAACTCCACTGCAAACGCAGAGTAGACCAGATGATATTTGCTTACATGCGCAAAGATCTTCCTTGAGAATCAAATAAAGAAGAGAAAACCGAGGGACAGAGAGGGGCTGAGTCCTGGTAACACACTCTTTAGTTTAAAAATCCTTCT
>NW_012133857.1:28137930-28140448 GCF_000956105.1 Propithecus coquereli
ATGAGTGGAATTCTGCCCCCCAAAACTTGTATGCTAAAGTCTTGGCCCCAAGTACCTCAGAATGTGACCGTATTTAGAGATAGGGTCTTTACAGAGGTAATTAAGTTGAAATGAGGTTATTAGAGTGGGCCCTCATCCAATACGAATGGTGCCCCAAAAAGAAGGGGAGGCTGAGACACAGACATGCAGAGAGGGAAGACCACATGAAGACACAGGAAGAAGACAGCCATCTGCAAGCAAAGGAACAAGGCCTTGGAAGAAACCAACCCTGCCAACACCTTGATCTGAGACTTCTAGCCTCCGGAATTGTGAAAACATTAATTTCTGTTGTTTAAGCCACCTGGTCTGTGACACTTGGTTACGGCAGCCCAAGCAAACTAATATATTCATAAAGCTTAAGCTCTATTCAAAGAGACAGACCTTGCCCAAGTAATCACACACATCAACACAGCCCTGTGGCTCTCACTTTGGTGCAATGAGATCCAACAACAGGTGCTGGAACAGAAGAGAGCGACCTAGGTAGGAAGGTCATCCTTCGGAAAGTGACACTTGATCTGAGATGGGAAGGACAGGAGTTAGCAAGGTAAGAAGAGATGGAAAACACGGGCATGTACAAAGGCCCTGTGGGGGAGAACACGGAGAACCAAAAGTAAGCGGTGTGGCTGGGGAGGAGAAAGCCTGGGAGCGTTGGGGGAGATGTGCGGCTGGTGACATGGTACAGAGGCCGGGCCACAGAGGTCAAGACAAGGCAGGATTATTATTAAGATCACATTCCAAGGGTGTGAGAACTTGGATGAAAAAAATTACATTCTTATTTTCACTAACCTTTAATTGAAATCCAGCAGTTCCTTTGATTATGATTGTACACAACAAATCATGAGCGATATCTGCAACTTTTTAACCAACAGAAATTAAAGGTATTTTCTTATCATGTTAAGGTTTGTGCAGACACCTTAAAATTGTGATCACTACTTTGAAATTATGGTAGGTATCATGCTTGACTGTAGATCTTGTTGATTTTTGCATTTAAAAAAGCTCATATATTACTTCTACGATCCATATTTTACGAATTTGTTTAAAATGTCTTGCTAGCTGCATCTAAATATAATTGTTTCCTTCATAATGCTATGTATTTTATTTTATGCATTTAAAAATAGTATTCTGAGATGGTTTCCCTAGATTTCGCCAGAGAGGTCTAGGAACAAAAAGGTTAGGAATCCTTGAGAACCCTGTTTTGCCTTTATTCTCAGATTAATTTAGGTGCTGTCACTTGGACAAGTTACTTCCTGCCTCTGAGTCTCAGTTTCCTTGTCGTAAAATGGGGATTTGTAACACAATCCAGCAAACAGAGGACCAAACGAGTTAACACATAAAATGCCTAGAATGGTGCTAGGACACAGTAATGCTCAGTAAATAGTAGATATTGTTTTTATTTTTGATGGGAATCCATGGTGATGTTTTAAGTAGAGGGAGTGACATGATGGTTAGGCTTATACTTAACAAGATCATGCTGGCTCCAACAGACAGAATGTCTGAAAGGGGCCAGAGAGGAGACCAAAATGGGAGACTACTACAAAAATGCTGCATTTGAAACATTTTTAAATCTAACACTAAACTATTTAGTAGAGGAAAAACCATTCTTTAAATCAGATCTTAAGCAGAAGCCAGATACATAAACCAGACAGGAGCAGAGCCATTCAGACTAGTTGGGTGTGGCCCCCCCATTGTCAGGCCGGCTTAGCATTTCTCTCCTCTCCCAGAAAATGAATTCTGACACTTATGAGAAAGTCCAAATCTACAAAAACCATAATTTGAAACATCTATATGACCATGATATTGCAGCTGGTGATAGCATCTCACTTCTTGGCATCATAGCCTAATACCGACGACATGCTAGATCAGCTCTCTGAATTTCTTACACCTCATGACCTTTTCTTTTATTATAGCATTCATTGCTTTTTAAACAAAATACATCTCCCCATTTGCTTATCCTAACTTTATTTTAAATGCCCCCTCACAGTGATGCCTGGTTCCTATTCCTTCTGTTTATCTATTTTTCCTCCTTTTCCTAATATGTTTTGTGTGCTTGTCACTCTTTAGACAACATTCTTCCTGTCTCTTCAACTTCCCAGCCAGACAACCAGCTCAGGACCTCCTGCTGAAATATCATGGCAGACATCTCCACCTTCAGTCTATCTTCAGTGTTCCTGGAAAACCCATCAACTCTGATCCCTGCCCTAGAAGACGAAAATCTTATTCCCAGGCACAAAGGGACCGAGTGGGAAAGAAAGTAAGTTCTATGAAAGTAAGCTCTATGCATCTGTTTTGTTCATTGTTATACGCCCAGGGTTCACAAGGGTATCTGGTAAAAGTAGTACTCGAGATGGAGGGGAAGGATGGATGGATGAACTGATGGACAGAAGCAAAGAATGGAAGGAACGAGAAGGCAAGGAAAGAAGGGAGGAACACTGTGAGGCAAACTAGATATTGATGGAAAAGCAGAACACATAGGCCGGGC
>NW_012133857.1:28140498-28140991 GCF_000956105.1 Propithecus coquereli
GAGGCCAAGGAGGGAGAACTGCTTGAGGCCAGGAGTTCAAGACTAGCCTGAGCAACACAGCGAGACTCTGTCTCTATAAAATAGAAGAAAAATTAGCCAGGTGTGGTGGTGCATGTCTTTGGGTCCCAAATACTTGGGAGGCTGAGCCAGGAGGATCACTTGAGCCCAGGAATTTGAGGTTGCAGTGAGCTATGATGATTCCCCTGCACTCCAGCCTGGGTGACAGAGTGAGAAAGACCCTATCTCAAAAAAGAAAAAAAACTGATATTTGGAATGATGCCTATGAAATACCATGATATAATACTATGATATCCTGAATAGTAAAAGACAAAATTCTGATTAATATACCCTAACTTATCAAACTAGTAAAGTGTGTGCCTAATTTTACACTGCCTAGAGCAACCATCCTGACAGTGTTTCTCAGGATAATGGTATCTTAAGAAAAAAAGAGTTTGGGGAGCAAAGTGACAAAGTCTGCATACCATATTCCCCT
>NW_012133857.1:28144860-28151509 GCF_000956105.1 Propithecus coquereli
TAAGAGATTAATGGATTAATGGGTTATGGAGGGAGTGGGTTAGTTAACACGAGAGTGAGTCTGTCATAAAAGCCAGTTTGGCCGTCTCTTGTGAGACCGCTGGCCATGTGATGCCCTGCACCACCTCAAGACTCTGCAGAGAGTCCCCACCAGCAAGAAGGCCCTCTCAGATGCAGCCCCTAGGCCCTGGACTTCCCAGTCTCCCCTCCAGAATGTAAGAAATAAATTTATTTTCTTTATAAGTTACCCACTCTCAGGCATTCAGTTTACAGCAACAGAAAACGAACTAAGACAGAAGCTGATACTCAAAAAGGTTGAAATACTTTCCTAAAATCATTTGGCCTTTAAATGCAGAGCCAGAACTTGGACCGTTGTCTTCACTGCCCCACACGACTGGGTTTCAAGGCACCTGGTGCATAAAATACATCACAAGAACTGGCCATGTTTCCAAGAAAGGCAAGTGAGATTCTGAAGACACTGAATATTTGAAGAAGTGAGGGGGATGCCCATAATCATAATTTCCTGGAAGACCTTTAATGCCTTATTTGAAAGTCTACTGTCCTGTCACCAAAGTGGAATTGAGGTGAGCCCCTCCTTGGGGAGACCAAGAAGGCCCGATCCAAGGGGACTGGCAGATGCTGAGTTGTGACAGGTTGTCCATATTCAGAACACAGGAGAAGAAGAAATGGGTAAAAAATAGGAGTTTTTTCCCCAATCAGCAGAGAAACAATAAAGATGAAAATTAGTGCTGTGAAATGGAACCAGATTAAACAAACAGAAAACAAGAGGCCTTGAGAATCTGACCTCCTACACTCTGCAATATATTCCAACAACTTCCTAAAAGAGAAAAAAGGTTAAATCCAAGCCATAGCAGCGAGTTATTAGCTTTATATTAATAAACACTTAATATATATATGTCAGACACTGCACTTAACGGTGGACTTTGCGCAAACCACTTAACCTTCCCAAGCCATGGTTTACTCTACAGGAACAAGGGAGTAACAGTATCTATGTCACCAGGCTGTTGTGAAGATGAACTGAAATGGTCTATATAACATGATTTGGAAAATGTCTATCAGGTGGTAAGTGCCTAAACATATGAACTGTTCTCATCACCGTCACCCTCGGGTCATTCTCAGAGCAATCCCCAAGGGTGGCTTCAATCAAGTCCATTTTACAGATAAGTAAACCAAAGCCTTGGTGAGCATCCTCAGGGGTCAGAGAGCAAAATGGACTTAACCACAGTCCCTCAATCAAGACAGCAGCTTCAACACCAACAGCTGATTCTGGCTGAGCTGTTGGCTCCTCCCCAGCCATACCTGGAAACTCTTTTCTTCTTTTTTAAGATAGGGTCTTGCTCTGTCACCCAGGCTAGAGTGCAGTAGCATCCTCATAGCTCACTGTAACCCCAAACTCCTGGACTCAAATGATCCTCCTGTCTCAACCTCCCAAAGACTCCCAACCTTCCTGGGACTACAGGTATTCACCACCACGCCAGGCTAATTTTTAAAAAAATTTTTTGTAGAGATAGGGTCTCCCTGTTGCTTAGGCTGGTCTGGAACTACTGGCCTCAAGCGATCCTCCCACCTCAGCCTCCCAAAGTGTTAGGATTTCAGGCCTGAGATACCGCCCGGCTACCTGGAAACTCTTCTGCTATAAACAGCAGGTGCCCTGACACTTCCCTAGATTGTGTTACTGTGACTAATCCCTGAGCTGCACTTCTCAAAGCAAAGCCCTCTAAGGGGTAATAAAACAAATGTACTAAAAAGCAGAAATCTATTACTTACAACCAAAGACTTCCATAATACAATACTACAATTGCTACTCCCTATTCTGGCTGGCTGTCTCTTTGAACAGGCTGAGATAATTGGTTTTCTTTATATTTTATTTTTCCTACTGAATGACTTTTTTTTACATGTGTACAGTTTCACAATACGGTACAAAATGAGAAATTTCTTTTGTATGTAAGATTGCTCATGCTCAAGGGAATGTTTAGTAAATTAGATGGGCATTTATTACAAAAAATTATGTAAGGAAAATAAGAGAAGAAGGTCCCCAAACTAATAAACTTATTAACACATAAATTCCATGTGAAATACATTCTCATATATACCCTGGAACAATCCTGTCCAACAGAGGTAACTGGTGAGATGAAAAAAGGAGAGTCGAATAGAAATGAATTAGAGGAAGAAAAACAGAATGGAAATGAGTACAGGAGAAGAAAGGTATTTGGGGTGGGAGACTGCTGAAAGACCAGGACTGATTCAGGCATCACCCCCATCAGATGGTGCAGAGATTTGCCAACCTTGTCCTAGGGAGACAAGATTGCGGAGCTCCCACTGATGGAAGCAGACCTAAACCAAGGGAAAACAGGAAGGATGCCCTGGATACCCTCCCCTTTCAGGCCTCCTACCTGCAGAGACCTTGTACCTGCTTCCCTGGAATCTGCCCCTCCCCCATCCTGGTTCTTTAAAGGGCCAACTCCTCATTTCTCAGGTCTCAATCACATCCTGTTTCTTCACAGAACTTATGATCTGAAATTATCAAGTTTATTTATTTGTGGACTTTCTTTTTTTATAAAGCTCACCATGTATCACTGATGGATGAATAAATGAATCTGGAGCAGATGCCCAGACCTCTTGTAAGGCTAGATAAAGCATTAGAAAGCCATTCAACACATGAACTGCGGGGACAGACATAAAGAGATTTTATTTCCTGTGCAGACTCCAGGGGCTCAGGTCTAGCTGCATGGTGTGTTGGGAAGTTGTCCCAGCCAACACCCAGGCCACTGGGAAAGAACACTGCGATTGATTTGTGCTGTCTGCCATGACTGTGGCCACCAGTGTCAGTGTTTAATTCGCCCTTTACTCACCCAACATCACGTAGGGCTTTTCTTGTTCCCACCCTCCATGAGCAGCCAGACTGATCCTTCCAAAGGCAGAGCCTATCACTGTTCTTCTCAAAACCCTCCAACGGCTCCTCCTCTCCTCCCTCACAATAAAATCCAGTGGACAGTCACCGTCCCCCTCCCCTCCCTCCCGATGGGCTCCAGCTGCACTGGCCTCCTTCCTCTTCTTCAAACGCAGCAAGCCCACTCCTGCCTCCCTATCTTAGAAGCACTCTCCTCCATCAGCAACACACGCCTCCCCCAAATATCCACGTGCACATCATATCCCTCTCCTTCTGCAGTTACCTGCTCAACTATCCCTTGCCAGGGAGGTCTCCCTTGCTCACCCGATGTGAAACAGCCCTCCCCCACCAGCACTTTCTGCCATTTCACCCTGTTCTAGTCTTCCTTGTAACACTTTCCACTTCAGTTATATTTTATCGTGTATGCCCTCGTTCCACTCTTCCCAGTCTCTGTCCAATATGTAAACTCCATTAGGGAAGGAATCTTATCCTTTTTATTCATGCTATGTTAGGAGTTTTCCTAACATTTGGGACAGTACTTGATACATAAAAAGTCCCCAATAAATATTAAATGAATAAATCAATGTATTTCCACTCATAATTACAATGATTAAGGCCATTTTGATCGAAAGGACAGCTTATCCACCCATTAAAATATGTCCACGAACCTCATTATTTTGCCTCCTCCTACCAGATACCATAAACTGAATTTCCCATTTTGAAACATTGGTGGTAAAAAGCCACATAAAGATACATTTAGAGTCAACAAAAATCAATGTATCTTGCCATGAAACACATGTGATAAAGAAATGAGAGTAGGGAAAACGCTATCCTGCATGAATCCCTATACATTTTCCCTAAAGCAGTGGTTCTCACAATGTGATTCCTGGACTCAGCATCCAGCAACGCAAGTTCTTGGGCCCTGCCCCAGACCTACCGAACCCAAAACTCTCACAGTAGAGCCCTAGAAATCTGCGTTTTCACAAATCCTCCAAAGGATGCTGATGCACACTCAAGTTTGAAAACTATTGCCCTGAATTAAAATGTGAGATTTTAGAAATTTATTTTAACTGCAAGCAATTTCGATATTAGGGCTTATAAATTAAAAACATGATTCCTTATACAATGGTTGAGACAGACTTTAAATAATAAATAGCAAATTTTATATTATCATCTTACTGAATTGTCATTTGGAATAGCAATTGCACACGAACTGATCCATTCATGTTTTAAATACTTTTCTAAAACCAAGTTTTGTATTCCATGGCTGCCCTGGATCCACTTATAAATAAAACTGAACAACCACATCTAATTTCATCCTAATGTTGTGATTTTTTTTCAGGTAGTGGTTCTGATAATTAGCAGGAATCAACAAATTAAAAAATGACTACAACACGACATGTAAGAAACCCTCAAAAGGATAGAGAACATGAATGTCTAACGGCCTGGCGTCCAGAAATTTCACAAACTGTCTTTACCTGAAGCTGTTTCTTTAATTGCTTCTAACGAAGTCAATGTATGTGTTAATCAAATATCAAATACAAATGTGAGTACTTCTAAGATGCAGTGCAGCTCTTCAGACCACCAAAAGTCTCTAATCACCCCCCAACCCTACAGACCGTGAGGGCTGAGACCCCCAAATCACTCACTCAGTGGCCCCTTCTTCATGTACTGAGGCCACCAACAGGAGGCCCCAACTTGGAGAGATAAAAATTATGTCCACAATATTGCTTGAGGGCAGTTTATAATAAAAACAGGTTTAGCAATATTAATTGCTGGCCTTGCCCTAAGTGTTGTTCACATATTATTTAATTTTCACAATAGCTCTATGGGGTTTTCGTTTACCCTCAGTTTACTAATGAAAAAAACTGAGGTCCCAATAGATAAACTAACTTATCTCAAATTGCACAATTCATAAGAAAAAGCCTGAACTTAAATCCAAGTAGCTTTCAATGCAAGGTTCGTTTTTTTTTTTCTTTTATCCATAACACATAGGGCTCCCTTGGGCTTCCAGGACAGACCCCAAATAAAGGCCTATCTTTACTGTAGGACTGAGAAAGATGTGACTAAGAACGGCTTGAATAAGAACTTCACTGGCCAAAAAATGGTCTCTGGTGAACCCAGATTTTTCCCTTTTTTCTTCATTGACGTTGAGAATCACAGCTGTACGTTTCTAACAAAAAGATATATGAATCAGAGACAGCCAACATGAGCAAAAGAATAAAATAGAGGGGAAAATAGTAAGAAATGGCTGCACTGGTAGCTGTGATAAAATTTTAATTTGAACACTCTCTGTGAACAGATTTCAGCTTATCAAGCGCTATGCAAATAACATGCAAATCCTGCACAATGCCGGCATATATTCCTCCACGCCTGTTTTATTTTTTTTGCTTTCCCTAGGATGTGGCCCCTTGGGAAATCCAAGTAGCAACAACGGCACTCTGATCACCCCCTTGGTTCAGGGCTCTGGATGGAACGTTTGCTGTACTGGAGATGACAAATCTGGAGGGGGTTTCTGATCAGCATTCGGTACCTATGTTTGTGAGCCAGCCCACTGATCCCCTGCAACGGCAGCATTAAATCCAAACGTCAGGAGGAATTCGTGTACATATATTTTGCAAGTGTCAGCTTATAAGGCCTCAGCCTAGTTACAGGCAGTCTTTTGCCACCCTCCTTCTTTAGAAATCAAGGCACAAACACAACAAACCACCTCTTGGATGTACTCATTCCGCAGAAAGGCTTTCACAGGGGAGCCTGAGGCCACCATAACCTTTTGGGTTAATGCTGTAATTTATTAGAGGGCAACTGCAGGTTGCCCCAGGAGACATCTCTCACACAGCACAGGTGAGACACATGGCAGTAAGGTGTAAATTTTAAAACACATTTGCAGAATCCTGACCAGAGCTAGTCTTGCTAGCCACCTCTCGCTTCCTAGAACCACCAAGCCCCCTCCTGCCTTGGCTTATTCACTGTTCTTTAACTGCTCTCGACTCTCCATCTATCCCCTTTTGCATCCTGCAGGGCTCAGCCTAAAGGTCCCCTTCTCTGGGAGGCCTTCCCTAGCTAAAGAAGATAACCCAATTATTTTCTATCAGAGTGCTACAACCACCTGTAATTGTTTTGTTTATTTTACTTTTTTATCTCCTTCAGAATCTGAACTCCTTGAAAGCAGGAACCTTGTCTGTCTTGGCAACCAGGGTATCTCTAAAGCCTTAATGCATACTTATCGAAGAAATGAATCAGTAAGCAGCTCCCCATTTTTCAATTCTACTCCTAAAAGCTTGGGTTCAACATATGGTGGTGAGAAACATTTTTCCTTAGATCTCTGAGATGCAAGACTTACATCCTGCTAAGAACGATGGAAGGGACCATAGAATACTTGCAAGCAGAATCTGCAGCAAAGACACTCATTTGAACTGGGAGTGGCAGCCCACCCTCCAACTTTAGGAACGTAATCTGCATCATTTGGCCTCCAAGGCACGATGCGCCCTACTGTTTTGTTGGTGGCAGGGTCAGGGTGGAGGGCTGGCTTTCAGTCTTTGCTGCTATATGTGCTTCATAACTACCAAACCAGAAGATGAGCATATCTGACGACTGCTCCAATGCTGAGTTTAACTAGGGTAATGAACACCACGAGGGCATTTGCTGGACCCAGGAGTAGGGTGTACAGTGAGGACCCGAGTCAATTATCTATTCAAATGCAGCCCTGTACAACTTTTCTCACTGATTAGAATAAAGA
>NW_012133857.1:28154329-28185286 GCF_000956105.1 Propithecus coquereli
TTTTTCATTTTTGATTGAGTTTATTAGAGACCTTTCCCTTTGGATTTTAGTCAATCTAGCCAGTGGGGTGTCAATTTTGTTTATCTTTTCAAAAAACCAGCTTTTGGTTTTGTTGATCTTGCGTATAGTTCTCTTATTCTCAATTTCGTTTAATTGTGCTTTGGGAAAATTTAAATAAACTGCAGGTGCCCTTTCTCATTTCATTAGATGCACTGCCCTGAGGCAATTCTATCCAAGCCCAAGGCTTCAATTACTATCTCCCTGCTGATGAGTCTGCCAGCCTGGACCTTTCTCCTGAGCTCCGCCCATAAATCCGGCCGCCTCTTGGACACTGTTACTTGGATGTCTTGCAGGCATCTCAAACTCAAAATGTGCAAAACTTGCCTATCAGGTCACACTGATAGAAAGTGGCAGGTTAATTTCAGGTTCAGATGACACCAAAGAATATACTGCTTCCCCCTGGTTGATGGGGATGCTTATGGGAGAATGGGAGGGAGGTGCTGTTAGGTTTGCTTGGGAAAATGAGTTCTAGATCAGTAACAGCACCGAGGACTGTCAATAAAATGCTACCCAACCTCCCATTATCCCTGCGAATTGTTAACTTCAGTGTTAGCTGAGGATTTCTTATACACTGATGGGCTTAAAACTGTTTCAAGAAATTCGCTTGCTTAGAACTCGGTGGGTTTTTGGGGAAGCTGGTACAATCTCAACTGCCCTTTTTATTGCTTACTTTGCTTTTTAAGGGCCTCTACTAATGAAGTATCTCCTAGCACAGGAGGTGAGGAGAGGTGGACGAAGGCAAGGCATTAACCATCCACTGTTTTCTTTCAACAATCCTCATAGGAAAATACCACTTCTTCAGCAACATTCTACAAGTCCAGCTGGCTATCTGTTCTGCCTCATTTCTTTTATGTTTCAGTTCACGAACACAAAGAGGCTTCGTTATCCTCAGCCCTGAGCTGAACTCTGTGGTCCTTAGGAGACACTTCACTTGGAGTTTGTTTCCAAGTTGCAACTCATTCCGATGTTCTTAGACAGTCATTACCAAACGAGCACCAGCCCCAGGTATCAATCAACTCAGCTTCCGTGTCGTGTAGAGGGAAGACCATCCACCCTTCCCAGTGGGAAGCTCACCTGAGACTGGCTGTCCTATATTGCCTCATTTCCCCAAGCTTCCCCAGGACTTTTGGACACTACCATTTGCCAGGTTTCTTCTGTCCTTGATTTTCTCTGTTTCCAATTATTTCTGTCCAGAGAGAGTATTTTGAATTTATTTTTTTTTAAGAGATGAGGTCTTGCTCTGTCACCCAGGCTGGAGTACAGTGTCACAATCATGGCTCACTGCAGCCTCAAATTTGTGGGCTCAAGTAATCCTCCCACCTAGCCTCCAGAATACTGAGGCTACAGGTGTATACCAACACACTTGGCTAATTTTTTTGTCCTTTTCTTTTTTTTTTTAGAGAGACAAAGTCTCACTATGTGAATTGGAGGCTGGTGAACTGGATTTTTTTCTTTTGTCATCTGACTTGGCACCAAGAACCGTTGACACAAGAGTTAATGGGGCTTATGAGGTTTTTAAATTTAAGAAAGCTACTGTAGTCACTTCAATTTTCTTTTTCAATAATCATTTTAATCGGTTCCTAAAAATTTCTGTGCATCTGAGTGCATGACTACAGAAAGATTTATTTTTTTTAAATGGCACAAGTAGCTAACACTGTGCAGGAATGCACCTATATGGTGAGCTAAATATTTCTCCTCCTTTTCAGTCGTCCACTAGACCCCATCTCGTTCCATTCTGCAGTAGACGTGCACTCTGAGCTACTTCTCATGTTTACCTACCCTTCCCAATAATCCCTATTTTCCTTCTAGACTCAAAACACAGCTTTCTGCTGCTGCACAAACTCCTCAGTGGCTTTCCCAAATCCCCAATCAATTAAAAATGGCTCTGCCTGGCTGAATTTCTGGAGACCTTTGCTGAGGTTAAGGATCAGTCACAATTCATCTTATATTGCCTTCACACAAATACTAGGTAGGACAATGATGTGGAGAATTTCAGGAGATTTTATAAAAACTTTCATTCTCATGGTTTTAAATCAAGCTGTGTTCTTATCAAGATCTATTTGAAGTAAGGAAAAAATGATTTCTATGCTTACATTTGGATAATAAAGTGTTGTTTTAAGTAACTTAATGTTTTTAGAGTGTGTTAGCTTAACTGAGTATATTCTCTACCCTAGAAAATTTCACGAAACAGCGTTCAGTGGCATATCAAGACCAATACGATGATGTGCTTCTGGAATTTACTGAAATTTTGATTACATAGAGAGTGTCTTAGTAAACCCCCCAAGAGGAGCAATATCAACAATATAGCTCAGCCCTTAAAAAGCAATTGTGAGGCTGGGTTTGGTGGTTCATGCCTGTAACCCCAGCACTTTGGAAGGCAAAGGCGGGAGGACCGCCTGAGGCCAGGAGTTCGAGACCAGCTTGGACAACATCGCAAGACCCCGTCACTACAAGGAAAAAAAAAATTAACCAGGCGTGATGGCATATGCCTGTAGTCCCAGCTACTTGGGAAGCTAAGGTAGGAGGATCTCTTGAACCGAGGAGTTTGAGGCTGCAGTGAGCTATGATCACACCACTGCACTCCAGACTGGGCAACAGAACAAGACTCTATCTCTAAAAAATAAAATTTAAATAAATATAGTGTGAGTGTATACTGAAATTTTATACTTTGAAAAATTTAATTTTATGTTAAATGTGAATTTTACTCTACTTTTCACAAAAAGCAATTATACAAGGTGCACGGTACAAGTCAGTCTAAACAACCTCTGATGATAGTACTTCTTTATGCATGTGGGGATCAGCCCATGACTGTCATATGCAATTGCAGAACCCCCGATTTATGGCCTTGAGTAATTCTCAAAAGCTAAATCATAATAGATTTTGGACATCTGCGCATACCCCTAGATGTTCAGACCTTAATGTGTCCATTCTAAAGATGGCCTGAGTGTAGAAAAGAAATTTAAAAATCAAATCATTATTAAACTTTGAGCTCACTGATGTGAAACAAACGTTCAAGTTTCTTGTTTAGACAGGGCAATGTATAGTTTTGGAGCTATCTGTCCTCTCAATAGAGAATCTAATGGGATGTTAGCATTGATATTCTTATTGATTAACAAAAGAAAATTCTTATGTGGAGAGATATTTCCTTATCTGCAGTATATTTCTGTGGATGTAATATGGTTTTGCATAAAGCCCTGAGTCTACGAGTAACAAATACTTCTCTACCATACAAACTCTGTATGTGTAAGAAAATGCCTTTCAGCACTTTCTGTTCCACAGTTCAGCCAACTAAGTTCTCCAATTTTTTTTCTAATCAATGTAATGAAAATATTAGCACTTTTTTATGTTGTGTCAGGAAAACCACTAGTAGATGGTACACTGATAAGTTTAAATTTCACCTTGCTTTGCAAATGAAATTTAAAACAAAATAATCTTAACTTTATCAAATTGATGCTTCTGTCTAAAAGGACTAAAATTTAGGTTTAAAAAAATGCTCTGAAATAGCAAACCATGGCAACTGTTGACATGAAGGAGCAAAATCTGAGCAGAACTCTTAAAAGTCTCACTGGAATATTTAGTGAATATTCCAGAAAGGATAAGGAGCCATCCCGTAGCCTCTGCCTTCCCTGAAATTACACAGGCTCCATTCACTGACTGACCAAATGTGCACTGAGCACCTCCAGGGTGCCAAGCACGGTGCTCTGGACGGGGCACTGTCACAAATGAGCCAAGGCCCCCTCTCCCCACGAGCTGGGAAACAGCATCACAACAGATCCTGCCAAATGAGAAAGAGAGAGGAAAGTCTGAGATGTTAGGAACCCAGAATAGGCTGGAGAGAGTGAAAAATGAGAAGGACCCAGGCACGGGAAGAGAAGGGAAAGAGATTTGGGAAGGAAAACGGAAATACAGAGGTCCTGAGACACAGTGAGTCTGACGGTACCATTGTGTTTCTGTTGGCCACAGTGCAATGGATGGGTGGGTGTGGGGAACAGCATAGGATGGAACTGGACAAGCAGGCAGGGGCCAGGGACCACAGGACCCTCTGGGCCATGCTAATAAGTTTCAGCGCTTTATTTTAATTGCAACAGGAAGACACTGAAAGCCTTTATTCAGGATGCTCAATTTGCTTTAAATTCAGTCCTACGATTCCATCTTTGCAAGGCATAAACAAAAAATTCCCACACCAAAACCACCTGTGGGTTTCATTTATCATTTCAAGTGAACCACTGTCTTGGCACGGCAGTAGGATAAACTAAAACTTGGCAAAAGATTCCGAGAGCTGACAGCTCATTGATCAAACATGAATGTGTTTGCCATAGTTACTGTAGATGGATGGCATAGAAACTTCTGTTCCCAAAGTCTGCCCAAACCTGAGATGTAGGCAACTTTTCTTCAGTGCGGACTGGCAGGGCTCCTCAAGTGTAACTTAAAAACGGAACTTGCCATTTCACATTTCCAAATTAAATATTTCTCTCCTCGTATGTTTCAGGGTTGATGCTATGTCACATAGAAGCACTTTGTAAATAAGTCAAAACATGCAATCAAGATGGCAAAAGAATCCCTGGAGAAGAGAGAGTTATTAAGCCACAAAGATAAAAGACATTTGCCAGCCATGGATTTCAAACTTCCCTCTCAAGTTTCTTTCTCAGTAGAGCCTTTAAGCTATGTTGATAGCTGAACTAGCGGAAAGCAACTCGATAAAATATTGACAATTAAGAGGCCTTTAAAAACCCAAAGTCACAGCCATGCCCATCCGGCCTGGGGCTGCGACTGTGTGAAGAGTATAAAATTGAACAGACATAAAGAGCGAAGCATCATTTGATGGAGCATCAACGTCAACATATTAAAATGGAAAAATAAGCACCACACGTACTCACCAGCAAATTGGTTTCACTGATCAGCATCTAAGTGCACATATAAGAAGAACATTTATTGGGCATCAGGCAGGTGGGGGAAGAGAGGAGGGGACGGGTATACACATACATAATGAGTGTGATGCGCACCATCTGGGGGATGGACACGCCTGAAGCTCTGACTTGCGGGGGGAATGGGGGCAAGGGCAACATATGTAACCTAAACATCTGTACCCCCATAATATAATGAAATAAAAAAAACAAAAAGAAAAAAACGCATTTCATCATCAAAGAGTATGGAATTGGACACAGGTCTACATATGTCCTACTTACTAAAAGAGTCACCCCTACAAATGTAACCCACTTTCTACCTGTTGAAATATAATCTTCAGAATCAGCCTTACAAAACCAATGCTTCTCTTACAACAAAACTTTCTCCAACCTGAGGTACAAGTCTGCTCCAGAGATTTACAGAGGGGACCCAACCTGGCTTTTCTCCCCTTTAAAAAAAAAATCAGTGGCATTCATATATGGAAGTGGATTTTAGAAAAATGAACCAAATCCAACGAAGAGAAGGCAGTGAGGGCCCGGAGAGGAGAAGGCCGCCTGTCTTTGGGATAAGTATCCTCTGCCCTCTTGTAGTTCCAGGGGAGGAGAATGGGCTGGGCTCCTCTGCGCCTGCAGAAAGAGACAGAACAGGTTCGGAGACGCGGACACGGTCCCTTGCTGATGGAGGCGGGAGCCCCGTCAGAGATGCAGTAAGGAGAGACTGGAGAAGAGATGCCATTGCCTCATCAATCCAGAACATCTTTGTCTTCTGAAAGCTGAATTTAGGGAAAAACTGTTCTATCAATTATGACTTCCAAGTAGGGCCTGGGGGCAGCGAGGTGGGCAAGTAGGTTATTAACGGTGGGAGGAGAGAAAAAGAAGGATGATAAAAGGAGAAAGGAGAGGAGAAGAGCAAAAGGGTAGGAGTAGAGGAGAAAGCAAAAGAAGAAAGAAGAGAGAACGAAGGGGAAGCAAAGAGAAAGAAGAGGCAGGAGCTAGCATTCCAGTTTGGGCAGTTTCCAAAGAGACCTTGCCATTCTTCTCAGTCCACCCTTCCCTTCTTTGTTCTTCCTCCCCACCAAATTTCAGGATATCTGAGGAGGAAAACGATATGAGGAGTGAGAAGGAAGGATAAATCCACCCACGCAGGGAGGAGTAGTTTCCAACCCTATCATCCCATCTCCCAAAACTTCACAAAGCCTCCCAGGGCCTCTCCGGCCTTAGAGGAAGAAATCTGAGGTTTCCTAAGGGTTAACAAATTGTTCCAATTTACCTGGACCTCAAAACAGGGGACAGACCCACACACCTGGGCTCTGGTATGATACAAATTAAGCTTAAAACCAGTCATTCATTTTAATTAAAGATAAATATGAGCCAGGTGCAGTGGCTCACACCTGCAATCCTGGCACTTTGGAATGTCTACATAAGAGGATCGCTTGAGGCCAGGAGCTCTAGGCTGCAGGGGGCTATGATCACGCCACTGTACTCCAGCCTCTGTGACAGAGCAAGACAGAGGAGAAAGGAAAGAAAGGAAGGAAAGGACAGAGGGAGAGAGGAGGGGAGAGGGAGAGAGAGAGAGAGAGAGAGGGAGGGAGGGAGGGAGGGAGAGAGGGAGAGAGGGAGGGAAAGAAAGATAGATAAATAAATATGTATATATATCTCTGCACTCTTTGGGGTGACAGAAATGTGCTCTGTATTCACATCACTCTTGGTTTTTCCCAAGTATGAAAAGGGGCCGGGAAGAAAATGTGCAACCTGAAACATTTCCTGAACCAATCTCCAAGGCAGAAGCAGTTAACGACATACCAGAAATGAAAACCCTCTATCTCTTTGTTTCCAGTCCTATGCTTAGCACACTGGATTACAAAGCCTTCGAAAGTTGCAAGGAAACTATCTTTGAAGCTCTGTCTTTTGCCAAGTCTCTGTCGTTAAAAGTGAGTTGACTCATCCACCTCTATTAATATTTCTGAGGTCTCTCCACATCTTTAAGAGCCACTGAAAGAGCAAGATTGGACAACAAAATATGTAAACCTCTTTTAAAAATATCATAGATGAGTTTTAGGAAAACAAAGATGCAAAATTAGAGACAATGAGAAGACGTCAGCAGTCTTACAGCACTTTTGCCAAGGTGAGCTTTTAGGAAGACCACATGCCCGTAGTACCTGCCTCTCCATATCTTATCCATCAGATTTGTGTTTAAGCACAATGACGCCCAATTGTGCCACTTTAATCAGCATATGAGAAGAGTGCTCACTGCACATGTTACATTTGACAGGTTAAAAATGGAAGACATGTTTTTGTAAAGCAATGTGAAAAGAATTTGGATAGCTCTAATTGACCTACAGAACTATCCTCTGTATTAATTGAAACATAAACTATAATTGACGTAAATCAGCTCATGTTTGATACACTCTTGCTTAGAAGTATCTGGTATGATTTAAGTCATGAAGAATACCTTACAATTAAAGCTCCTCCCAAAAGCCTGCTTGATGAGAAAAAGCATGAAATGTGGCACATGAAAGCCCAAGCTTTTGACTTTTCAAAGTTGTCTTTTGTAGAAAACCTTGCTGTTAAAGAAAGTATGCTAAGAGGTTATTCCCCAAGTTTTCACAAGCCTTTTGATGCATGGTTTTAAAAAAGCAAATATTGTAATATGGCACAATGGAAGGGAGACAATTAAGGTATCATTTAAAAGACAGGCTCAAAACCAGGTAAGTTTAGAAGATTCTTGATTTGCAGAATCATTTTTCCCCCTTACATTTCTAAAGCACTTAGAAGTTTCTAGATTTGGGCTGGGCGTCATGGCTCCACCTGTACTCCCAGCACTTTGGAAGGCCAAGGCAGGAAGACTGCTTGAGGCCAGGAGTTCGAGACCAGCCTGAGCAAGAGCAAGACCTGTCTCTATAAAAAATAGAAAAATTAGCCAGGCATGGTGGTATGTGCCTATAGTCCCAGCTACTCAGGAGACTGAGGCAGGAGAATCACTTGAGCCAGAAGTGTGAGGTTGCAGTGAGCTGTGATGACACCACTGCACTCTAGCCTGGGCAACAGAGCAAGACCCTGTCACCAAAAAAAAAGAAAAGAAAAGAAAGAAGTTTCCAGATTTCCTTTAAAACTATCAACTCTTTTAGAGCTCCCACAGCCTATGAGGTAGGCAATGCAAATAGATACAATTATTATGAAGAAACTGATTTTCAGAGAGACTAATTTGCCCAAGGTCAAAAAACCAACCAAGGGTAGAAGCAAAACTTGCACCAATATCCTCTCATTTCCAGTTCAGCACTTTTCAACCACGCACTTCTTGACTAATGGGTCCATCTTGAATACTTTCTTTCTCGACACCCATAGACATAGATTTTCTTAGAGTCCCACATCCCTGACATTTCTCCAACTGTTCCATTTTCGCTCTGTTCATTCTCCATGTTCTATCCCCTACACACAGACCTTCTATCTTTTGCCCTTTCTTTTTGTATTCATTTTACTAGATGTTCCCATCCATTTTCATGGCCTCTATGTAGCTGATTCCAAAATCTGTTGGTTCCAATCCATACACTAAACTCCAGTATCACGTCTTCATTCGACAACTATTCACCAAATGCCAACGACATCCTAAGCACAATGTCAGATTTTCAGAGATGATGCTATGAACAAAAGAATAAAAGCTTCTGCTCTCATGAAGCTTGTAGTCTACCAGAAATGATTATTAGGAGGAAGCAATTACCATAAACTCTATTTTGACATGATCACTGGATGCAGCAATAGATTCTTCATGAGTATATAGCTAGGATCAATCAGATAACGAGTTCCAGAGGAAACAAGGTTGAAGTTTGAAAACCGGATTTCTTTGAATACACTTTTAGATTTCACTTTGGAACCATGTAAACATTTTATTCAAACACAAAAAAGTTTTAAATAAAAAAAGGAATCTCGTCGGCCGGGCGCGGTGGCTCACGCCTGTAATCCTAGCTCTCTGGGAGGCCGAGGCGGGCGGATTGTTTGAGCTCAGGAGTTCGAAACCAGCCTGAGCAAAAGCGAGACCCCGTCTCTACTAAAAATAGAAAGAAATTAATCGCACAACTAAAAATATATAGAAAAAAATTAGCCGGGCATGGTGGCGCATGCTTGTAGTCCCAGCTACTCGGGAGGCTGAGGCAGGAGGATCACTTGAGCCCAGGAGTTTGAGGTTGCTGTGAGCTAGGATGATGCCACTGGGTGACAGAGCAAGACTGTCTCAAAAAAAAAAAAAAAAAAAAAGGAATCTCTAAAAACAGAGACTAGCCCAAATAATTTAAAACTCAGCAGTTTGAGTTTATATCCATAGCAAGATATATCTATAGATGGATAAACCTGCAAAAACAAAAAACTCTGGTCGAATCCCTGTTATGAGCTTTAATTATGTCTCCTCAAAATTCGTATGTTGAAGTCCTAACCCCTAGTACCTCAGAATATGGCTATATTTGGAGACAGGGCCTTTAAACAGGTAATTAAGGTAAAATGAGGTCATATTGGTGGGCCTTCATCCACTATGACTGCTGTTCTGATAAAAAGAGAAGGTTGGGCAAGAACACGAATGCACACAAAGACCACAAGAGAACACAGCGAGGGAAAAGGTCCGCGAGCCAAGGAGAGGAGTCTTAGAAGGAACCAAACCTGCTGACACCTTGATCTTGGACTTCCAGCCTCCAGAACTGAGAGAAAATAAATTTCTGTTGTTTAAGCCACCTGGTCTATGGTACTTTGTTAGAGTAGCCCTAACAGATCAGGCCCTTTCATGGCCCTTACCATATTGCAATTTACCTTTTATTTGTGTGATTTTATATTGATGTCCACCTTCCAGGCTATAAACTCCATAAGGACAGAAAGTGTGTTTCTCCAAAGTGCCTAGCACATAGTTGGCTCTTGTGGTAGTTTAAAAACACAGCCTGTACCCAAAGGAAAAGAAGTCATTTTATCAAAAAGACACCTGCACCTCAATGTCTGTACGTTTATTGCAGCACGATTAACAATTGCAAAGATGTGGAATCAACCCAAGTTCCCACCAACTCATGAGTGGATTAGCAAAACGTGGTGTGTGTGTGTGTGTATGTATATATGTGTACACACACACACACACCCCGCACCATGGAATACTGCTCAGCCATAAAAAGGAATGAATTAATGTCTTTTGCAGCAATTTGGATGGAACTAGAGACCATTCTCCTAAGTGAAATGTCTCAAGAATGGAAAAACAAACACCACATGTGCTCCCTAATAATCTGGAACTAATTGATGGGCACACATGGACACAGAAAGAAGTCAAAATCATTGTAAATCAAGCAAGAGGGGGCAGGAGGAGGAGGGGAGGGGGTAAAAACCTACCTAACAGGCACAATGAACAAAATTCAGGTAATGGGCACACTGACAGTCCTGACTGAAGCATCATAAAGCTATCCATGGAACAAAAACATCTATACCCTCTTCATGTTTTGAAATAAATAATTAAAAAATAAAAAATGAATAAAAACATTGCCTGAAAATTCTTTGATGCTCCTCCCATCGGAAGTTAGGGTCTGTGTGCCCTCTTTAATTTGGGCTCTCAGACTTGACCAACAGAATGTGGTAGAAGTGATTTTTGCCAGTTTCTAGGTCAAGGGCTTAAGAAACTTCCAGTTCTTCTCTCTTGGATATTCACTCTTAGAACCCATCCACCATGCTGTGAGGAAACCAGGACACACAGGGAGGGCCACGTATAGGGGTTCTGGCTGACAGTCCCAGTTGAGGTCCCAAATAATGCCAGCAAAAACTGCCAGGCACGTGAGTCAGGAAACCTGCAAGGTCAATCTGGCTGCAGTTACCCTCTGGCTGCAACCACATGAGAGACTCCAAGCATGAAAAACTCCTAAACTATGTGAAATAAAAAAATTGTTGTTTTAAGTCACTATATTTTGGGGTTTGTTATACAGCAATAGAGTACCTGTCCAGCACTCTATAAATATTTGCTCGATGAAACGCTTTCTGGAATACTTCTATAAATTTGCCCCTAAACGCTCTGGGATGTCTCTGGGAACCTTAGCAGGTGACCAGTGTTCTACCTTTATTCTCTCACTGGTAGCCTCTCCAACTATTCATTCAGGAAAGTCATAGTTAGAAAAATAATCCTACTGTAAATTTTTGACCTCGAATGCAGGCTAATCGCTCAAAAATGCAACAAGGATAGAAAGTTCCACAAACAGAATAGGGGCTTTTCAGGGCCCCTTTCTTCCGCTCACGCGCCAGTTTCTGTCCATTGTCATTTGCAGCAGACTCTACTGTTTGTGGGCATAAAGAATTCTGGTTGCTTGAATGATGCAAAATCACCTAGTCTTCTGCCTCCTCTCCCTGCCATCCAGCCTTATCAAAGCTGCAGCCATCACCATGGAAACTAGCCTGGGAAGAAACCCAACATTCTTGGTCAAACCCTCTATACTGTCACCTACAGGGAGCTTAAGAAAGAAAGCCTTATATTTCAGCAAAAATGGTTCTTTCAGATTCTGGGAGGTATCCATTGTTTTCTTCCTATCAAGCTGCAAAAGAGACTCAAAAAATCAAAATAAATGAAACTCTTTCATTACTAACTGCCTTCCAAAATAATACTGACTGCCTACCTTGTGGGAACTAAAACAAGTCAGACAAAACCTTAAGCCTTAAGGATTTTTGAACACTGGGCTGATTCTACCACTCATTGAGAAGGGCAGAGATTAATAATAGTTCAACACAAGGCTGAAGAGCCCAGAGAGACCTCAGTTCAAGTCCTGGCTCCAACCTTCAGTACCTGGGCAAGTTCCTTCATTCAGTCAACAAGTATTTTGTGTGCACCTACTAAGTCACACTTTGCTAACACTGAGACTTTGGGTACAAAACAGATAACAGTCCCTAAATATTTATCCCATGCCTACCACACACAACCAGGCACTAATCTAGCAGCTGGGAAAACAAAAGCGAACAAAATAAAGTCCTTGACTGTAAAGAGCTTTCACTCCAGTGGTAGAAACAGAGGAAAAAAAATTAAAATGGCATTATTACAGGAACAGTGAAAGAGACGAACAAGGAGCTAAAACAGATAGTATTAGAAAGAGCCTCATTAGAAAGGCTGCGGTCAGAGCAGGCAACGTTGTTTAAACTCTTTAAGTCTTAGTGTCTACATTTGTAAAACAGGCATACCACTACTGGAAGGATGAAAATTCACACGTGTAAAGCACAGAAACAGTGCTTGCATGCAGAGGTGTTCAGTAAATGGCAGCTATTGTTATTATTAATATAACATGAAAGTATCTTGAGGGACTCCTCTTGGGAGAGGCAATCAGCCATGCACCCTGACCCCTCTGTGTCCCTGCAAAGACTGCTAAGCCCTGAATGCTCTCTGCCTGGACCCCTGCTCAGGGTTGTGTCTCAGTGAACAATCTTGAGAGATGAGGTAATGTCTCTATCTATGGCAAAGAGCACACTTGCAATAAAAGAGGCAGATTCCCCAAGCTCAGGGTTCCTCAGCCGTGAAGCAAACTCAGTGCGCACGATCTCCACCTGGGTCCCTTCAAATCGCTCCCTGCTCAGGATTTGGGGAGCATGGGAGCCTAGAGAAACACAAGGCTCACGCTGCTTGCTGCCTAGAGAAACACGAGGCTCACGCTGCTTGCTGTGCTGTGAGTGATAAAGGCTTTTATCTCTCACCCTAGTGTCTCATGTTTGTTGCCAGTATGCATGAAACTCTAATAGGCACAATTACTAGCATGTAAGCAGGGTAAAATCCCAGATTCTGACAGTGTCTCTTAAGAATCATCAAGAATCCTTAACTTAGTTTTCTACAGATAAATCAAGTCCTCTGTCATTTCTTCCCTGACATCGCAGTCTCTTTTAATGATAGCTCTCAGGTGCCATCATCATGAAATAAACACACACACAGCCCCCACGATGCCAATCAAAATCATTCCAAATTTCTGTTTACTATTACCACCGAGCATGGCAATTTCTGTTTCTCACTACTGTAGAAAAATTATTGGTATTAACGATGGTGTTTTGTTCTCCCCAAAACTCAAGAGGAGCAGGGACCACAGACACAGCTTTAGAATCAGCAAGAGGGAGGGACAGAGAGAGGGAGAGAGGGAGCCACACAAGAATCATAAAAAGAAGAAAGTGGGAAATCTGCAAATGTGGTGTAGTATATAGATTTGCTCTCCAGTGGAGACCTACCTAGGAAGAAAAATGATCTCAGACATTTTAATCAGCAATGCTCTGCAAAAAGGCATTTCGTCAAGGGAATATCACTTTTATCAGATGGTAAAATGGTGTAACACTCTTCCATATCCCACATTAAAGTAAAAAATGCACAGACAGCAATTATAATTTTTGCAAGTCATGAAGATTTTCTTGGTCCCCTTATAGCATTTTCCTTCTTCTCTCAGCTCCGCCACCCTTTTAAGAATAAAGGTGTAAGTTCAATTTGCTAATTCTTGCTATATATGCCAAAAGCTCAGAATTTAACATGCATTTTTAATTAAGAATACTGCTGGGAGTTTAGAAATTTCTATTGGACCAGCATTTATCTATTTCATCTTGACTGCAAAATCAACACTGCTTTCCTCTCTGGTTGCCACTGTTAGGGGTCACGTGCACATTCCAGGGAACAAAATGGCAGGGACAGACAGACATGCACACACAAGAACCACAGTTTCAGACACACACATTGTTTGTTTAAAAAAGAAATCATTTGGGGAAAGGAAGCAGATTTATCACTTCTCCCAGGCACTAGCCATGCTGCGGAATTATTTCATGTCAAAGATAATTGCATCAATGAAATATTTATGTGCACTCATTATATGAAAACACTCCATTTCATAACAAAAATTTTGTGCTACTTAAGTAAAAAAGCAAGTAGAGTTTAGGTTGTAGATTTCATTCTGTTTGGGATTTGTAAGTTTAGTAAACCAAAGCCAAGCCAGCTGCACATCTCAGCTGTCATTATAAGTCCCTTTGAGCAACCAGAGGTGTTGGAAGCAGTTTGTTAGAGAAGAACTTTCAAGAAGTTCATGTTACAATTTAAAGTATGTGAGATTCAAGTCTCTCTGTTCTATAAGGTCTCTGAAAACATTAGACTCCAAGAAAGCATTTATTAATACTCAACTAAACCATTCGGGCTACCCTGGATTGTTTGAAATTAAATGCATCCTCCTGTCCTCATCTTCCAGGCTGCTGTATCAGATGCCAACTCCCTAGGAGTGAGGCCCTATGTCTGACGCGAGCCTAGCCTGAGCATGTGGGATAGTTTCTGAGGACATAGAGGGTGTTGCAGGGACTGCAGGATATGCGACAGGCCAGTGAATTGTAATCCCAAAGGGATTTGTGTAATCTCCCTGTTAGAAAACCCACAGACCCCGGAATACACAGGGCTGAGAACATAAATGTATTTTCTCCTGAGACACTGTCCCGAGAAGGAAAATAAAAATAATGAATTCTTCTCCACCCAGGATTGATTTATCAGTCACTCACTTCAATGCATGCGATGCACAAAAACGAAGGGAAGGGGAGAGCAGCAATTAGGCCAACCGGAAGGCAGACTGCCTCACTTCACAGAGAGGCAGAACAGTGGGGGAGCCGCAATTCCTTCCTTGCTACCTGACTCTGAAATCCCCAGCCCTTTAAAATCCCTTAATTGCTTCTCTTTGCGGGGCATGTTTACTTCCTTTCTCAGCATTCTCTCTCTCAGAATCCTGCCTAACAATCCATGTGGTAAAGTTTCTAATCACTCTTTTTCATGGGCCCCACACGAATGGGGAGAATCAGCCCTGCATTCATTGTGCATATGCAGGGACTGCCCTGTGTACCAGGCTTTGTGTTAAGCATTGAGGGTTGTTTTTTTTTTTTCAATCTGATTCTATAAATTGTAGCATGATTTTATTTTTTTGATTTTGTTTGGTTTTTTTTTTTTGGTTTTGAGACAGGGTCTCACTATGTTGCCCAGGTTGGTCTCAAACTCTTGGCCTCAAGTGATCTTCCCACCTCAGCCTTCCAAGTAACTTGGACTACAGGCATGCACCACCACATCTGGCTCCTCTAGCATGATTTAAAAAGTGGTTTTCCAAACCGTGTTACAAATATTTTATCACTAACTGTTGGCTGCAATAACTGAAAGTCAAGTCAACTAGCTTAAGCAAAAAAGAAATACATTGGTGGACACAGTAGGCAGAATAATGGCTCCCCAGATATGTCCTGCTCCTTTGGAACTTGTGAATCTGTCACCCGAAAGGGACTGTGCAGATGTGATTAAGTAAAGAACCTCGAGATGGGGACACCAGCCCCGATTTTCTGGATGGGCCAAATCATATCAATCTTTAAAAGGGGAGACCCTTTCCTGGCTTTAGTCAGAGAAAGACAGACGACAACAGAAGCAGGGTCATACAGATGATGGCAACAGAAAATGAATACAGGACAAATAACTAAAAAGGCAATGAGTTGTCTTCAAACTCAGTTAGACCCAGTTGTTTTAACCCGTGATTCTCCAGTGAGGGAGATTTTGGAGCTCAGGGAATATTTGGCAATGTCTGTCTGGTGATTACAACTGGGGTGGGGGGGGGTCTATTAGAATCTGGTAGGTAGAAGCCAGAGATGCTTGTCTACAGCCTGCAATGCCAAGATATTCCCCGACATGCAGCTTCAAGCCTACAACTTCCAACCCCAGAAATTCCTTCTTTGACAGGCCTGGCAAAAGTCATTGAATTGATTCTGATCGGCCCAGCTTGGATCACTCTCTGATTCCTGAACTAATCACAGTGACCAGGAGGATAGAGCACTATCCTGGCCAGCCAAACTGGGTCCTCTGCCCTCCCCCAGCACCAAAAGGGCAGAGTCAGCTCCCCAGCTCCATATAAACCAGAATATAATAGCAGAGGGTAGTCATCAAAAGGACGCAAGGTAAGAAAGATATCTTGTTTCAAGTGTCTGCTACTCTAGTAGATTCCGCCTAACTGAGTGGACACAGTAATTGTGGAGAGGAACATTCTATAAGAAAGATATTTTGTTTCAAGTGTCTGCTACCCTAGTAGATTCTGCCTAACTGAGTGGACAGAGTAATTGTGGAGAGGAACATTCTACAACATCTTCCATGCACCAGTCTCTGTACCTCCACTCAGGTTTTTGAATTGACTGGTCTGTGAATCTAACTCCCAATCAAGATGTTTTGCAAGGTCACAATGACAAACAACTGACAGGCTATGTTGTCTGTGGTTAATGAGACACCACACTGGTCAACGTAAACATTTTTTTTTTAGAAGAAAGCCCTGACCAGGTGCTCTAACAGTGCAAGTAAGTTACACAATATTGCCAGAAGCATTTTGGCTGGATCTAAGAGATAGCTTCCTAAGATGACGAAAAAAGGATAACTGTGGGAATTTGATGCAATTCTCTTCACAGCATATGTTTCCAGCACAAATGATCAGTCTCTCCTGTCTTTGATCAATAGACAGGAGAGACAGAAATGACCTCAATGCCCCGTGCAAATTCGACAACATTGTGCCTCTGCTTTCTCTTCTCCAATCTACTTCTATCACACTTTTTTTCTCTGCAAGGCATGGGCGGTTCACTTAAGTTACATACTAATAATGTGCCTTGCCCTTAAATTTGCTCACATTTTCATGACTGGTATAAACAGTCAAAGTAGCCTGTGATGAAAGAAGACAAAGATTGCAGAGCACATTCTAAGGTCAAATTATTATAGGGTTCGCATACAAATATGGTAGGACCCAGAAATTGATATAACACTAAGGAAGACAACATAAAAAAATGAGATGAATAAAATCCTCCTTTTTTCCAAGGAATCTTCCAGAAACAACATATTTGTCATGTTTGAATTCACATTTCCCCAGTCAGGTATCACCAGGGATCCTTTACAGATGCACCAATTCCCACCTCGTCTTTCAAACTGGGCAGTATTTTCCCTTCTTTTATTTGTTTCCTTCCTTTTTCCTTTCCTTCCAAAAAGCACTGAAAGACATTGCCAATTCTCTCCCCCTGCCCTCCATCCCTTCCCCACCCCGTCCTATGTGTTGTCCTTCAGGTCTTCTGCCCAGGAGCACACAGCCCTAGAAAGAAAAGGACACAGAGCAAATGCCCTAAATTCTTGGATACCAAAAGTAAGAAATAAATCATCTGAAAAACTTTTTTAGTCAAAACATTATATATTCATAACAAAAACATCAGAAGACACAGATAAATACAAAAAGATCCACAAACAGCAGTCTAACTGCGTAATCAATATAAACACATTGCTATAGATTCGTTCAAACTGTGCATATGTATACATATTATACATAAAGCATACGCACACATACATATATCTGGGCTTGCTATATATAATTCCATTTTCATAAAACATAGTATACTATGTTTAATGTATATGTATTTTTAATTAAAAATGAATATTATGTGCTCTTTTATAACTTGCTGTCTACAATTTCCACTATACATTGTGAACACTGTTCTATATCAATTAACATGCACCTATGACATCATTGTTAATACAGAGTATTTTACTTATGAAGTACCATAATTCACCTACCCAATCCCCTATCTTACATATTTAGGTTTTTACTAATTTTATAATAGCAGTGTCAAATTTTAAAAGGTTACTATTCAAATGGGCAAAACTAAATGCAGCTTCTTAACTTTCTATACTTAATAACCTTCCTATGAGCTTGTACCCTCACAGGTAGCGAAAGAGTACTAATTTATTATTAACAGAATCTCAATTTCTTATGGTTTAAACAGGGTCCTTGGGTAATGCCAGTGGAGTGTGAGCTCCATTGGGGCAGGGATTTTTGTCAGTTTTGTTTCCTGCTGTATCCCCAGTATCTACAGTAGTGCCTGACACAGGGTAAGTGCTCAGTTAATACATTTTAAATGAAAGAATACATCTCAATATTTTAAGTGAACACAAGTCCCCCATCCTTGTTCTCCTGTCCTGCCAATCCCCAGGATGACTTCCCAGTGTATGAGAGGCTCTTGTAATCTCATGGCAGTGGGGAGAGAGGACCTGTGCTGGTCACTGGGTCCTCTGCTGTCTGCTGCAAAGTATCTTATCTGCCAGGTTACACTATGTCCCATTGGCATTTGACATGGAAGTCTGCCCTGGGTGACTGGGCTCTGTTCTCCAGGCTCACACTAGTTAGTCGCCCTCCCCACTTCCATCCTACTGTAACCCTCTCAAATTCTGATGAGCTGTCTGGGCCTCAGTCCCATCCTGCAACCAACCCTTGACTTGTCCTATCTACCCGTACCCTGCAGGACGTGACCTCACAATCACTATGGCAGCCCCCATGGCAAGTCCACTGGCTCTCTCCTCAGGACCATATACACACTCCCAAGAAACACGTACAACTTCCTTCACTCCAGGAGGGAGCCAAGGAAGCTTAGGAGTGATAGATCTCTCAGGCCCTCTCTCTGCCTAATCCTGATATGCTGCTATTCTCACCGAGCTGCTGCCGACCTATCTTGGCATGGGATGACCCTGCACCATAAGCTTCGTAGAGTGCCAGAGGTAGTGACACCAAGACCTTATTGCTTTCAGCTAATATGTCTACCACCCCGGCCCCAACACACAATGGAATTCTGAGTTCAGGGTATAAGATAACACACATGTTATATTTAGTCACTTCCCTCCCCTTCCATCTTCCTTCTCCTTTCCTACACTCTATTGGGCCTGAAGGGTTGGGCTCCATCTCACTCCACCTCCTCTAGGGCAGGGACTTCCCTTACCCATAATTTATCCTCCAAACCAGCTTGCAGTTGAGAGCAAAAGGGGTGCTACTGATAATTAGGTCAGGACAATGTGCATGAACTGCAGCTGTCCCAGGCATGCTAGTAAGTGTGGTCATCCTAGTTATATTAATATTAAACTTGACATTCAAGTTCACTGGGCCTAGTTCTTGATATGCTAATGGAGGCTTATGAGATTTAGAAAATCTTATTTTGGTAGACAAAAGTCAAGCTCTGACTCTTTCTTGCCTTCCTGCTTTAAGAATCCTAATCCCTTGAGGCAATGGGAGCCTCTGAGTGATGGGAAAGAAGGTCACATACACAGAAATGTAAAAGAAAAAACATATTAATATACTCAGAAGTATGACTCCTCTTATTTATGCTAAATGAGACAATGAACACTCACAGTGTTAAATCATTGCACACTGCCTCAGTTATTTTCTTATGGCTTTTAGTGGTTTGTTTTTGCTTTTTTCTTCCAATAGGCTTCCAAACACTTGATGTCTGATTTTGAAGGTCTACTAAGGAATCTGTAGTTCCCTACTTGCCATAGCGTTTCTCAGTTCTGGACTTTTGTTTACACTGTTTCTTCTTTCTGGAATGTTCTCCTACCTTCTCACTGTTGACCTCCACTCTGAAGTCTTTACTGTTCTCCCCCCCGCCCCAATCCCCCTACTCCTGGCCAGTTGCTGCTCCTCCCATTGTACTCCCATGTTACTATATAATGAGAGTTCTTTCCACGGGTGAAGAACGGAGCCAACTAACTTGTGCAGTGATCTTGAGAGGCAGCTGGAGTATCCCCACTTTGTAGGTCAGGAAACTGAACTGAGTATCACGGTATACGCATCCTAACCAAGGGTCACTCATCATTGCCCACCTTACCTGCCTTCAGGATTCAATGACCTAGTGAATATAGAACGCCGGGAAATAATAGAGGAACTGGACAATACAAGGAATTACTCTGGGTCCATCTTCTTTTCACCTGGATATTAAACTCTGTGATAACAAAGACTAGATTTTGTCTAAATTATAAAACTTGACATGAAAGCCTGAATAAGTGTTAGCACAAGTCTCGCATGGGCAAATTCAGCTCTCCATAGGCCCACATTTCTATAACGGAAGAAGAGCATCAACATGTGAGTTTCCAGCCTCTTCTGTTTCTAGAAGTGGATACTTGGGGACTGGGGACAGAAAGGACTGAATGGTGTCTTTGATTTTTATAGATATGAGTAGTAGATATCTATTGTTCTAAAGGAAAGTCATAAATGAGGATATGGAGCTCAAAGACAGCTGAGAAGGAAAAATGATATTAGGACATCCCTTCTGACGTCAGAACGGATGTCAGGAAGGCCCAGGGGGAAACCCACCTTAAAGCCTGGACCAGTGACCAGTGCTCAACAGAACCTGGATGAACTGAGAGAAGAGCCAGTTCAGGACAGAGTGTGGCTAGTACTGAAACCCCCTGTGCCACCGTAACTACACCTGGGGTGGCAGTGTGTCTGCTTGTGTGTGTGCATAACAGAGAGCTACATCACGAAAACGCCTTCATGCTGGACCTTTCGTGCTTAATGTCCAGCATGTGGAAGGTGTTAAGAGTTCTCCCACCCCAAGGTAGCTCCAAAGGAAAGCTGGGAATTGCCAGATGCAGAAACAGCGGGGGCCGTATCTTGGTAGCTGTGGCTGGGCACTCCCCATGAGCAGCAGTCCTCAAGGTCTCAGCACCCCTGTATTTGCCTTCTTCAAAATTATTCTTTCAAGTCCTTTCCCTGCTCACTGTGTTTGTCACAAAGGGCCTGGATTCTGCAGGTGCTGTGTTTGTAGCATATCCAGCAACTTCGGTCGACATAGATAATAAACTGGGATCTGGGCATCCTCAACACACAGCCTCCTCTAAAATAACTACTTGTTGGTTAAGTTCAGAAAGTTAACAACAACAAATGACAAAATTAGCAATTCTGACATGTAAAATGCACATGATAATCACAGTTTGGGTAGAGAACTTATGCTAAAGAGAGAGTAATGATCTTAATCACATAGGAGGGCCTCATTAGAACCTCAAGTATTTAATCTTTAGTGAGAGTGAGCACAAGTGCCAGAAACTCTGTGTGAAAAATAGTGTGTTATTGGATTAGAGAAAGTGAGAATTTGCTAGGCGTACCTGTGAACATATAAATTTCGAAAATCCCATCGATCGCACACACATCAGGATTTCAAATAAAGCAATCTGATACTCCAAGAAAAGCATTCACAATTATAAGCCTGTACAGATTGAATTAGCCCAAAACTGTGTATTTTGCAGAAGATAATGCACGTATTAGAGCTTTCTTCTACCGCAACCAGGCTTTCTAAAAGCACATGGGTTTGTATATAAACTCACATTGTCCTGTCAAAATGATAATGTAGCGGCAGCAAAGGATGCTAAGAGAAGTGGTTACCATAGCAACAAAAATCACCACCGCACTAAAGATGTCTGAGTGGTTCTGTCTCATCTCTCAGGTTCTTGTCAGAACGACTTGCTCAAGTTATCTTCGGCTGTCCAGAAGAAAGTCCCTTTGGCATAAAACTATCACTGTTTTCAATCACCCGAGTATGGACAGGACTACAAAGTCTTTGGGTAGGAAATGTTACTGCATGCCTGCCTCAGACCAACCAATACTGCCCACCAGGATGCATGTTACCTGGCAGGGGGGATGTTTCCATGTTTCCCTGTTTTGATCATTGGTGAATCCCCATTACCTAAGACAATGCCTGGCACATAACTGGCGCTTAATAACTTGTTAGATACGTGAACAATCACCACAAAGAACACAACACACACCACAGCTCAAATTTCCCTACTTCACTTTAAAAATCACAAGGCCCAGGATTTGGGTCAAAAGAACTCCATTCTTCAAACTGCTCAGAAAGAAACAATTCTAAGAAAGATTCCTATGCAACAGAGTTTGACTCTTTATCCCTTCTAGTTGTCACGAAGTCATTCAACTGAAGCAGAAGAGTACACTGGTTAAGTGCATGGGCTCTGGATCCACGTCTGGGTTTAAAACCTGGCTCTATCACCTTGTGACCTTGAAGGACCACTTAACCTGTGTGCCCCAGTGTGTCTATCTGAAAATAGGGAGAGTAATGGGACTTACCTCAAATTATAATTTGAGCACACACTATAGATACAAAGATAAATAAAACACCCTCAAGTTCTTATTACAGCACCACCCACATGGTATTACACATCTTGTTATATGTCTAACAAGAGAGCAGAAGGACAATCGTCAGATGCCATCTATTGTCTCAATTCTGCCAAATGCTGGTGGCAGGGGCTTGACAATGTGGTCACTCAGAAACTAAGGCTGGAAGGCCAGGCACAGTGGCTCACACCTGTAATCCTAGTACTCTGGGAGGCTGAGGCGGGAGGATCACTTGAACCCAGGAGTTTGAGGTTGCAGTGAGCTATGATGACACCACTGCACTCTAGCCAGGGTGACACACTGAGACTCTGTCTTTTAAAAAAAAAAAAAAAGACAACTAAGGCTGGGAAGTGGGTATGTGGGCTAGGCGATAAAAAAAAAAAAAAAAAAGTAGACAACTAAGGCTGGGAAGTGGGTATGTGGGCTAGGCGATTGATCCTCTCTGGCTCAGCATGGAAAAGAAGGAATGCAAGCAACAAGGCACTTGAGTGAGACCAAGCTAAAGGTGCTGAAAAACAGGAATTAGTGCATCTCCTTCTTCACTCTCTGCCCAGATCCTGGAGTAAGTACAGCACATTTCATTCCAGCCAAGTTAAAACGGGAGCAGCATGGCCTTAGCCAAGGATCACAGACAAAAGATCTGCAGGTTGGGATTCCAAGACTCTCCAAGCTGGTCGCTCCAACTTCAGAAAAGTCTGTGTATACAACAGGAAAAACACAGAAACTCAACTTCTCAAAAAACCTGATTCCAGGTAATTTAATTAGTAATAAAAATAAAGGAAAGAAGAGGAAAAGAGAAATTATTAAAGGGTTAATAGTCTAGTTGCTTCTCAGATATTTTCTGATGCCAGTTTAGCAGGGGAAAAGTAATTTATATGAACATATTCTTGGCAAAGTATGGTAAAGAAATATAAAACTATGCAAAGACTTGTTGAGATTAAATGAATTACTGCTGCATATGAATCAGTCTTTTTTAAAGAAGCTATACAGTATAAAATAGACACAGTCTTGTAGTTGATTAGATTTACATCTCCATCTTATTTAAACTATGCCACCTGGAGAATAAGATAATTCAATGCGTTTTATATAAAACACTTTGGCTTAATATTTCACAATGAGAAACCTTGGTTTTGAATTAAATTATGTCAAAATGGAAGCATAGAGAATAGCATCCCACACACTCAATATTCTAACCATTCAATCCAGTAAAGATATTGAGTCTCTGACAATGGATAACTATTGCAATGTACATTTTTCTACAACTGAGAAGTAGATCTAGAAATTCTCCCAAATCTTTGAAATTATACCACAAGGCAGGCATATACTGCCCTGGTGGTGGTGGTGGTGTTGGGGCACCAAGTTTCTGCAGTATTGACAAAGCTCAGAAATCTCTAAATAGTGCCATTCTCAGTTCACAGATACCTTAAAAATGGCTAGAGAGAATTATGGTCTTTTATACAGGCGGATCTGAAAGAAGGCCGTAATTTCTCTAGACCACCATCCACAACTGTGCTATAAAGCACAACTTCTCAACCAGGGTTCCTAGAAATACTGATACCCTCAAGCTCTTGGGGGCCTGGGTGGGGCTTCAGGAAGCTGGGGACCCCAGGATGTTCTCCTTACTCGGTGAGTGTCCTGACAGAGCTCCAAATCCCCTCCAGAGCGGCAGGCAAGTATCACCATTATCTATCACGGCCAGGCACGCAAAGGGCAAGAGGCAAAGTGGAGAGGACACACGGAGTGAGTATCTCTAATCTGAAGATTCAAAATCCAAAATGCTCCAAAATCCAAAACAAATCTGAAATCCAAAACACTTCTGGTCCCAAGCATTCAAGGTAAGGGATACTCAACCCGTAATTCCACATAATGTTAACAGGAACTTAGAAGAAAACAAAATACGTGTGATGAAGAAAATTCTGTGGCCAAATGTATATAGTAAATAGTGAGACAAAGTAATAGAAATTTCTTCACTACAGGATTTTTAAAAATTATTTAATATGCTGATGGCATAGGTTATAAGACTATGATACTATTGCAATTCACCAACTTACTAATATTTGACAGCATATTCATTTTAATGGAGTTTCACCAGAGTTAAGAATACTAGAACACCGTCTGAGAACCACTGCTGTAAACATTTAATTTGTGTTACCTGATGAAAGAACTTCAATAAACATTTGAGTTACATTTGAATGACTTTTAAAAAAAACAAATAAAAAAGGGGGAGTTATTCCAAATAGAGCTGCCAATGAAGTATTAATAAATGTTTTATGATAAACCAAATGTAATCAGAGAGAACTGAATAATATATTTGGATGGCCTAAATTAATTCTGTCATTTTACTTCTTAAATATCCCAGATGTACTTACACATTGTTTGTTTCCCTTCCTTTTGTTTCACTCAAGAAGTAATTATGAGTGCCTCTGTGTGTGCTCTAGGCACTGGGCGTATTGTCTCTCTTATAAACACAGACCAGATGGACAAACAAGGTTGGCAAGACGGAACTTTCATTTTCATAGAAGCAGACAGACAACAGAAATGCAAATACATAAAATTCAGAAGTGACAATTACGTTATACTTTTAAGTATGATATGTTAATCAAGTGATGGAGAATGCCTGCAGGTGGGGATGGAGGGGACATCACTTTTAGACTGAAGGAGTCTGGAAGGTTACTCTACAGAGGCAGCATAGGAGCTGGGTCTGGGACTATGAGAAAGAGCCAGCCAAGCAAAGATCTGGGAGAAGAGATTTCCATACCAGGCAAACCACAGGTGCAAATGCTTTTCAAGAGAAATGAGCTCCGGAGAAATGGAAGACCAGAGCAATCGGAGCTAGAGCACTGTGTGAGAGGCAGAAGGTGGCATGAGGGGAGGCTGCAGACCAGGGAGGGACAGATCATGTGGAACTGTAGGCCCTGCGGTTTGGGATTTGGATCTTCATCTACAGGGACCTGTTCAGCAGTTTTAAGCAGGAAAATGCCAGGACATGATTTCTGTGGTTAAAAACAGCTGCTGCTGCTGCTGCTGTCTGGGAAATAGCAGGAGGAAAGGCTGAAGAAATGAAAAGAAGTAACTCACTCTGAAACATGGTAGGTTACTTCCTCAAACCCCAACGCCTAAAGTTCCAAATCCTGGAGAAATAAGTCAAACTTGGTAGTCACCCAGCAAAGCAAAGAACAGACCTTCTGTCACATGGTTGAATGTTTACCCTTCAAACAGTGTGGTCAGAAGAGACACAATTGTCCCAAAGAAATGATGCAAAGAAAAACCACATTTGCTTTAATATTATTTTGTCTAGGGCACCGTTATTGTTAACAATCTTCTTTTGACTCTTAAAGGAAAAAAAAAACTTAAGGATAAAACTTTTTTAACTGCATAAGCACTATTTCTCTACTAGAACTCAAGAGTATATCGAAGCCAATTATTTTTTTAAAATAGTAAGGCTTTACCCTTGATTCCTGATCAATACCCACATGACCTCTCCTTACGAAATGATAATTTACTGTGTTTAATAACGCTTGAGATTAAAAAGCAATGACATAGTAAAACCTGATTATTTCTGACCTGAATAAATCAGGTTTTGTAAAAATTTGGACCTGGAGTGGTCTGAATCTGTGTTCTGCTTTATCCAATTAAAAAAAAAAATCTGTTCTACAAATTAGCAATTAACAAAGAATAGGGTGTGAGGGTCCGTATTCACTCTGAAGAGAACAAGCTATATAGAAATATACTTATATAGAACACACTAATTGCAAACTGCTTATCTATTCATTATAGCAAGTCAAAAATGTCTATCGCATTATGTTAGCTTACTTTGAAGTTGCTTACAATCATAATCAGTAAATAAACTATATTCACTTAAAAATATTTCTTAGTTGAAAGCTTTCAATGATTCCTGTTAATGTTACTATGTAGTTAGTACAAAAGTTTGAGGTTGGCTCAAATCATGTGAAATCACTATTAATATTCTGGGTATAACGGTGTGCATAATAAAAAAATATATTTTATACAGTCACTTACAGATTTGGTTTTATCTGAATTTATAAGTGGACTAACCCCCTGCCAAAAGTTTAGAAACAATGCTGAATCTAACTCACAGAGAAGCCATCTTGCTTTACCTAAACATAATAGCCATCACCCAGCAAGGCCAAATTCCTCGAGGAAATCTGAGCTTGCCATCCCTGGGACCCACCTTTGAGGTTCCCCATCACTAATGAAAGGGAACTCTACCTCCTGACATTTTCAGCTGCTCTGGGAATCTGGCCATAACCAGAGTCTCCTGAGAGAACCTCCGAGTCAGTCTATCGTAAATATAGCACTGCAGTCTAAGCAGCAGACTGGACTAGATTTTAAAACAAAGTGGTTAAGAACAAAAGACAGCACCACTAAAATCACCATGTAATATAATCCTGCCACCTCTGATCTTTGGTTGTACAGTAGTTCAGAGAGATTTTATTAAATAAGAAATGGCTAAGATTATTTTCTTTCTTTCTGTTACTAAACACTTCAGGGCCTCATGTTCAATTAAAAATTAAAATTTGGCCACACATACCAAGAGTCTAATTACATTTCTCAACATCTGCCTTTCTTTTCAGGCCAAAAGAAAATAATATTTACAGAAAAGCAGATTGAGACAAAATATTAATATACTGCTGTCTTTTCATCTAGTTGAATCGGTGAACATCTCCATGACATCATCATTTGTCTTTTAGGTGGTTTATCACTTAGGAATGCTTTTGGCTGCAAATAAGAGAATCCCTGAATAACAGTGGCTTAAATAGTTAGCAGCTTGTTTATCTCACAGAAATCTGGAGGGAGGTGGTCCCTGGGGTTGATTCAGCTATTCAGCAATGCTGTCAAAGACACAGCTTTCTTCTATTCCACCATGCGCACCATGTTAGTTTTCTTCCTCAAGGCTGTCACCTCATTTCCACAAGATAGTTGCTGTATTTCCAAGCAGCATATCCTCCTTCAAAGCAAGGAAGCAGGAGAGAGGGGCAAAATGATTTCTCTTCATGATTACTAAGGAAGCAAATCTCTCCAACTTCCTCTTGTGTCTCAATTGGCCAGAGTTGGGTCACGTGTACAACTCTAGTCCAATCACTGTTGAAGCAGAATGGGCTGACCAGACTGGCTTAGACCAATCATGATTGATCGAGTAAACCTGGGGACAGGGCTGCTTTGCCTGAGATCAGGTAACTGAGCTGACTAAACACAAAATCGAGGTTCTGTTAGTCGGAACAAGGGGAGATAGCTGCTGAGTAGACAAGGACAGCAGTGTAGCCCCCAAGTGTCTCCTAGGATGGGAGGATCTCTGAATAAACAAACGAAGAAATGGCCACCAAAGGACAAAAATAATAGAACATCTTCTGTTTCCTCTAACGCCTGAATATGGTGAGAGGCTGAAGTGTTGTCAGAGCTGTAGACGAGAATGAGTTATTATCAAACTCTCCCCCTTAATTTTTTTTTTCTTTTTAGTAAGAGAAACGGTCACCTCTGTTGCAAGGTTTACCATAATCAATGAGAAGCAGCAGGAGGAATCAAGTTACATCTGGAAATATCTTCTAGCCCCAAAATTTAGTGATTGGATAACTCAAAAGGTAACCACAGTGCAACCAGGCATTTCTTCCATTCCCCTGGTGGGTGATTTAAATGTCCATTTAAAACATATAACCCATACCCCCATGATTTAATGAGTGATATAGAAAGGAAAGGCTGAACTTACAAATACTCTCAGGAAAGAAACCCTGTCCTCAAAGTTTTATAGCTCTGGAACAAATACAAGAATGTTTGTTGGCCAAGTCAGACTCACACAGAAGTAATTTTCATGTTGTGGCTAAAAACACCATTATAGCCAACCTTAAAATTTGGCTGCAGTTTGGCTAAAATTGAATTTTAGATGCATATAAAAAAATTTACATTATTGTGCATAAATTAGCAATTCTTAGTGCTTTATGTAGTAAATAGTGCTTCTTAAAATTCAGCTACTAAGCAAACTGTACTTATTTATCTCCAGGATTCAAGAACTGACACTAAGAAGAACATTAAATGTTGATAGTAGCCAGAATTAATGTAAGTGTAATCTCCATTCTTGCTAAGTGTACAAGCACAGGGCAGAATGAGTCTCTAAATTCAGAAACTGCCATATGTAATACTGTTGGCAGTGATTATTTGTGGCTCAGATATAATATCAGGATGATAATAAAATGTCACAATTAAATGATTCTATTTTAGGTCTTGTGAAAAACTTTCCCCTGTAAGTTACATTGCTTCCTGGTAAAAAATATTCATGTAAATCAATTCAATGTAGCAAATTAGCTCCCACTAACCTGTTCAGGGGTAAAATGAACCCAGTCTTGGCCTAAAGAAGATGAGGCCACAGACCTTAGAGAGACAACAGAACAGAGAGAAGAAAAGCTCCTGCCCCTCTTTGCAATGCCTCTGTGCTAGGATTGCCGTCCAGTTGTCTGGCAGTTAGCAGCCAAACAAAACGCACAAGCAGGCCAGATTTGGCTACCCTGATTTAAAACACACAAAAACTACCAAATATTTTCTACACACATACTCACATTTCTCATTTGACTAATTCTTAGGGATACCGATAAACAGTGTATAGTAAAGAGTACAACTTTCACCCTTCCTCTCACATTTTCCAAGAGCTCCCTGTACTCTCAGGATTTGCTACACCAGGAAGACAGGGAAAGAAAAGGTTTCTGAATTATTCCAAACCAGCATCCCTGCCCCAGACACTCTAACAGCAGCCTGCTCTCTATTGCCCTCTAGAGGATCTCAATATTACACGGCAGGAAAAGAAGAAACGAGACTGCTAAAATTCTCAAACATTGTCACTTACTTATTATACACTTATTTCTGATAACTTAGAAAGAAAGAATGTGAAAATAAATGAGTATTTCTTGAATATACAAAACTCCTTTGAGAATTATGTTTTTACATTTCAACTGTCATAAGAAAATTATGCAAAAATGTTGTCACAGATTATACATCATAATTAATGCATACTTTCTCTCTTCCCCCAGGTCTGGTCCACTTCCTGGAGTGTGCACTAACTGAAGACATTAAATTCTATGCTAAGCGGTGTCTTTGAAGTCTAAAAAATTCTATGACTCTGTGATTCTTGAATTCACAGATCGGACACTCAAATGAGAGAAATGAGCTAGGTGTAAAATATCAGGGAATGGTGAGGACTGTGGCAAACTATCAATCTCATGCCTCATTGAAGGGGTAAGACTCTACTAAGTTTGTGCTGATTGTCTGGGCTCAGGGTTGCAAGACCACCTGTTCTGTTTATTGTGGTCACAGGTTTTTGTTTGTTTGTAGAAAAGCCAGCAAAATAATTGTATGTAAAATCTCCATATTTTAGATGTTTGAATGATCTCAAGACACTGTACTGGGAAAAAGAAATCATGACAATATATCGTATTTAGCCCATTCTAGAGCAGACATTTCTACTATAAGATCATCTGTCGATGACAACTGCAATCCAAGAAAAAAACCAGAGAAGGAACCTCATCCATCTCTCCTACAATGAGATTCATCCTATCAAAAAACCATCTGGTTTATAGGGACAGATGTAGCAGATGTGGTAATTTGAAGACTGCTTAAATCTTCAGCCAGTCCCTTCCTTGGGTGTTTCATCTTAATTCTGAAACAAAGTGGCTTTATATGGCATATTAAAGCCTAGATAAATCACTGCAACAGTCTGGGCTATTTCTTCCGCTGCCTGCTCAGTCCAGACGCCCAGAAGATAGATAGTCAGATGGACACTCCCAAGGAGGGGATGGAGGCAATGAAACTGCCGTCACATGTTCGTAGGAGGCCGTGTCACCACTGCTGTTACTAATCCTCTCCCAGGGCAGGGCAATGCAGGTTTG
Source organism: Propithecus coquereli (assembly GCF_000956105.1). Lineage (NCBI taxonomy): Eukaryota > Metazoa > Chordata > Mammalia > Primates > Indriidae > Propithecus > Propithecus coquereli. The sequence goes on from NW_012133857.1 coordinate 28,184,126, forward strand.
CTGTTTAACATAGAAGTTCCTGCCCTAATTCTGAGTGTGACTTTTCCCCATTTTGGGTCTGATTTAAACTTCAATCAACTCTTCCCATCAGCATAATATCCCTTCCTTAGGTCCATTTATCTTTTTCAAAAATAAGGACATACTCTCAGTCCATTTTTTCCATAGCTGACAGACAAAGGGTTGGAGAACAGATTTAGCAGATGAGAATGAGCTGGCGAGATGCCAATTCGTTTTCATTTGCAGGTTAAATACATTGTCTCATCCATATAACCTTCACTATCATTAGTCAAATCTCTGTTATCAACAGCACTGAAAACTCCTTAGTGACTGTTTCCAGCTCAAATACTTAACCACTGAAAATTCCTGAAGGAAGGAGAGTTCCTAAAATCTAATAAAAGGACTCAATCCCCTTGAATATTATTAGAAATTTCTAAGGGGGCTAAATCCAGTATCATATCTGGATGAACAGGCTAGCCAGCCTGCCTAAAATCATCCTAGTGATCATTACAATTCACATGAAAACTTCCGTGTTTAATGTACATACCTTTTCATACAATTAAGTTACTTGAAATTCTGGCAAAAAATATAAACCCCTTATTGATTTAATGATAAATTATTCCTGAAAAGACACAAAAGCTAAATTTAAAGATCTATGAATGTCATTTAACCTCCAAAGAGGTTTCACCAGATACTTACTGGAACTGTGCTATACTTCTAGCATTTACCTTTTTTTCCTTGAAAATGAATGAATGAAAGCCATGCAGACTACTTTGTTTAAAATTTCACTTTATAGGCTGGGTGCAGTGGCTCATGCCTGTAATCCTAGCACTTTGGGAAGCTGAGGCAGGAGGATTGCTTGAGGTTAGGAATTCAAGACCAGCCTGAGCTGAGACCAACGCATTTCTACAAAAATAGAAAAATTAGCTGGGTGTGGTGGCATGCAACTGTAGTCCCAACTACTCGGGAGGCTGAGGCAGAAGGATGGCTTGAGCCCAGGCACTTGAGATTACTGTGAGCTATGATGATGCCACTATACTCTAGCCCCAGCAATAGAGACCTAGTCTCAAAAAAAAAAAAAAAAATCACTTCATAGATTGCTGTCTGCAAGTGTTCTAATAATAGACAAATGGAAGCAGAATTTATAAGTTATTTTAGTTTCTC
>NW_012133857.1:28188586-28190614 GCF_000956105.1 Propithecus coquereli
GCTTGAGCCCAGGAGTTTGAGGTTGCTGTGAGCTAGGCTGACGCCACGGCACTCACTCTAGCCTGGGCAACAAAAGCGAGACTCTGTCAAAAAAAAAAAAAAAGTTGTTTATACTATAGTCTATTAAGTGTGCCATAACATTATGTTGGAAAAGACTATGTGCATACCATAATTAAAAAATACTTTATCACTAAAAAATGCTAAAAATCATCTGAGCTTTCAATAACTCATAATCTTTTTGCTGGTGGAGAGTCTTGTCTTGTTGTCAATGGCTGCTGACTGATCAGGGTGGTGGCTGCTGAAGGTTGGGGTGGCCGTAGCAATTTCTTACCATAAGACAACAATGAAGTCTGCAGCATCACTCCTCCTTTTGTGAAAGATTTCTCTGTAGCATGCAACGTTGTTTGAAAGCATTTTACCAATTCCTTTCAAAACTGGAGTAAATCCTCACAAACCCTGCTGCTGCTTTATAAATTATGTTTAGGCAATATTCTAAGTCCTTTACTGTCATTTTAACAATTTTCATAGCATCTTCACCAGCAGTAGCTTCCATCTCAAGAAACTACTTTCTTTGCTCAACCATACAAGGAACTCTTCATCGGTTCAAGCTTTATCATGAGATTGCAACAGCAATTCGGTCACATCTTCAGGCTCCACTTCCAATTCTGGCTTCCTACCTATTTCCACCACATCTGCAGTGACTTCCTCCATTGAAGTCCTGAACCCCTCAAAGTCATCCAAGAGGTTGGAACTAATTTCTTCTAAACTCCTGTTCATGTTGCTGCTTTGATCTCCTCCCATGAATCACAAGTGTTCTTAATGGCATCTAGAATGGTGGATCCTTTCCAGAAGGTGTTCAGTTTACCTTGCCCAGATCCAGCAGAAGAATCCCTATGGCAGCTACAGCCTTACAAAGTGTATTTCTGAAATAATAAGACTTGAAAGCTGAAACTACTCCTTGATAATATGGGCTACAGAATAGATGCTATGTCAGCAGGCATGAAAACAATAACCTCCTTGTGCATCGCTGTTAGAGTTCTTGGGTGACCAGGTGCATTGCCAATGAGCAGTAATATTTTGAAAGAAATGTTTTTTTCCAAGCAGTAAGTCTGAACAGTAGGCTTAAAATATTCAGTAAACCATGATGTAAAGAGATGTGCTGTCATCCAGGTTCCATTTCTCCATTTATAGAGCACAGGCAGGAGAGATTCAGCAAGATTCTTAAGGGCCCTAGGATTTTCAGGATGGCCAATGAGCACTGGCTTCAACTTAAACTCACCAGCTGCATTAGCCCTGGTCCTCTGAAGTTTTGAAGACAGGCATTGACTTCTCCTCTTTAGCTAGGAAAGTCCTAGATGGCATCTTCCCTCATCCAACAGAAGGCTGTTTTGTCCCTGTTGAAAATCTGTCGTTTAGTGTAGCCACCTTTATTGATGATCTTAGCTAGATCTTCTGGATCACTTGCTGAAGCTTCTCCATCAGCACCTGCAGCTTCACCTTGCACTTTTACGTTATAGAGACGGCTTCTCTCCTTAAACCTCATGAATCGACCTCTGTCAGCTTCCAACTTTTCTTCTGTAGCTTCCTCACCTCTCTCGGCCCTCACAGCATTGAAAAGAGTTGGGGCCTTGCTCTGGATTAGGCTTTGGCTTAGGAATGTTGCGGCTGGTTTGATCATCTATCCAGACCACTCGAACTTTCTCCGTATCATCAGTAAGGCTGTTCACTTTCTTATCATTCACGTGTTCACAGGAGTAGCACTTTTACTTTCCATCAAGAACTCTTCCTTTGTATTCGCAACCTGACTGTTTGGCACAAGAGGCCTAGCTTTTGATGTACCTAGACTTTCCACATGCCTTCCTCACTAAGTTTAGTTTCTAGCTTTTAATTAAAAGTAAGAGACGTGATTCTCCCTTTCCCTTGAACACTTAGAGGCCACAGTAGGGTTATTAATTGGCCTAATTTCAATACTGTCATATCTCAGGGCATAGGGAGGCCTGAGGAGAGGAAGAGAGACAGGGAACTGCC
>NW_012133857.1:28190664-28193067 GCF_000956105.1 Propithecus coquereli
TGTGGATGTTATGAACTGCAGTAATCAGTAACATTGTCGACAGGTCAAAGGCAATCTGAAGACCCCAATGATGGCCAACAGCACTGAATCTGGTATCCACGGCTCGTGCTAGCAATCATTCAAGCCCAGTGGACGCTCCTTGAGCTGGTGTAAATATGCAACCCCCAGGCCACATAGCAGCATATCAATGACGAATATTATCAACAGCCTACCAAGGACCAAAAAAAAGAAAAAAAAAAAGCAACATGTGCTGATAAGGGAGGCTCCACAATTAATGATCCCTCCCTGCTAATTTTCATTTACAACAAAAGAAATCTGACCTTTCAATACAAATATAAACAACGATAACTGCCACCATCCATCAAAGGTTTAGAATGTGCCAGGCACTGTATCAAGCACTTTCTAGGTACCATGTCAGTAAATGCTCATGATGCCTCTGTGAGCTGTTGTTCTTATCTCTAAAGTCAGATTTCACAGATTAGATGGCCTGACTAAGGTGACACTACCAGTGAGTGCCTGAGCTGGAACCTGAACCCATGTCTTTACCTCCAAAAAACACTGCTCATTTCGAAGACATTCCAATAATTAAACCTCCTAGACAAAGACTTGGCAGGAATAACACCACTATTCTTGAAAGGGAATTCAGAGGGCAGATGATTGACTGTCCAACTCCCATTCTCCATCCCATCATTCAACTCTCCTATGGTTTTATATGGGTCTCACCACAACAACACTTTCATTTCTATCATTCTATCTCCAACCCATGAGAAAAGTTCCCAGCAAAAGTAGCAGCCTCACCTATCTGGGATCTGCCAGTGGTGATTTTTAGATCATTGGAGCTCCAAGTAACAGGAACAGAGCCCCCTTGTAATAGAACACTATCTGTATTAGTCAGGGCTCTCCAGAAAAAGAGAACCAATAGGATATACATGGATATATAAGAGGAACTTTATTATTGGAATTGACTGACATGGTTATGGGGGCCAGAAAGTCCCACAATATGCTGTCTGTAAGAGAGAGAACCAGGACAACTGGTGGTGTAATTCAGTATGGGATGGTGTAAATACACAGTCCAAGGCCGAAGACCTAAGAACCTGATGTGGGCGGCGTGGTGTGCTGGTGTAAATCCCCCAGAATTTGAACATCCGGGAACCAAGAGTTCCAATGTCTGAGGCCAGGAGAAGATGGACATCCCAGCTGAAGGAGAGAGAACAAATTCACCCTTTCTCCACCTTTTTGTTCTATCCAGGTCTACGAAGGACTGGATGATGCCCACCCATATTGGTCAAGATGGATCATCTACTGCTTCAAATGCCGATCTCTTCCAGAAATACCTTCACACGCATACCCAGAAATAATGTTTTACCAGCTAAGAATCCCTTAACCCAGTCAAGGTGACACACAAAATTAAACATCACACTGGTAATTTCAAAGACAACTTCATTCATAGAATATTATAAACACCTGTGTGCCCAATAGCCAGAAGTGATTGTTAATAATGTAATACTTGCTTCAAGACTTTTAAAATGGATGGATGTGCGGGGGTGGTGGCTCACACCTGTAATCCCAGCACTTGGAGAGGCCAATGCAGGAGTATTACTTGAGGCCAGGAGTTTGAGAGCAGCCTGGGCAACATAGCAAGACTCCATCTCTACAAAACATTAAAAAAAAAAAAATTGCCAGGTGTGGTGGTACATGGCTGTAGTCCCAGCTCCACGGGAGGCTGAGGTGGGAGGATTGCTCGAGCCCAGGAGTTCAAGGTTTCAGTGAGCTACGATCAGGCCACTGCACTGTAGCCTGGGCAACAGAGCAAGACCTTATCTCTTTAAAAAAAAAAAGAAAAAGGATGGATGGATTCATGTATGAATAAATAAACCTGCCCCCAAATTATTAATAATAAATAAAAGCAACTTCTTTAGGTAAGGGACAAGTCAATGTTTGGAACTAATTCATTTATTGACCAAGTATGTCTTGAGTTAGAATCCGGCATTCTGCTAAACACTAGGAATGCAACAGGGAATAAGGCAATTGTGTAACATTGCTCCAATATGGGTAAGCAGAGAGCACTGTGGGAGCATGGCAGGGAACAGTTCACTCACAACCACTCACTGCCACACAGTGCTAGGTCTTCCAACTCTTCCAAGAGGCGGAAAATGAAGATTTGATATGGGTAGGTGGCTAAGGGTCAGATCACAAAAGCCCAGGTAAGTCATGTCAAATGAGACCAATGAAAGGTTTCAAACAAGGAAGTGAGATCATTAGAGTCCACTTTATCCACATCATTGTAGCCATATGTGGCAAAAGGACTGGAAAGAGGTGAAGGTGGAAGCCTGAAGTTTCACTTAACCAATTACTGAAAACACACACACCTCCCGAGAGACAGATAGATGCGCGCGCGCGCGC
>NW_012133857.1:28205862-28206953 GCF_000956105.1 Propithecus coquereli
TTTTTTTGTGCTGGTTTTCAAATCTTGAGTGGGATATATTTTCATAAAAGAAAGAAAGTCTGAGGAAAATTAATTTACATGTAAGGAAGATACATATTCACCAAGACACCATTGTGTGTGGGCTTTGTCCTTCCACTACTTAAAAAAAAAATGAGACTTCACACTCCTTCATCAGAATTCTAATAAGGGGAGGCACTTGAGTGTTGTTATTGTTGTTTTTGCCAATGATAATTTAAAATGGTTCATTATATTACAAATCAGTTTTTAGCAGAAGCCAAAAGCATCTTGGGCATTTCACTGACAACACAGAAAAGAATGAGAGCTGACTTCAGAAAATGCTTATAATAGTTTGTTCATGGCCCGATTACTTTCAGATGGAATAGGAACTAGATGCCCGATATAAGAGAATTTCAACATCAGAGGAATGGTATAGAATCTACAGATCATCCAGCCCACTGTCTCCCAAATCTATCACACAGAACTAGTCTGCATAGGTAAATGATAAGACCCCATGGCTTAAATCCCATTCCTGGCTTCTACCTCCCTCAGAGAGCTCAACAAAGTAAATGATACATAGTACATGCTCAATAAAAAATCCGCTGATTGAATGGAATAGAGGAGTCAGCATAAACAGGGATAGGCTGAGAAAGATCATGGTGGCACTTGGTCTTTAATAAATGAGTCTGATTAGAATGAAACCTCGAGCAGCTGACCACGTTGATGCAAAGGCTCCACAACAGTATGAAAAGATGCTTAAGGAGGAAGATTGAATTAAAGAAAGTGAGACTGTATTATACTATATGATCTTAACTTCAATAAGAAGAAATACTATCAGGGAATAAATTTTTTAAAGTAAGGAAATATGCCAAAGTATTAACAGTAAAATTTCTGAGGGGTGGGATTATGGGTGACCGATGTTTTTTCCTTTTTTAAAAATTATGTAAAAATATATAAGATGTAAAATTTGCCATTTTAACCATTGTAAGTATATAAATCAGCGGCATTCATTACACTCACGTTATAAAACTAACACCACTATCTATCTTTTTCATCACCTCCAAGAGAAATTCTGTAACTATTAAGCAATAATT
>NW_012133857.1:28207003-28208905 GCF_000956105.1 Propithecus coquereli
TACCAAAATGCAACACAGAGATAGAAAGTGAGCACATGCTGTTGGAAAAATGGCACTGTTAGACTTGTTTGACGAAGGGTCGCCACAAACCTTCAGGTTGTAAAAAATGCAGTATCCGCAGGGTGCAATAAGCAAAAGCACAATAACACGAGATGCCTATAGTGGCTTTTGTGTGCTAGTTTATCCAAAGCCCCCGACAGGAATGTACCTTCAGTACATCAGGTATTCCCCCCACACCCCCAAACACACACACAGAAATATAATAACCCATGTTTGTATTTCTCCCAGGAAATACCATAGATCAGCTTCCAGCAGAGGTGCCTTTGCAGTTTTTACAATGACCAACTGGACTGATAATGATGCTAATAATATTTTCTGAGTGCCAGACATTATATAAGCATTACATACATTACCCTATTTAATTTAAACCTCACTGTCCCCATTTTACAGGTGCAGAAAGCACAGCTTAGAGTTGTTGATGAGCTTGCCGAAGGTCACACACCCAGTAAATTGAGATGCTGGGATCTGAACCTAGAAAGCCTGAATCCAAACCCTGTGTTTCTATCAGAGAAGGTGGGGAGGGCACTGGTAAAGGTTTCTAGTTGTGGGGCCACACATTTCCTGTGTACTGTTACTCAGGGTCTCAGGAAAGTCCCGGAGGTAGTAGGGAGAACAGATGGAAAATTTAATTGCTGTTAATTACTCTGTATCAGTTAACAAACACTCTACTCTCAACCGTTACCAGTAGACATTTTGAAAACCTCAGTAAACCTGTACTTTTGTAAAATTATTGCTTTAAGCCACTGAAGTCAGGTCATGAAAAACATATTAATATGGAAAAATTGTAGGTACATATTGCTAATAAAAATGCAGTTACAAATATATGATCCCATTTTTGTATGCCTATGTCCATGAACACCAGAAAATATACACAAAAATGTTCACTCATTATCTCTGAGATTACTATTTTTCCTTCATTATGCCCTTCTATCTCTAAGTGTTGCAGATTTACTGTTTTGTAATGGGAGAAGTATGTTTTAATGACAGCTTTGGGGGCACAGTGAAAACTTTAACACCATTTGGGCTGCTTCTGAAATGCACATTTTGAAGCTCTTTCTGTAACGATTCAAAAAAAATCAAAGACTACGGTTATGACCAGACAGACCTTGTATTCCTGATCAACTGTTGTGGAATCTGCAGTCCTATCAAAATAAAAGAGGTCGCTATCTTTGCTTCATTTATTAAGCTACAACATTTGACGATCACATTTGATGAGATAAAAAGTACTCAGAAACATAACAACCTTCAGTTGTTGTGCCGATAAATAAAATTTACAAAAGAACTTGAAAACCTACTATGGGGTAGTTCTATCTTCCTTGAGCTACAATTTGAGGAGTTTTAAAGAAGCCATGATGAGAAGACCCATTGTACACCATGCCTCTGTACTGAGTAAGTTAATGGTTTCAATGCTGAGGAGTATACCCTAGGATCACTCCATGTCACAGAAAGCAAAAGGTGTGTTTCATTTGTGAATGGAATTTATCACATATGGGCAGAAAGCTTTCAACAAGGAGATTCACACTCTAGAAAATCTACAGACACAGAGACTCTACCCAGGCTGCAGGCAGTTAATGCCCATGACCTATTTCAATCACTCATTCATTCAACAAATATCTATTAAATGCCAGACCCTGAAGTAGGTTTATATTAACAGGTATAGCATAGAGGAGGTGCCACCTTCACCAAGTAGGATATTCAGAATTTACTAGAATAAAGTCTAGAAAATGGATACTAACAGGATCACCTCATACAGCTTTCATTGCCTTTACTTATTCACAAATGGTGACATGATATTTAAATATATTTATATCAAAATGCTTAGAATTCCACAATATTTAACAC
>NW_012133857.1:28211406-28213117 GCF_000956105.1 Propithecus coquereli
TAGTCTACTTTCTATCTTTATGAATGTGCCCATTCTAGATATTCCACACCAGTGGAATCATACAATGTTGGTCCTTTTGTGTCCGGCATATTTCACTTAGCATAATTTTTTCAAGGTTCATGCAAAACTGATTTTTTAAAAAAATATTTCTGTATTTTTTTTTACAATAGAAATGTTACATATAGGAAATTGGAAGGCTTTATGTTTTAAATAGTGAGTAGGATACAGTGAAGCAGAAGAGAAAGAGAAGGCATCCCAACAGGAGGAATGAGACAGGCAAAGGGACCCCGGGCAGAGGATGGGCAGTGCTTCTAGAATGGCGCAGGGAGTGGCATTAACGATTCGTGGTAAGTCAGACTGCTGCTCTGAAATCAACCCAACGGAGAGCACGTGAGCAGTAACCCAGAGCATCCTGCACAGCTCTTACCGCAAGATCCACTCCACTGACGACAACATAGAGCATATTACTTACAATCGGAAGCCCTAATTTTGCTGTCGAGCATATTTTGCATCACTTGGCAGGTTACAAATGAACACAAGAAGACAGCATCTGTCAAGGCCCTTAGGAAACCAGGCAGAACCAAATGTAATTCCTTACCTGAAAAACATAAACACATAACACATATTAACATTCAATAGATACACAATTTTATGTCTTCCTTAATAGTTTAAGCCACATATTTAATCAATTATTTTTTCTTCTCATGGCAGGCTGGCAATGGCAAGGGGATCCTAAATTCTTAATTCAACACACATTTTTCCCTGATTCAAGACAGTTTTGAGGTAAACATTCCTATCCGGGATGTACATTTAATAAATGCTCCTAATACAAGTAAGTGAAATTATCGTAACAAACATGACTCCAACTCCAAGTTGATGGCATTATTAACAATGTAATTAGTCATTTCCAGGACACAATAATCACATAATCAAATGTACCCTCAATTGCCACTTGAAATCCCATTCAACCCATGAATCCACCTATTCACTTGTTGAATATCCATCCATTCACTCAACGTATCTACTGAGCACAAAATATGTCTGTTGATGATAAAAAGGGAAAAAGTATGATTCCAGCCATTAAGGACTTTAAAACCTAGTGTAAAACTGAATTACGTTCAAGCCCCTTCCCTCTTTACTAGTGAATTTCCAGAAAATAATTATATTAGTCTGCACTTCTTTTGCCTAGTCAATCACTGATTCACTAAGTATATTCAGTGCATTTCTCTGTGCTAGGAAAATGCAACAAAGCAGCAAACAAAACCCCAGTTCCTGCCCTTGGGAACTTAAAGCCTAGTAGCAAATAGAGATATTCTAGCATAAGCACATGTAATGCAAGGCTCCAAACAGGGAGATCTAGGCTGGGCTAGAAGGCCTCCTTGATGAGACGCATTTAAACTGAGACCTACAGAATGCCTAGGAGTTCAAGGAAGCATCATCTAGGTGTGTGGAAGTGGTTCTTAAAATGTGGTCAGGGGACCCCCAAGGATTCCCGAGACCTTTTCAGGGACAAATAAGCTCAAAACCATTTCCTAATAATACAAAGACATATATGCCCTTTTCACTCTCATTTTCTTAGGAGTGCACAGTTTTGTTTTCCAAAGGCTACCACAACAGACTGAAGGCAGAAGCAGTTAGGAGAATCCAGCTGTCTTCCATTAAACCAGACCGTCAAGAGACTGGCAAAAATGTAGACATGCTACTCTTCTCA
>NW_012133857.1:28213167-28214291 GCF_000956105.1 Propithecus coquereli
AAGGCTTCAGAGTATTAATTAAGACACTACGTGCGCACTGCCCAGTACCTGATGAGGGGTGTGCATAACAGCTGACCTTATTCAAGATGCAACCTACGACCACTGTGTCTTGTGCTCTCAACCTTTCACTGAATCCCTTTTTACGTGAATTGTGCTAAGACGCATTATCTGATTTCCACTGGATTCTGCTGAGTTGGTAAACTTCTCTCTCCCTGCATCTGTGAAAACCTATAGCATTTGTCATATAGTCAATCAGAAGGTAGAAAACAGGCTTAAAGAGGCGGCTGTTAATTGAAGAAGCCTGCGGATCGACAATATGTCTGGGGAATGTTTGTAAACAAACTCTGAAACATCTGCCCACATAAAAGTCTGAAAACAGATATGAAAATCAGCTTTTGAAGAAAGGGGGTAAATGGGAGGCAGAGTAAAATAAACCTCATTTTATCAATTGCTGGGGGAAAAAAGATCCTATACGCCTTCCACACACAAAGGTATCTGCACGTTTTCCCGGATGCTAGGTACATACAGGCATTCATGATTCACACCACACCATCCTATTATCACTCTTGAGATGACGTGTTAAAATAAATATGCTTATTCCTGTGGTGATAATACTCATATCCTAGTGTAAAGAATTCTGTCCTTTCAAATCCATTCATTCACTCAACTATATATCAAGTCTCTACTATGTACCTGTTACTATAAAATGCGGAGACAGCCCGGAAGATTCCTAAGAGTTTGTCTGCCCAGTTCTTATATTCCTTCTAAATCAACCAAGAAAAAGATATTTCTGAAGGAGTCCTAGTCTCTGTCAGTATTTAAAAAGTCTAAAAATATTTCCACTTGTCTCATTAAGGCTTTTGTTAAAATAAGAGTTTTCTTCTATATCTAGGGTATATTTAATATATATTCATTTTTTTTGTGCTGGTTTTCAAATCTTGAGTGGGATATATTTTCATAAAAGAAAGAAAGTCTGAGGAAAATTAATTTACATGTAAGGAAGATACATATTCACCAAGACACCATTGTGTGTGGGCTTTGTCCTTCCACTACTTAAAAAAAAAATGAGACTTCACACTCCTTCATCAGAATTCTAATAAGGGGAGGCACTTGAGTGTTGTTAT
>NW_012133857.1:28214341-28214864 GCF_000956105.1 Propithecus coquereli
ACCTCATTTTATCAATTGCTGGGGGAAAAAAGATCCTATACGCCTTCCACACACAAAGGTATCTGCACGTTTTCCCGGATGCTAGGTACATACAGTCATTCATGATTCACACCACACCATCCTATTATCACTCTTGAGATGACGTGTTAAAATAAATATGCTTATTCCTGTGCTGATAATACTCATATCCTAGTGTAAAGAATTGTCTTTTCAAATCCATTCATTCACTCAACTATATATCAAGTCTCTACTATGTACCTGTTACTATTAAATGAGGAGACAGTCCAGAAGATTCCTAAGAGTTTGTCTGCCCAGTTCTTATATTCCTTCTAAATCAACCAAGAAAAAGATATTTCTAAAGGAGTCCTAGTCTCTGTCAGTATTTAAAAAGTCTACAAATATTTCCACTTTTCTCATTAAGGCTTTTGTTAAAATAAGAGTTTTCTTCTATATCTAAGGTATATTTAATATATATTCATTTTTTTTGTGGTTTTCAAATCTTGAGTGGGATATATTTTAATAA
>NW_012133857.1:28224989-28227981 GCF_000956105.1 Propithecus coquereli
AAAAAACAGACCACCATTATAGAGCTTGATACATGGTATGAGAGAGATAAAGAAAGGATGTTGTGGGTGCCCAAAGGAAGGACGTGAGGGACACACCCTGCAGGAGGAAGTGTTGTCAAGACTGAGGCCTGGTGGGGAAGTAATATCTGGCCGGGTTAGAAGCAGAGAGTGAGGTACACTGCAGTGTTCAGAGTGGAGGAGCCACAAGTGCAAAAGAGTAGAAACAACTAGAGACCCCAAAGCAGCTCTGGGAAGAGGGAAAACCCAGAGGCAAGGGAGTTGACAGGGATGGCGATGGTGGTCCAGATGGCATCTTCAACTAGGCCAGCAGCAGTAGGGTTGGGAGAGTAGATGTGCTAACAATGGCAGAGCTCTGGGAATACTGTAATTGGATGTATGGGAGGGAAGAGGAACCCGGCACAGCCAGCCAGGTCTCTGCAGTGGGAGAGCTGATGGGTTTCCAAGAACTGGTCACACAGAGTGAAAGGCGCTCAGCAGCAGCCAGCAAATCCCAGAGACGGTGACCGTGAGGATTAAAGGAGAGAATGAATACCTAATGCCTGCAATTGCCTAACAAATGCAATTCATAATAGTGGTTGTTACGACTATTACCATAGCTGTCCTTACAAATGAGCATCTGATCAAACAGATAAGATGCATTTGATTTGATTCTATGTAAAACACGTCCAAAACCAGTTGCAAAGGCTAGGCTGTCGGACAATCATCTGTTATGTTGGTGAGTTTGAGGATTATAGTGATAATATTACTGAATCAAATGTTAGTCAAGCAACTAAAGGAGGAGGCTTCAAGTTACGTTCCAGAAGCCTTACTATAAAATGAAAGTTGTGTTTAAGCCTCCTCAATCAAGACCCAGATGATACAGGGCATACTCCTTCCCCCTGCTGCACAACCTTGGAGGAGGAATTGAAACTCAGAGAAACGACGCAATGAGAGATGGGGCCAGGGAGGCTGCCGCACAGCACATGGGGAAACCCCAGCTCCCAGGGCCAAGGCTCTGGTGAAGGCAGGCAGAGCAGGAAGGGCTGGGACACATGCCACAAATTAAAACCAGAAGGCTGAACTCCGCGGGCAAACATGAAAACAAGACGGTCCAGTAATCAGCAAAATGATGGTCAGGGACCACAAATCGACCATCCTGTAATTGTAGTAAGTGTGTTGATGGAGGCAGGGACAGAACCCTGGAGAACTTTGAAGGAGTCACACACATGATGAAGAGGTCGGGAAAGTGGGCTTTTAAAAAAGGGGGTGAGGAACTGGGATTTATAAATACAGAAGTAGGGGACGGGGTCTTTAATACTGCTTCTCAAGTAGAAACGCAGCTCCCTCTGAAGCTGAATTACCATTAACTAGTAGTAGCTGAATCTACCATTAACAATCAAATCGACAACCTAGACGGACTCTAGGATGCATTCATAAAGTTTATGAAAGACCTCACACGACAAAGGAATACTGGTTCACACACATTTTTGAAGCATATGCAATGTAACCGGTGACTATGAGAACTCAAAATGTGCTACGTAGATCAGAATTTCTCCAAATGCGGTCAATGGACGGCCTGTGTTGCCCTCACTTGAGGTAAAATGCATACTTGAGGGTCCAAACACAGTTCTGTAACATTAGAATCTTGGGTATCAGGAATGTGTATTTTTCACAAGCTCCCCTCAAGGTATTTCACATACACCGAAACTTTTCTTTTTTAAAGACAGACTCTCAGAGTCTTGCTCTGTTGTCCCTGCTACAGTGCAGTGGCATCATTATAGCTCACTGCAACCTCCAGCTCCCGGGCTCAAGCGATCCTCCTGCCTCAGCCTTCTGAGGAGCTATGACTACAGGCTCAGGCCACCATGCTCAGCTAATTTTTTCTATTTTCAGTGGAGATGGGGTCTCACTCGTCCTCAGGTTGGTCTTGATTTCCTGACCTCAAGAGATCCTCCCACCTTGGCCTCCCAGAATGTTAGAATTACAGGGATGACCTATCCCGCCCTCCAGGCTACACTGAAACTTGAAAGCCACCAAGGGAAAGCAGGTAGACCTTGAAGAAAGGACTTTTATATATTCAGGTGTTCTCAATCGACAAGAAGAAAGAGTTCCACAAACCATCCCAAGAATATTAGAATGAAATTCCATAAGGAGAGGAGCACACCATACCCCAAGGTGACATTTCTCACCTCATATCCTATATCCCAATAAAAACAAATTTTCACACAACAAAGAAAGAATACTGTGAGTAGGGGAGGTGTCATTAGTCATTGAAATAAAGTTACTAAAGAAGCTTTTAAAAATCTCTGAACCTTCCTTGATATACGATGCAGTGGACAAGTTATTTAACCTCTCTGAACCTCAGTTTCCTCATCTTTAAAATGGAAATTAAAAATAGTATCATGAATTTGTTATGAGGATTGACCCAGCCGGTATGTTTACTATGTGCACAAGTACCTGGCACAGAGAAAATACCTGATGGGTATAAGCTATAATTATTTGGGGAAAACACCTGATTAAATTGGTATAATGAGTCCTGCATTCAAACGATGAAAAGAGTGTCAATTACATTTCTGCCCTTAAATTTGCCCTTGCTCAGACTCAGAGACTGAAATAAATGTAAAGGATCCTTCAGCTGGAGGCTTCTCACGAAGAAAGAAACCGTCCTGCCCCCTGCTGGGCGATGGAGCATTAACAAAGAGAAAGGGCCCAGAGAATCATCCCAGCATCAGAGTCAGGCTGCAGCGGCCCCCATTGTGTAGCAGGGTCAGCTTCAAAGAGCAAACAGCGTCTGCCTTTGTCTACTTTGATGTCTCCTTTCAATCTAAGATTACGATGTCTGCTGACCTTCACAGAAAAGGGGCACTGTTCTACATGGTTCTGATAAGCTGCTTTCTAAAAAACATTTCCTGGATGCTAGCAGTGTGTACTTCTTACTAAGAGGACAAGATGATGATCTTGTCATTTAATAGTGGCCTTAGGAAAGGGAGAT
>NW_012133857.1:28228976-28258114 GCF_000956105.1 Propithecus coquereli
GTCTCCTCTTAGTAATTTTCTGTCCACTGACCGTTCCGCCACCCTGCTCATTGGCTATAATCCCCATTCGTCCTTGCTGCATTCAGAATTAGCCCTATCTCTCTCCTCTATTGTAATACCTCTATTGCAATAGTCCTGGATAAAGTTCTCCTGATCATTTTAACAAGCATCAGAATAGTTTTTTCTTCAACTGTGTGTAAAAGAGAAATAGGGAGAGAAAGAGGGATCTTATGTCACAGCACAACCCCAAAGATGGCAGAAACTGATAGAAGAAAATCAGGAAAGGTCCATAAATCCTGACTTTAAATTGAGCATCTGAGAACCACAGGAAGCATCTGCAAACACACACACACACACACACACACACACACACACACACACACACACAGTTGACTCACTGAGACCTAAACTGTCCCGGCTTCTCAGAGTTTGTGGTATCACAGACACACTGCCATCGCCAACCCAATGAGAAGAAACAGGGAAAAATACTAATATGAAGCATTCTTACATGTATTATCTCACTGAATCTTCACCAAAAAACCTAGGAACTGGATAGGATTATTATCCTCATTTTATTGGTAAAGTAACTAATAGTTAGAAAAGTAATCTGTACCAAGTTATATAGCTAGCAAGTGGCAGAGTCTAGACTCAAGCCCAGGCAGGTGGATTCCAAGGCCCATTCTTTTCATGACCACACAAAACTGCCTCCGAGTGAGCAACATCCAGGATAAAGGAGTTAAAATGAAGTTGAAATTCTAGGAAAAGCAGTAGGGCCCAGAAGTAGAGAACCACCCAACTTCAAGATCACAGGCACGGGAAACGACCTCATGGCTGCAGGTATAGGCTGTAGACAACATCTGAATGGACACCATGTCTAACGGAAATGAGTAACATAGTGTGCCCTCCAAATCTGGTATAATCACAAAAAGAAAAAAAATCTTTCTCATTGATGTTTAGAACATTCCTCTCAGAGAACTCTCTTTTCTTCCTCATTCCATTTTCTGTTCACTTGAAATCTATCACATCGTAGATACTGCTATAAAACAGTAACTTTCTACCAATTATTTTAAAGCATAAATGTAAAATTCACAATTCCTTTTTATCATTGAGAGACAGAATTATAACCACCACAAAGAGTAAATCAAGCAAGTATGCCAGGATCTGATGTAAAAACAATGGCACATTCAAAATTAATTTCCATCCCCATTCAATTGACAGTTGCAAAAGAGGGAAAGAAATGAGCTAATTACTGAAGAAAGAAAAAAAAAATTAACTATTTAAAACATATATCAATGACAGGGCACATGAAAATGCAATCACCCAATTTTATGCTCACTCACTGGTTTTGGTCGTCAGATTTTTACACACAACATCATTTTTCAAGAGCAACAAAGTTATTCCACGAGCTCCTGAAACAAGCATTTCATTAGATGTATTTTAGGATTCACTTTTTGATGTTGAGCCTGTCTTTATCAATGTCATTTGGAAAGGCACTGTCTTAAGGAAAACAGTTTCATGTAAACGGGGCTTTCCTTAAAGGGAGTATTAATTCCAGGTGGCCAAAAGAATTAAACCTTTGGAAAAGAGCCACTGGACTTCAAATATTATTTCAAACCAAATATGCCAAGTTATCCATAAACTTGGAAACTTTTTAGCCACCCAATTTGGACAGTAGGTATCTTGGAGGCTAAACCTATTTGGAGTAAATACCAGCTAAGTTGCCATTTTCCGTGTTTAAAAGGAAATCTTCTACATAAAGAGAGGTGGGAAAGGAACCAGCCAATTAAACCAGTATTACGCCCCAAACAGTGTATTTACATTATCTGAATTTATGCTTACAACAATTCACCCAAGGAGGCAGTTATCTCCTTTTGACAATCAAAGAGAAAGAATTTAGAAAGGGTAAGTCATTTGGACAGGTTCATAGTCCTACCTAACCAGGTCCAGCCCAAACTCTTTGCTCTATACCTGTGGTCTCCAGTATTAGCATATTTGTTCAAGCATGTGGCAATTTATTTGAAATAAAAATCACCGTTTTGTACAGAGTGGTGCAGGAGACAGGGAGAGTGTGGGTGGTAATTAGAATTCATTTCTTCTAGACAGTCTGTGACGGGGATTCAGCATGAAGTGGTAAAAATTTACATATAGGCATATAAAATGAATAAGTCTTCTAAGAAAATGTAAATGAGACCCAAGGATACAACTATATATATTTATGGCCTTCAGGAAGGTTAGCGTAATGTCTTAATATTTTCTAATGTGAATAATAAATTAACTTACCCACCATCAAGTAAGTCTAAAAAACATTAAGGCAACAGCTCTTCTGCAAAGTTACCATAATTATTAAAATAAAATCTCATTAACCCTGTGCCAACTTATTTCAGATAGGACCAATTTGAGAAAACTGTTAACACTCAAGGCAACTTTTACATTATCATGCTGTAATACAAACACTGAATAATCTAAACCTAGATAATTCAAAATCTGTCATTTCTGATCTCTTACATTTCAAATTCATAGAGTTTTACCATTCTCCCTTCTCCACTTCTGAATAAGCTCTCTCCCTAAGTCTTTCAAACAATTTCAACTTTCACCATGAAAGATTACAAATATATTCAAAATCTGGGAACAACTATACAATGTTCATGAAGTTAAAAGTTAAGGGGTGGGGAGGCATTCGTAGACTTCTTCCTCTCTCTTTCCCAACTTACTTTCTCCTACCCCCACCACCAAACTTGCTGAAAAGTAAAAGAACAATCTGATGTACTTTTCTACTAGTGAGTGAATCCCTGAGAAATAAAGAGTTAGAATGCAGGCTGGGGAAAGATGGACAGTTGGAGTGAAATCGTGCACATTTTTTCACAGCATAAATAAGAAAGTTAAGTGGTGATGCATGCATGATGGTGTGAATGGGAACAAAGTTCTCAAGTGATGAAGAGCTACAGAAGAGAGAAGCCGGAAGATTCCAGTAAGAGTTGCATGTAGTGGTAAATTTAGAACACTCTAAATATCTCATAAAAGCATGAGTGAAGACCATAATTCTCCTTGGGACCATGCTTCTTTAAATCCAACTCTACTCCAGGATTGAACAAGAACACTGCTTTATAAATGTTACCCATGTAACCCAGCCTCCAGGTCAGCAGAGGACTCTGTGATAATAAGTCTTTCATAAGCATGTCTGTACAGCCTGAGATAAGTCTTTTGCCAGCTGTACACACTCTGAAATGAATTACGGTGGCACAGTCTCTTCCTGTAAACTACCTTTATGAAAAATCATGGTCATATTCCCAGGTGACACATTCTTGAAGTCATCAGGAGATAGTCTTATCTTCCAATACCAAGTGTTCAGAGACTAGAGCTAAAATAAAAGCTACAGAAAACAGCGTCTACACTTCAGTCTTAACTAAAACAAAATAATACCCACATACACAAACATACCATGACACAAGTCAGATACTTAACTCTATTACCTATCCTTGATGAAAAACAGAATTCCCTTGGTAATGAGGAGTTTATATCTGAACCCACACATGAAATGCCAAATTTTAAAGCATTTTAGTTCAAGAAAATAACTCGAAGATCATACTGAAATAATTCTATTCCGGCACTTAAAAAAACATACTTCACAATGTCATAATCTATCACAGCTTTGCGTTGTTACCTTTCTGCATACAAAGTTTATAAATCACTTAAGAGCCCTTCTCAAATTATGTAGCCTACCATTTTCTACTTCTTAACAGTAACTTGGAGAGAAAAACATATTTGATTGTCTCTGCTGACTTAATTTTTACTGAGTTTAAGGATATGACAAGCATTAACTTATAACCATTATAGAGGACCAAAGCTGGGACAAGGGACAAGGCTTTTATAGGAAAGAGATTTTCTGAAATTTGAAAACAAAGAGACTCCACTGTAGCTATATAATCAGTTTTTTTTTTAATGCACTATAAATTAAATTCTATAAATAAAACCATACCCTCCTAGTGACTTAAACCATCTCCTCAGAAGTATTTCACAATACAGGGGCCACTAACTGCTTCAACTGTTAGGTTTCTCTGCCACCTGATCTAAAAAAAGGAACCCTGAAATAAATTGTTTTAGATACAAATGAGGGAAAATGAATCGAATAATCATTTCTGCTTTCTCTAGTTTATAAGTGGAGATCTCCATCTTTTGATATGGAAAGCAAGACATACTTCACGTTTAACTAACTGCATCACCTAATTTCCCTTGAACGATAGATACACAATCCGCTCTAGGGAGATACTTCAGAGATTTCTTCTCTTTCCAGAAACTTCTTTTGGCAGAACTGGCTTGAGAGGCCCATTTCTGTGATGTCTCGTCACATTACACACACAGAGCTTTAAGGCACCTAAAATCCTAGGGTCAAATTAAGTGGGTTATAACCAAAAAAAAAAAAAAAACCACTTGCTGACTTGAAGAGTTTATCGACTCTTGAGGGATAAATCTTCTAGTCCTAGTTGAATCTTTTCAGAGAGGCACAGAAAAGACTACCTAAAATGAAATTGTTGAACCAATCATCCTTCCATGTAAAGAAAACGAAGTAGAACATCTGGAATGAGAGGAAAGGTTACTCATCCTCTTCAGAGATGCTTACGCTACTGATTTTATTACATTCAAAACTACCCACGTATCAGACCTCCAGTCTGTCTCACTGCTTTTTTCTTTTAATCACTTGGAGCTCATTTCTGAGAATGGCACTCTTGAAATACCTGGGAAAAAATGTCCTCTTGTCCACAGTGAGTCAATTTTGCAAATTGCCCACATGGGTCCACTATCACATTTTAACCAGCCTGCAGTATATTTATTTTTAAGTAAGTTAATTGCTGATACATATTCCCAGAGCAGTGGTTCCCAACTGGGGGACACTTGGCAGTATCTGGAGACATTTTTGGTTGTCACAACTCATGCTATTGACATCTAGTGGGGTGGATACTGCTAATTATCCTACAAGGCACAGGACAGCCATCCACAACCAGGTCTAACCAGACTAAAATATCTACAGTGTCAAAGTTGAGAGACCTTGAGAAATCAATTTATACTATTTTTGTCACCTTTATTCATTGAGAGCAATGTTTCTCTCTCAAAAGGGTAAACTTTCTAACTCAAACTCATTACTGGCTCCAAAATACACCTCCAAGAATTCTGAAAAATAGGCAAATATTTACTTGTTTCCCACATTTTAAAAATAAGACACCCAAAGAACACATATGCTTGTGAACATTAGAATTCAAATTTTAAATCCATGTAATCCGTTCAAGCTTTCTCATATATGATCTCATACATGTATACTTTCCCACAAACCCAGAAGGAACTGTTATGCGCCTTGTGAAGAAAAGGAAATCGAGCTCGAAGGAAGTAAAGCAACTTTTCTGGATTTTCCCAACGGGCAAGAGCAGGAGAGCAAGGAATTGAACCGAGTTCCTAATTTTGGTTTCTTCCTCTTATTACGTGATATTCTCCTCTAGGTCAGTTTTTAAAAATATTGAACTGAGCTACTAAAATTGTAACCATGTCATCCAAATGCCAAACATTCACAGATGTCACTTTACCTGTCCAAGTCTCAGTTTCCTTTTCCATAAAATGGGGATGTGTTATGAGGACTAGATGAGATAATGTTCCATAGGTCTGTGCTTAACACAAACAAGCTCTGGACAAGAACAAGCAGCTGCTATTGTCATTCATATTAGTGGGATCTCAGGCCGACCCAATGTGTGTAACTATAACTGACTAATATCTGAGCAAGGAACCAAGAGGTTGGGACACAAAACCCAACACAAAAAGCATCCTTTGCAAAATACTATCTGAGCCAGCAGCAGAAGATGTGGGCTGGGGGGTTAGAAGAGGCTGATTACAGGTTATAAGAAGCACAAGACCAAATAAACAGAAGTCTTCAGCATTTGCTTTTATTTTCTTTTCTGTTATTAAAGGCACAAAAGAAAGGTCTTGATTTCAAAGTCATGGGGCAATGCTAGCTAGGGCTAACAAATGTGCATGTGTCAGTAAAATTGATAGAGTCTATATCTCTTTAATTTAAAGGGACAGATGAAAAAGACTCAAAATGAAGCCCATTTATATTTGAGCAACGTGGCACTGAAATTAAGACTCAGGGCTCTAGAATTAGCCTGGATTCAAATCTTGGCTTTACCATGTACTAGCTCTGACTGGTAGAAAGCTACAGAAGCTTCCTAACCTTCAGTTTCCTTGGCAAAACTGGAGAATAGAACAGTACCTCCTTCAAAGAACTGCGCTGAGAGTCAAATGATACAATCAATGTATTTCGAACTCTGAACACAGGGTCTGGCCTACTGCACGTGTAGAATAAATGCTAACCATCGCTACTGTTACTGCTGTTGTCATCATTCTGCTCCTCCTCTACCCCTCCCTCCTTCCTAATGCCCAGCTCTAGATCTAGCTCACAGTAGGGTCATAAGAAATGCCTGCTGATTAACAATTGCTGATGATATGCCAGACACTGTTTCATGAGGTGGTCACTATTATTATCCCCTTTTAAAAAGGAAGAAACTGGGGCCCAGAAAGGTTAATTTGTAATTTGAGATCAGGCTGCAAGGACCCAAAGCCTCTGTCTCCACCCACCACACTACACTGCCTTACGATGCAGGAAAAGTGACAGAAAGGGAGGTTGAGAAAGCTGAGAAAGTTCTCACAAACATAAATCTCAACATATGAGATCTGCTTCAAAACAGGGGAAAAGAAACCTCATCCTGGAGAAGGTCCGTCAAAGCTCCCTGGAAACACTTCTTTGAAACAAAGGGTGGAAGGAGGTAGGAAGCAGTCTTTGAGTGCAGTGAGCCTGTTTGCCACTTTTTTTTTTTTTCTGAGACAGAGTCTCACTCTTTTGCCCGGGCTAGAGTGAGTGCCGTGGCGTCAGCCTAGCTCACAGCAACCTCACACTCCTGGGCTGAAGTGTTCCTACTGCCTCAGCCTCCCAAGTAGCTGGGACTACAGGCATGCGCCACCATGCCCAGCTAATTTTTTCTGTATATTTTTAGTTGTCCAGATAATTTCTTTCTATTTTTTTTAGTAGAGACGGGGTCCCCTTCTTGCTCAGGCTGGTCTTGAACTCCTGAGCTCAAACAATCCGCCCGCCTCGGCCTCCCAGAGTGCTAGGATTACAGGCGTGAGCCACCACGCCCGCCCCTGTTTGCCATTTTAAACATATTTAGTGTATAAGACAGATGACCTAACGAGAGAATCAGGGATCCCAATCACTGAAATGGAGAGTGATTTGAAGATGAAAGAATGGGGCTTTCCGCACGACAGATGCAGCCAAACAGCCTATGTGATCTGACACCCTCAACCCATCTTGACCCTCACTAGGCATGCCTGGTTTCCACAGCGTCCCTGGGATGTAGAAGGCAAACGATGGTATGTTTTGGGGAAAACAGCTCTTAGATCTCAGACTTCACGACCATACAATTTGATCATCTCATCGCAAACTAAATTCAAGAGTAATAATTATTAGATACAATAATGAAACATAAGACTCCTGTCCTGTACAGCCGGAGAAGACAAATGGCATCAAATTAAGAACACTGTTAGACATTTTTCATGAGGAATAAATTGTATTTCCAATAGACCTCGTACTAGGCTTGTCAAGTAAGAGACTCTTCGGAACTACAGCAAAATGCCAAATTCCAACATTGTTAAGCCATTTCCTATAGTAATTACATGAGGTTTCATTTCTAACCTCTCAAAACGCTTTCAAGTCTGTCTCTTTTCTAAGGGCAAAGGCAGGGAGGTTAAGAGGAGCAAGCCATTTTGTTTCAAAAAAGCCACAAACCGAATGCACCGCACCACAAAAGAAGTCTTTATTCCCTCCGCCAGCGGGCTCCTCATTAAGCAGCCGAGAATGAGCCTGGAATGCACAATTTTGTGTTAATCACAGAAAACAGATGCCGGTGGTGGCTGTAGGTAACACTGATTGTTTCTGCCTCTTAGTACCACTTGGCTGGGAACGTTTCATCTCCACCCTCCCCCTCGAGGACCGCTGCACCCCCCAGTGCTTGTGAAAACCAGTCAGGTGTGGGAGCAGCGCTGTGAGAGAGGGAACGTGGGCTTGACAAGAGGAAAAGCTGCATTTTCCATCTTGTTCTTAAATGGGCCTGGACAGACACAAAATGAGGACTGCGTAACCCTTCCGGCTCCGCGCCTCAATAGAGCAGACTGGGATAAGAGCCCAGAAAGTTTCCGGGAGGTCAATAGGGCAGTGGTGGGAACTGCCCCCTTTTTTCTTTACGGTAACTTACTATCATTTTATCCAGGGCTTGGAAGACTCCAGAATGATTGCATTTCACCAGGTAAAAGCCACTTCAAACACCCAGAGCCTTTCAGGAAGGCAGTCCGTGAACAATCACAGCTCAAGTGGTCCCTTTTCCCTCTCTAACAAGAATCACAAATGCGTGTGCCCCGAGAGGGGCTTCTACTGACAGCTCCTTGAACATCCGTTTCTCCCTCCTCAGAATTTGAAAGTCTGAACAGTGGCTGGGGACTGCTGATGAGACAAGAGAGATACATGCGGCAGAGGCGACTCCCGAGGCACCGATTCATTCTCCCAAACCTGGCCTCTCGTAGGAATCTCATTACTGCACAACAGGTGTGCAAGTGAAGTACAGAGAGTGGGAGGGGAAAAAAGCCAGGAAGCGAAAACGCACAGATCTCAGAGGAACGCCGTCATCATTTTACTTTATAAGGATCTCGAAGACAGAGTGAACTACTACTCATCATCCATGTATTCACTCACTGGACAACCAGCAGCAGGGCCCTGGGGAAGCAAAAATGTTGTTCGGAACCATAATTACTTTGTTTCTCTTTGTTTCTTGAGTCACGTCACATTTGGTGTGTTATTATGGGATAGGCACTCTGCTAAATGCTTTGCACACTTTCCTCATTTAATTCTTACAACCACCCACTGAGGTAGGTACTACTGTTTCCCTCATTTTACAGATGAGAAAACTGAGCCCCCGAGAGACTAAATATCCCACCCAAGGTCATACACCTAGTAAATGGCTGAGACGGGACTGAAACTCTGGTCTGCACTTAGAAAATGAAATAGAGCAGCCTTCTCTGCACAGTAATTCACGCACGCATCGCTCTCCCACTTCCAGAATGCGGTCTAAACGCAGGGATAACTGTATGGACAAGGATATTTACTGCAGCACAATTTGGGGGTGAAAATGGAAAAACGCATTCCCCAAAGTAGGGATGGTTCCACAAATGACAATACAGCCATACCAGGGAATATGTGCAGTCGTTACAAAGGGAAACAAAGAGCCAGGTGAGATGTAATAAAGGGTGGGAGAATATGCCACCCCAAAATATGCCACGTTGGCATAAAGATTATTTGGAACTAAAAGCACTTAAACATCAGGTGCAAGAAGAGCTCTCTGGCCCTCCCCTTTGTTTCCTAAAAGCAGGGGATAAAATCCCTATATGGAAGGTGTCTTCCCTATACCGGAAGGAAAGTCACACTCTTATCACCAAGGATGGCAAGTTGAGACCACGAGAATTCTGTACAGACTTTGTTAAAATAATTTTTATCTTCCTTTACCCCATATAGTTTAGCTACTTTTCCACCATCGCCTCCCTTAGTTCAACCGACTATAAGGGCATGTAGGTTTTGCCACTTCTTTGGGTCTTCATTTCCTTATGAGGGCTCCTTTGTCACGTAAACCTTACATTAAATAAATGTGCATGCTTTTCTCCTGTTAATCTGTCTCACGTCAGTTTAATTATCAGGCCCAGCCTAAAAAACCCTAGGAGGATAAGATAAAATTTTGACTCCCCTACAATAATAACAAGTTACACTGCACTCATCACTTGTCAAGCACTTTTTATATAGTAACTCATCTAAATTCTCACAACCACCCCAGAACACCGAGGCATAGAGAAATAAAATTACTCTCACAAGTCAGAGAGCTGCTAAATTCAAGAGCTGGGATTCGACCCAGGCTGTCTGGCTTCAGCTTCTACACTCCTAAGCATTTCCCTACACTAATGGAAATAAAACAATACAATCTCCTTGTTGTGTGTGTACACATATTTCATATCATACATATGCTTTTTTAAAAAAATCGGGCTTTCTTTTATTCTTGTTGTTTCTTTTTTTTGTTTTCTTTTTTTGAGACAGTGCTTCTCTGTCACCCAGGCTTGGTGCACAGTGGCGTGATCACAGGTCACTGCAACCTCCAACTCCTGGGTACAAGCGATCATCCTGCCTCAGCTCCCTGAGTAGCTAAAACTACAGGCACACACCACCATGCCAGACTAATTTTTTTTTTTTTAGAGATGGGGTCTCGCTATGTTGTCCAGGCTGGTCTCAAACTCCTGGCCTCCAGCAATCCTCCTGCCTTGGCCTCCCAACGTGCTGGGATTACAGATATGAATCACTGTGCCTGGCCCAGCCCTGGTTATTAACAAGGGTTACAGCTGGGTATTAAGATGGTCTTTCTTCTATGATGAACATAAAATATTTAAATATAGTTAGTGGAATTTCTGGCTCTATGCCCACCCTACCCCCACCATAAAAAAGAACAGAGTTGTGAAAATGGTATGATACTTAATTATCAAGAGATTCACAGGTAAAAATTCAATGCAAGCCAGTACAACACTACTTATTGTTGTGATTCACTCTTGGGCTGCTTCGCCCCCCTTCCCCACCTTCCCCCCCTTCCCCACTCCCTTCCTCCACTCCCTATTCAAAAACAAAAGGCAATTTGAATGTGTAGCTTTGACATTGCAAGGATTGCTGATATACTATTTTACTATGTTTGCTACGTTTTCGAAATAACCAACAGTTTAAAAGAAGAAAGGGAAAATCAATTTAATTTGGTTCTTCACTTTTTACTCTAAATCAAAGTCCAATTTACCTTAAAGTTTTCAAGAAGGGCTCACGACTGAGGCCTTTTGGAAAGATCACCTAACTCAACTGAAAGCTTGGGGGAAAAATTCATCAAAAGCCCTACATTTTTCAGACAACAGACATCTACCATAAATAGCTGCTTATTTTTTTTTTTTAAATCATCCTCTTTATGGTGAGAAAATAGCGTGATTTAACATGACTTTCTGAAGGGAATTTCAGAAATTATTTAAGTTTCCGGAATAGGCATAGGTGTACACACCAGATTCGGTACATGTGTGGGGCCTGTTGGTTTCTTCTAGACGTTCAAAAACAGTACCTCTTGTTTTGTCCTTTTTCACTTAGCCCACAAAGCAACATAGCAACAGACTGTGTACTAATTCCTTGGGGTTTCAGCCGAGCCAAGAAGATGACAGAAAAATGAATACTTAATCATCGAAGAAACTATAAGAACTAAATTAACTCAACCAGTTTTCATAAAGGGGCTGTATCCCTAGGTAAGCAATGCACGCTTTCCATTGTGGAAGTCAACAGATGACCCTCAATGTGGTATCCTCAGTGCTATAAAATTTAGTAACTAACATTATCTGACTTATCTGTTCCCATTAAAAGTGTAACATATGCAACTAGGAGCAGTGGCTCACGCCTGTAATTCCAGCACTTTGGGAGGCTGAGGTGGGAGGAGGCCAGGAGTTAGATTCCAGCCTGGGCAATACAGTGAGACCCTATCTCTACAAAAAAATTAAAAATTAGCCTGGTGTGGTGGCATGTGACTGTAGTCCTATCTACTTGGGAGGTTGAGGCAGGAGGCTCACTTGAGCCCAGGTGTTTGAGATTGCAGTGAGCTATGATGATGCCACTGCACTCCAGTGTGGGTGACAAAGCAAGATTCTACCTCAAAAAAAAAAAAAAAAAAAAAGGAGTATAACATATGCAATCAACTCCCACAGAATAAAAACCTTTGGCAAATAAAACAAATCTCATTTACAAGTCTGCTGTTAAGAATGAACTGAAATCAAAAGGAAAGTCCATCCATTTTGTAACAGGCTGCTATTAGGGACCTTAATTTTTATTTGAGATAGAGCTAAGCATTTGGTGGTGACAAGTGTAAATAAAGCAATATTCAACTACTCATTTAAGCACCAGAGTTCCACTAATGCTCTTAACAACCTTAAGAGGTATATATTATTAACTGTATTTTATATAATAAAATTGAATATTAAAATATTTAAGTAATTTATCCAAAGTCATTCAGCTAAAGAGTTGGAACAATCAGGATTTAGGCCCAGGACAACATAACACCAAATCCGTTAAGCTGTGGTGCCTTTCTTCCATCCTGAAGTTGTCTTGAAAAGATTTGAGCTCTTGCTCTTTAGAAATACTCAAGCAGAGGCTGCATAGCCTTTTGGAATTCATTTTGTACAGAGAATTTAATCACTGGCTGGGGAATGCCAGTGGTTCCTCCCTATGAAATCAATTCATTTTCCCATTAGGCAAGTCAATGGGCAATCCTGAACATGGGGTGCCATTTTCAGATTTCTCTGTCCTTCTCAACCTTGTTTCTAAGCAAGGCAATGATTCTTCCTGTACAACATTCACATTTCTGTAATATCTTCTTAAATTGTTAATGTATTTGTGAACCCTGCAAATATAACCAAAATATTTACTGCCCTTTACTTAATAATTTGATCTGACCATCGCAACCCTTGGTCCCATCTGTGGCTTTTTTCTTTCTACTTATTAAATGGAGATGAATAGGGAGGACTGAACTATGCTAACATTTTCCTGCTTAATTAACGGCAATGGATATTTACATTTGCCTTTCTAACACGTGTAATACTAATTAAATCACACAGATTCAGCACAGTTCTTTCTACAAGGCATGGCACAAATTAACAAATTAATCTTCAGAAAACTTCATTCGGGTAAGTGGGGGATACCTGTTTCAACTCAAAAATAGAGATTTTAATAAGCTTTTATTGCATTCAATGTAGTATATTATCTAGAACAAGGGAGAAAAGTCTTGACTTGGTGAGCTAAACTACACCCAAGCTATTGTGATCCCTTCTGGGTGCCATATTCTAAGGGGAACACAAACTGGATTATATTTAAAGGAGATGTGGATGAAAGAAATTTGAAACCAAGTTGCAAGGGATTCTATGGCTATCTCAAGCAGGATTATGCTAGGTACATATCTAAAGCAGTGTTCCTTAAATTGGCCCAAAACATGGGTTTAATGGAATGCACCCAAGGTAGGGGTGGAGCCCTTATACTCAACCAATTTAAAATTATATGAGGTCAACCTCTTGGAGTTCAAAAAAATACTAGTGTTCTAATGAATATGTTTAAGAAATAGATGCTAGAGTTTGTTCACCTTGCCTAGACATCTGTGACCTAATCCCAGTTATACCATAATTGGCAAATGCCGATCAGCAGCAAGAGGTTCAAGGCATCAGAAAACGATAACCTGAAGATCTCTTGATAAAATGGAAAGTACGTGGAGTGTGGCCTGCTGAAATGAAAGAATAATCTTCATTACCATCATTACTGTAATGGATTAAGAGAAAACACACTAGCCTGAGGATAAAGATGGTTGGGTTGTAGTCCCAATTTGGTTGGTAACAGACCACCACCTTGGGCAGGTCCTATCTCCCTCTCTGAGTTTCAGTGTCTGTCTCTCTCCTCTTATGAGTGCTTGGTCTAGATTACGTAGCAGGATGGCAGAATCACAGCATATAAAATCAATCCGCTCGCACGTTCTGTTTGGCCAGCATGCACTCTCCAGATCACCACCCTGTGTACCTCTCCATCTTATCAGTAATCATCTATTCACACATTTACCTTTCCTGCCTGACCCTAGCAAGTGTTTAGTCCCCCAAGTTCTATATTTTTCTGAGATCCAAAAATACATATGCTATCTCTTTCTGAATCATCCACACTTTTGTTTGTTTTTTAATAAAGACTTTGCTCAAAGCATTTACAAAATTCTCATTACACTAAATTGAAAAATATTTTCATAATATTTAGAAAGCTCAAAGCCATCTACTCCTTCTATCAAGGAAATAACTCCTCCAAAATGAATCTCTGACAATCATTAAAGAAAAGTTACGGGAGGCCATTGTTTTGGACTGATCTCCTGCCCCGACAGAACGGACCAAACCAAAATGGAGTCACTCATGACAAAGTTCCACATCAACAAAACAAAGCTAAGTTATTTATCTGACCTTAGGAGAAATCAGGAGAGAGATGACAGACAAATTCCCAAACAGGCCAGTTTTAGCTGGCACAATAGGGAAGTTCCCTCTGTTTTAACCCTTACAAGAAAAGTAAGCTGAAGTAGGTTGATGTGAGCCAAGCCACTCTTACTATTAAGCTGTTTCCTTGTTCCTGCTCAAGATACCGTATAAAAACTAACTGTTCTGCCACGCCCAATGGAGGTACCTTTCCTAAGTTTTTTGATGAGATGCTCCCCAATTCATGAATTGCTTATAAAAGCCAATTAGATCCTTAAGCTAGATTTGTTGACATTTTGTGTTTTAATACAACTGAAATAGGCAACCATCCTCTTCCTATTGGAAACCCTTTAAATAAGTTGCTGAGAATATTATTTAAGGCTGTGGATTCCACCATAGCCATTCCAAGAACTAGTAAAGCAAAGGTCACTTGCCTCAATCAAGGTTTTTTTTTTGCTTTACTAAAATACAAAAAAAAACTATAGAAATCAAATAGCAGAAAGTTAGAATGCTTTCTGAAAAACTAATCATTCCTGCAAGGCTCACATAGTAACAGCCTGCTGTGGGGTAGAATGCCTTTATTCACATCTATTAATAAATGGCAAAGATGAAACGCACCAATGGAGGCTCACATTTTCCAGTTGAAGTGGAACACACCACAATCCGAGTTTGAACCTTCCTACAATTTAATTTTTAATATCTTTGGTTTAGAAAATACTACAGTGGCATTACTTTAAAGAAATCATTATCTTTTGGAAAATGTGAGAAACGTGTTTAAAAAAGATAAAAAAAAAAAACTGCTCCACATAGAGAATAATATTTTCCCCTCTAAACTCTAGGGACAAAGCAAATTTTCCAGTGTCATCTCACTGCAACCCACCGGGACTGTGACAAAGCAAACCTGGTGCTGAGAGCTTCTTAAACTTAAAGCCAGCAGACAGCCTCTTGGTCACTTAAATAGATGAATTTCAACTGTAAAACCGACGCACCTTAACAAGATGTGCCCTCAAAAAAATTTCTGCAAAACCTGAACTCAGTATTTGCTTCATCATGAAAGAAAAGAAATAGGACAGTATTCTTTAAAAATCGTCAGTCTTGTTTTCTGATGACAAATGGGCTCACATTATACATGCACTTTGTCCCTGCTACTAAAAAGTCATCTGCAGTCACAGTTTACTAGAAACAAACCACCTCAGGCCCCACCCAGGTACCAGCTGCATGGCAATAGCATTTCAAGGTGACTGGCATGCAAATGAAAAACCAAGCAGCCCTGGGCTGTAAGACACTTTCTAAAGCACCATCCCGTATTTGTCTTTGATGAGAAGATCCAGATCCTCACATACCTCCGGACACCAAAGAAGGAAGTATCTGCCCTGGTTTAAACATGTGGTCACTATCTTTATGTAACAGTGCCTGTTAAAAGGGAGTTAAGTGCAAAGGTCCCTTCAAGTTCACGTTTTGGGGGTGGAGAATGGCTGGGAAGAGCTTACCCAGGTTGCATCACTTTTGTAATCAAGTAGCTTGAACATCACCAATGAGATGGCCTCTCCTGTCACAACCGCTAAAAAGTCATTGCATCCAACTGGGCCCATCAGTGAAGACGTTCATTTCCAAAATTCATCATGAAAAGTCTCAACTTGCAGTTTCACTCACCCCCCAGGAGGACTGCAATCTTGGGCCCGTGACACTATTACTGCTCTCATACACCCTCTCATTGCGGATGCAAGAAAGATGAAGGAGGCAGAAGAAAATGGATCGCCGGGTGAAACTGCTTTGTCTGATTACCAAGGGTTTGTTCTAAACTCCTCCCTGCAGAAATGCAACCTTTGCTGCCATTCAATGTTTCCCAGCGACTCTAAACTTTCTCATGGTTCCAAAGAAGATTGTGTTACAGCCTTACCAGGTTCACTGCCTGCTGCTCAAGAAGCCGCCAATACACTGAGACAGCAGGGATTACAGCAGAGAAAGAGTTTAATATCACAGGTGCCATGAGAGGAGACAGTGGGAAGTTCTCAAATCCATCTCCCTGAGAATTTGGGAGAAAGGGTTTTTAAAGATAGTTTGTCAGGCAAAGGACTAGGCAATGGGGTCTGCTAATTGGCTCAGTTCGGGCCGAACCACAGGGGTAGAAACTGTCTTTTTTGCGGAGTTTTTGGGTGGGGGTTGCAAGACCAGTTGATTCAGTTCCTCAGTATGGGCCACTGGTCTGGGTGGGTCAGCGCTTCCACTGGCATGCAGGGCCCAGAAACTATCTCAAAAAACTAGCCTTAGGTTTCACCAGGGTGATGTTATCTATGGGAGCAGTGAAGAAAGCTAAGAATCTTTATAACCATCAGCTATATGACTCCTGAGTAGTAAGCAGTTATAGGAAAGCAAGTTAGGGGACAATGGCTGGTTATATAAATTTCCCCTACCACAGTTCCCACCTTGTGGCCCTTTATTAATTTTATAAAAGGAGGCTTCAATTGCCTCTTGGAAAACTGAAATCAAGATTCCCAGTCCTTTCATCAAAATCAGTCAAGCACTATTTACTTTTATTCATGTGAACAATGCTAACATGCATTCATCGCTGCTCTGTTGCCGCAGGACATTGCCTAGTAAATTCAATCTCCCATCTTGCCAAGTGCAAAAAGAAACCGCTTGAAAGAAGCCTGCTGGGCAGTCCTTGTTCTCATCATGCCCAGCAGCCCTCAACAGGGGCAAGTCACTACACGTGCCTCAGTTTACTCTTATACAAATGATAACTCTGTGCCTTAAGTGTTTCTCAAAATGTGCTTCACATTCCTGGGGGGGTGGTGCCTGAGGGGCAGGTAGGAAAGATGCTTTTAACAGTTAATGAGCATTAGAAAAATATTGGCTGTTCGTGTATAAAAGTATGTTTTCTTGTTTTTAGGAAATTATTTTTAAGGAAATCAATTTTTAAAGAATGTTACTAAGCAAATACCAGCTCAGATGGTATGTGAATGTGGGCGCGAAATGCTGAAGGTGTCCCTCAATCTTTTCAGGTGGCAGAGCACACGGAGGTGAGTATCTTTTCACACAACACAGGGAAACATGGAGCTATTTTATTTCATCGTAAATATAAAAAATTTTACAACTGTGTAATATAAAATCACAACTTTCAGTTCATGTGCCTGCAATTAAAAAAAAAAAACTAGCTATCAAAATAAAGCATAACCGGCCTTCTCCAAATGTGTTGATTAATAGTTATTTGCTATTAGTTCATATTGTTTCATTTTCCGCTAGCATTCAAAAGCAAATAAGCTGGAGTCAGCACCAGAAATTTAAAACCCTTTAATAAAAGAAAAGACTTATGAACTTAATTTTTTATTCAATAAGACTGTCGTTGTTTTACTCTTGTTCAGTCAAAGCCATGAATCCGCAGTGCTGTTTGGAGTACATCTTGAGAATCGGGGACTAGCCAGCGTCCGAAGTCCATTTTACGATTCTGTATCATGTAAGATCTTAATTTACGGCTGTCAGTCTCTTAAAAGAATGTAACTTACTAGGCCCAAGCCCTTCCCTGTGAGGGTCAATTTCCTCTTTCCTTATCAAAGTAGAGACATTATGATCCTACGTCTACCCGTTACCATGTCAGACTGCGGGGAAAAGCCATCCTTCCTTGTCCCTTACGCACTGATCCCACGGGACCCTGGTACAGCTGTCCATCATGGGACAGGAGAGGGCACAGGATGCAGGATGGCCAATCCACACCAAGGTGAGCAAAAAAAGACCCAAGGGAGCCAGGTGAGTGCTCGTCAGAGAATGCCAACGATACTAGAAAGGAGGTGCACCTGCTTCCTTGGATCAGGAGCAGCAAGAATGAAGGAAGCCAGGAGCTGCCACGTGGAGACACTTCCTGAGACTGAAGCAAACGGGGAGCAGAGAAAAGGAAAAGGAGACAGTGTAAGGACAAAGCTTTACAAACAGACTTCAGGCAAACCAGGGGAGACGACCGTAAATGAGTCCATGTTTGGGAAAAGACACATTTCCAGGGACCTGGCTGTATGATCCATGAGTGAAGTCCGTTTTTCGTTGCTATAAAGGAATACCCGAGGCTGGGTAATTTATACAGAAAAGTGGTTTATTTGGCTCACAGTTCTGCAGACTGTATAAGAATTGTGGCGCCACCATCTGCTCACGGTGAGGACTTCAGGGAGCTTCCAATCAAGGTGGCAGGAGAAGTGGGAGCAAGTGAGGGAGGAGGGGGTGCCAGGCTCCTTTAAACAACCAGTTCTAATAAAGCAGGAACTTACTAATTATCATGGGGAGGGCACCAAGCCATGCATGAGGGATCTGCCCCTAAGACCTAAACACCTCCCTCCGAGGCCCCACCTCCAACACTGGGGATCAACTTTCAATGTGAGATTTGGAGGAGCCAAACATCCAAACCATATCAACCCAGTTCTTGATTACTGAACAGGATAGTGAGCATTTCTTGCCTTCAAGGGTGATAGAAAAGATGCACAGAACACAATTAATAGCATGAGAATTTAAGTAGGGGAAATGATAGAAGTTGGGAATTGAAAGGCTACCCTTTTAAGGTGTGATGGTCATGATGTTTGCAGAACCAGGTTAAGATCCAGACTCTGCCTCATACTAGCCCCCTTACTTTGCAACCGTCTTTGATCTTTCTGGGCCTCCCTTCCTCATCTGTTCAATGGGGAAACTCCACCGGCCTGGCGGGGCTGTTGTAAGAAATAAATGAAATCACATGTATAAAGTATTCAGAAAAGTACCAGAGTAGTTCTCCATAAATGTTAGCTATGATTACTTTCACCCTCATAAAATGTAAGGTGTAAAATAAAAAAGAACTCTCAAGCTCTCACCAACCCTGATTTACTATAACCAAGGAGTAACATGTTAAAACAACAGCCAGCACCCCCAAAAGATTCACGACTTGAGAGTGGGATCGCCAGCAGATAAACTCAGAATATTCTGGCACCAGGTCTATCCAAACCACTCTGATTCTGAAGTTTTCATGGTAATGAATTTCTGTATCTCACATATAATTCCAGCTAAACCAAAATTCTCCCTGGCCTGGCTGTGGTGTTGATACACAGGCCTTGGAATTCTAAGTTACAATCACCCTTGACCTTGTATATGATCTACAAGTTCACAAGCCTGCTTTCTGGAGAATATGGTGAATTCAGAAGGAAAGTGCAACTGTATTCTAATGTGCTTTCTTCAGGTCTCAGACTGCCTTGACTCGGCTGCTTATGCCTTAATTATACTTAAGTCATTACTTTTAATGATTTTTTTTGTAATTAGATACACAGATTAGAATTTTTATATCCCATTGTGTTTTCCTTTTAATACAAATTACTTTGTGGTTGCTGAACAAGCTACAAATTAGAATAATTTCTTCCAGGGAACAAACGCGAAGGAGAATTCACAGGAAGAGAGAAAATTCCAAAGGATAAATAGCTCTGTTGCAGAAATTACACACTACAGACTCCCAGAATGTTAACAGACCCAATAACACAGTAGCACGTGGGCATTTGTTTCGACAGCCCCAGATTCTCTTGCTAATAAAAGAATTAATAAATTGGTAATCATAAAATGTTGTTCTAACATTGCATAAAACTTCTCATTGTTATGAATTTCTATATCTGACATACAATTCCAGCTAGACCAAAATTCTGTTTTTCACCGAAGTCCTGAGCAGGCTACACGGTAGCTAACATCTTTGGTGTTGCTTTCAAAGGCATGGAAGATATTTGCTACAATACCACTGTTGCCTCTACCCTCTCTCTGTGATTTTTTTCACCCATGAATTCACTGAAAATCTGTTTGAAATGAGCAAAATTTTTCTCCTGTATTCCTCTTGGATTTGTATCCCTCTTGGATGATTCTAAAGTCCAAATCTATCCCATAATTAAAACTTCTTGGGGTAAAATCCTTCTTGTTTTGAATGTCCGGGTGTTGGTGGAAAAGAATTCATGATCAGTGCTTGCATACTTTCTCATACCCCCATTGGCTTGTGTCCCTTAAAACCTCAGAGTCCATCAAGCTTTTGTTCACACAGTTTACGGATACACTGTGCTCCCATTCCCAAATTTGACATTCATCTCCCCTACTAAGAGAAGTAGCACACTCAAAATGCTTTCCCCCTCAGTGATGAACAAGTACAAGGAACATAAAGATCACAAGTGATTTTTTTTTTTTTTTGAGACAGAGTCTCACTCTGTTGCCTGGAGTAGAGTGCCGTGGCGTCAGCCTAGCTCACAGCAACCTCAGACTCCTGGGCTCGAGCAATCCTCCTGCCTCAGCCTCCCGAGTAGCTGGGACTACAGACATGCACCACCATGCCCGGCTAATTTTTTCTATATAGATTTTTTTTAGTTGTCCAAATAATTTCTTTCTATTTTTAGTAGAGACGGGGTCTCACTCTTGCTCAGGCTGGTCTCAAACTCCTGACCTTGAGTGATCCACCCGCCTCAGCCTCCCAGAGTGCTAGGATTACAGGTGTGAGCCACCGCGCCCGGCTACAAGTGATTTTTAAAGTGAGAGACAACCAAGACATTCAAACAGTCAAATAACACTGGGCATATGATCTGGGCCTATCATGGGGTTCTAAGATACACCAACTCACCTCTGGAACCAGAAAGGCTGAGGTTCAATTTCTGTCTTTGCTATCGATAGCTACATGAGGTCAATTACTTAGCCATTCGAAGCTTCAGTTACTTCATTTATAAAATCAGGATAAAAATATTATCAACTTCACAGGACATTAGTGAAAATTTATGTGAAGTACAGAGTGCCTAGCATATGGTAAAAGCTCAATAAACATTAGCTATAATTTTTATCAATATCATTCTTATCAACCAAAAGAGCCATATTAATATAAATATAGACTGATCTCAAATGTGTTTTTTCATTCTAAAATTTCTAAAATCTTGTGATATAAAAAAGTTTTGTCTCCTCTTACCGCCTCTGCAAAAAAAAAACTGCTACTTGCTTTGGTGAACAATCATACCCATTATAATAGACAGCGTCCTATATTAAGGAAAACATGGTCTATATGTCAATGGATATGCAAAGAAAAAATACGCAGTAATGTACACTAAAGTATTCATTATGCTTACAATTGGTAAGACAATAGGTCTTTTTAACAGCATTTTCTAATTGTTCTTTGATAAACTTACATTATTTGTGAATAAAGAAATTTAACAAAATTTGTTGCCATGAAAGAACACATAAACCCTCAACTTACTTAAAATACCCAAAATTTAGTCAAATAAATTACTACACAAATGCATTTTTTTGTCACCCTTACTATTCAGTTTGCAATTTTTGCCAGTCCTCTTGAAATATAAATACTCATTCCCCTGTCTTCTCCATAGGTGGTACAGAAAGAGTAAAAAAAATCAATGCATCGTTCTTTACTACTTGCTGCATGAAACACTATTGGCAGATAGCTGGAGTTTTTTGTGCCTTCTAAATGTTTTACCTTCCATTAATTAAATCCTCATCTCAATTAAAAAAAAAAAAAGCCACACAAATATTAATGTCAAAAAAAGTGATGAGAGAATGAAAGATATATTTCCAAAAATTTTTTTCATGATCCCAGAGTCCCAGAAAACATAATTTTCTTTAAAAAAAAAAAAAAAAGAAAAAGCGACCCCTATTTAAAAAAGATCTCCTCACCAAACTTATTAAATTATAAATCGGACATCAGTTCTGTTAAGGCTGATTTCTAAATTATAATAGAACACATCTGGGGTGATTTTTCTGGCTCTCCTCAAATATTTGGTTTTCTTGGCAGCTACAGGAAGTCTCTGGGCAGACACACTGCTACGATAATTAATGCCAGCTTTCAGGCATCACCATGAAAAAAAAAAAAATCATGACAGCAACAAAAAACGGTAACACTCCCCAACCACCACCAATAACCACAGATTTAATGTAAAACATGAATCTATGGGCCTCCAGCCTGGAGCAGCTGAAAGACATTTGTGTGATTCATGAACAAAGAGGCATTCGATCTCCTCCATCAGACCTTTTCTGCATCTCAGCCACTTCTGTTTCCACACATCACTGGCTGCTTCATTCATATCCTGGTTATGCCTGTGCTGAACAGTGCTCCTGATTTCTACTACAGGTTCCAGCAACGAACCTTCTTCTACCTTCTCCTTGCTTTAATCTTCCTAGGGTTTCTCAAGGAACCCAGAGCCTAGTGCAGTGCCTGGAACATAGTAAATGCTCAACAAACGGCTGTGGATAGATGGATGGACTGTAGGCTAAGTGAGCATGTGAATGGATATAGAATGTATGAACAAAACACATGTCAAAAACTAAAGGAGTCTAAAATTACTGCATTTATGAAAGCAAATATGCTACTTTTGAGAAGCAAACATACAGATAATTTGCTCACTAGCTGTATGGCCTTAAAGAAGTTCCTTAGCCTCTCTGTGCTTCAGTTTCCTTGTCTGTAAAATAGACATAGTAATAGTACCTGATGAAGGGTTGTTTTAGGTGTTAAACTAGTTACTATTTGTAAGAGGAATTGGAATAGAATAAATGCTATGTGTCAAGAAAACAGCAAGATAAATAAAATAGTGATAATGAACTTGATGTTATTACAACACAGTGGCCATATTTGGCATAAATATCAAATGAATTGGGAAAACATCTTAAGTCTCCTAAACCATAAGGAACACAAATTGCACACAGCTGTTTTCAAATGCCACCTATTTGACTGGGGTGCTGTGTAACCTCTGGACCTCCAGGTAAACAATTTGTAAATGGAGATAATAATAGTTCCCGTCACATAGATTTTTTGTGAAGATTAAATTAAATAATATATAAAAACCTTAGCAAGATACCTGGCACACAGTAAATAATCAATACATTTTAACTAACACTACCATAGTGCTATTTGACAATCGGGTAACAACATGATTAAACAGGTATGCATAATAATTTATATGTTGGGCATCATTTATTCCTGCATCAAATACTTCATGGGTACTTATATCATACTAGGCAATTTTATTTAATTTTTTATAGATACAGGGTCTTGTTATGTTGCCAGGCTGGTCTCGAATTCCTGGCCTCAAGCAATCCTCTCACCTCAGCCTCCCAAAGTGCTGGGATTATGTGTGAGCCATCACACCCGCATTAGGAAATTTTAGATACCATATTCTTTAAAATCCTGTAACAGTCATGTGAGACACAATTGACAGCACTAACTTTATAAAGAAAGCATTAATTCATCCCTAACAGGTACAATGTACACTAACTGGGTGATGGGCACACTTAGTAACTTTGACTCAAGCAGTACAAAAGCAATCCATGTGACCAAAATATTTGTACCCCCATAATGTTCTGAAATTTAAAAAATTAAAATAATAAAAAATATTAATTTTAAAATTTTGAGAACCATAGGAAGGGATATGCCAGGCCCCATATAAGGCCCTTTACCTAAGCAATCTGTGTCCTCACTACACACTGAGGAGATGGAGAACATTACTCCAACTGCCCAGGTGAGGGAAACAGAGGTTAAGCAACTTGCCAAGACCACTCAAGTCAAAGAGTAAGAATTCAAACTCGGATCTACCGACTTTATGATTTTGT
The DNA here is from genome assembly GCF_000956105.1 of Propithecus coquereli. Classification (NCBI taxonomy): domain Eukaryota; kingdom Metazoa; phylum Chordata; class Mammalia; order Primates; family Indriidae; genus Propithecus; species Propithecus coquereli. Next base: position 28,252,689 of record NW_012133857.1, read on the forward strand.
GTGCCCATCTTAATATTTGCCAAACAGAAAAATATAGAGAGGAATAAAGCCAGTCAAAATCTGTCCTCAATTTTAGTAACTTTTAAAAAGACAACCAGCTTTCTTCTCAGATGAAGTGCCTATTAATAAGTTTCCACAAATTCCAATACATTCCAGAGATCCTCAACCAGGGACAATTACACCCCACAGGGGACATTTGGCAATGTCCAGAGATGTTCATGTTTGTCACAACTAAGAAGGTGCTACTGTTATCCAGGCGTAGAAACCTGGGATACTGCTCAGCATTCTACAATGCACAGAACAGCTATCTCCTGCCCAGCCCCAAATGATGAATTATCCAGTCCAAGATGGCAACAGTGCCAAGGTAAAGAAGACCTGAATTAACCATTGAAATGAAAATTTTTTGACTTCCAAAAAAGTTGTACTGTGCTTAGTCAGGCTCTATAATTCCACGCGAATAACCATTTGGTCTTGCTCATTTTTTCTCCACTATTAAGTTTATGTTTCAGCACCCATTACTGCCAATAAGACCTCTTTCATCACACCCTAGACTCAGCCAGCATTAATGTCAGGCCTTCTCTCCATGTAGGTATGCACAGACAGACATACTCTGGTCTCAGGTGGACATGAAAAGGTCCCCAATTAGCTTCCGGAAGGGCTCAACCCGATTAAAGAGGGCCAGGACAGGATTATTTCAGATGCCATACATTGAGGCGCTCGACATTTTTCCAAAGATAATACATCTTCAACCCAGTAATGCAGTTTTCTTTGCCTGTGCTTTCTGGCATAAGGAACTGTGAGATGATTTAAAACTAAACTTTAGAATGGTAAAGTTGAATCTGCTTTCTAAGACCAAGAATTGCACGATCACCTGATAGATTTATCTCTCAATTTGATAGCCTCTGCCCCTTCCCAGAAAAAATTCAACTGAAGATTTGTAGGTCGACTAGAATGAACAGTTCTCCTGTGGGAACACAAGCCTCTTTTAAAGTCACAGTCTAATGAATTTTATTCACACCAAGAAGGGAAAAGATCTTGATACCTTAATATCTCCAAGAAAGATCTATCTTTTCAAAGTGACAAGTATGTTGTTAAGCCAAAGCAGTTGCAATTAACTCTAACCTTTATCTTACTAGCTAGCTCTATTATCGATTACACGTGATGGGAGCATTTATTATATCAAGGAAAAGGGGGAAAAAATGACACTGGTAACACAGTCCTTCCTTTCCTAGCACATTTGACAAACTTGGGAAAGGAGGGCACTGATGTTTTTGAAATAAGCCTGTCATCTTAATGTGCCATAAGAGATGGCAGAAAGAAGGAAAGGCGGTTAACGCCCCACCAAACATGCCAGAGACAAAAATGTTTCCCTCTCAAACATATATGGATTAATTTAAATAAATACTTAAATCTAAACTTACTAACTTGTCCTAAAGTCTAGTAAAGCACTAAAGAAGATTGAAAGCAGAAGTCCTATAACCATGGCACTCAGGAGATTCAGAGACTGACGACCAGACCTGAAACTATTCAAAGAGGACACTCCGGACAAAGTTGCACATTTATTCCCAGAAAGTGTTAATACTCACGATTACACAGGGTCAGAGACTGTCAACAGCTGAATTCGGGTTTTCTCTTCAAGAATTTGTTTTTTAATAAAAGATTCTAACATTTAAAATAAATCATTACTTTGATCCAGTGGATCAATAAGCCCACTATATAGTTAAAGATCATGTGCAGACTTGTTTGTAAAAACTTAGAAAAATGAAGGAAGGATGGGGACCAAATTATTAACAGTGGTTCACAGAAGGGGGCTGAAAGGAGAAGAATTCAGCCCACACAAGGCAGAAAAAGATATATGCATTGCTTATTTTGTTCTACAGAAGGGCCGAGACTAGGGGTGATTTTTCCATTTTTACGTTCCTTTACTCTCCATATTTTAATTTTTAAAAAGTTTGGAAAGAAAATAGAATAGTGCCTGCACAGCATCCTCAAAAACAGATAATGATGTTACCAGATCTCTTACAGCATTCGCTGAGCACTTGTGTGTGCCAGGCACTTGGCTAAGGGCTTCATTTGATCATCTGAGATCTGATTATTTCATCTCCACAACAGCCTTACCCACCTTGATCAGGAAATGGAGTACATTTTTTTTTTTAACTAAATACAGTAGTTTGTGTCCCTGAAATAGGTTGTTCATTAAAAACAATTACTCTACAAAATACACAGCAATCGCCGCTTTTCAAAGACCAAGGATATAATGAAATACACTTCACATTGAACTCATATTGATAACTCAGTATTTATCTAATGACCGGATTATAAACAGTTTCTGGCAGATACTGGCAACATCTAGAATAATAACTACCATGGAAGGGACTCGCTAAAGGTTTTAATTCAATTCTCTCATTCATCTCCATCCCCCTGCTTCTCTGAAACTGCAGACGCACAGAGAGTGTGGGTAGCTTTCCTGAAGTCAGAGTCCCTAGGAGCCAGGACCATCTGCCCGGAAAGCCCCTCACTGTAGACATGAGATTTTTCTGTAAAAATATTGCTACCAGTAAACAGCATCCTGGGAAGCCTGGTAGATTTCCTCGTCCCATAGAGTTTGGGGGATGGGATGCATTTCAGGTCCCAAGTCCAGAACCCCTGACTGTCGAAGGGAAACACGCCTCAACCACAGCTGGCAGAAATTTTAATTAGTAAGTGTGACGGGCGTAACAATGACCCCCACAGATGTCCACATCCTAATCCCCAGAACCTCTGAATGTGTTACATGGCAAGGGGGAACTAGGGTTACTGATTAAGGTGACCTTAAAACAGGATCTTCTGGGTGGGCCCAAGGTAATCACAAGGGTCCCTGAAAGTAGAGCACAGAGAAGGATCAGAGGGCGACATGGCAACAGAAGAAAGGCACAGAAAAGTGCAACACTGCTAGCTTTCAAGACGGGAGGAAGGAGTCTCTAGAGCATGGAGAAGTCAAGGATTCTCCTCCTGAGACTCCAGCAAGGAACACAGCCCTGATCACAACTTGATTTTAGTCCAGCGTCGCCCTGTCAGAACCGTAAGGCAATACTCTACACGCTTTAAGGCACTAAGTTTGTGCTGATTTGTTACAGCAGCAAATAAAAAACAAATACAGGAAGTAACTACTGAGCTTTTTCCTAAACCTTTTGGAAAACAGGGAGAATAAAAACTTGCGGGGAGTTAGCGATGCTCCCAGCAAAAAATCTGGTCTCTTAGGTAGGGGTCATTGTAAAGGATAAGAAAATAATAGAAAATGAAAAATAATAGAAATAAAAGAATATACAGAGCCAAAGGTATAGTTTTATAGATTTATAAAGATAATAGACAAAGCGAGATATTCAGGGGCCCTGTGATATCTCCATCAATCACAAAGGCCAAAAGTGAAATTTTACATGAGCATTTATAGGTACAGTGATCGGTTGTTAGGGATAATAGATTTATATAATAACAGATAGTTTGTTTTAGGTTAAAAGTTTTTTAAAAGGCTTTTTTAGATCTTTTAACTAACTCTATTTATATAAACAAATAGTTATAAAATCTTTTAAAGACTAACTTTTAAGTTTTAAGATAAATTTATCATTTAACAGAAAGATTAAACAGCAATATAATGGCTCCACATTTTTTTTATCAAGTTATTATATATTGAGACAGACAGTCAGGAGTTTAAACAAAAACTGTCCCTTGGGCTAATTGCTTTTAGCCACAGGTGTCTGTCTGTCGCGCAGACATTTTTTAATCAGTTTTCACCCTGTGGCTCTTAGCAGACCTGCTTTGCCTTTTAAAACAAGTCAGAACTATAGATACCAAGGATGGCAGCGCCAACCTAAAAAACATCCATTACTGATCTTTAAGATGCCTTCCTAAAATAAAACAACTTTCAATACACAAACTAACAAGTTCACATATTCCTTCAAGACAAAGCTCTACAAAACTCCTGACACCATTTATGTCTCTAATTATATTAATTTATAAAACAACAAAAACTATTTTTAAAAGAACTATGTGGATTTTTTTAAGCAAAAATAAAAAATCAAAAGTTAGATGCAAGGTTCTCTTTATCATGATTGTTTCCCTCAAGACATCTGCCTTCTACGGTAGTTGATTTTTAACACTGAAGTTTAGGGCACAATTTTGACAGGTTGAGGGGCTCCATTTCAGCTAAGTTTATTTGGTTTCAGGCTCAATAGCCACAACAATAAACATTTATTGAACGTTTAGTGTGTTTGAGATAAGTGTTATCTCATTACGTCCCCACAACAACCTATGAGGCAGATACTGTTATTACTGGGCCACTGGTGAAAGGTGATTTAATGGATCATAAGCCTAAACGTAAAAAATAACTTTCAGAGGCAGTCTCAAAGAAAAAAAACAAAACTATAAAACTCTTAACAGAAAACACAGAAGTCAACTTCATGGCATCGAGTTAAACAATGGTTTCTTAGATACAACACCAAAGCACAGGCAACTAAAGAAAAACTGTCCAGATAAACTGGACTACATCAAAATTTAAAACTTTTCTGTTGTAAATAATACCATGAAGAAAACGAAAAACTCCACAGAATGGGAAAAATATTTGCAAATTGAGTATCTAATAAAGGTCCATTATCCAGGATGTATTTTTAAAAACTTTATTCAATGAAAGAACAGGCTGAGAATTTTAATAGACATTGCTTCAAAGAAGATCAACAAGCAGATGCTCAGCATCATTATGCATTAGGTGCATGTAAACCAATACCACAGTGAGTCACTCTTTGCACCCACTAGAATGGCTAACATCAAAAAGGCACGACAAGAAGTACTGGTGAGCATACGCGGAGAAACTGGAACCCTCATAGACTGCTGACAGGAATGCAAAATGGTGCAGCCACTTTGGAAGACAGTCTGGGGGTTCTTCAAAAAGTTGAACATAGAGTTACCACAATTCCAGGAGGAATTCCACTCCTAGGTATATATGCGAGAGAAAGAAAAATATATTGTCCACAAAGAAACTCGCACATGAATGTTCATAGCAGCATTATTCATAGCAAGTCAGAAAGTAGAAACAATCCAAACAATCAACTGAAGAATGGTTAAAATGTGGTGTAGTCAATGGAATATTACTCAGCAAAAAATCAGTGAAGTACTGATACATGCTACAACATGGATGAATACTGAAAACAAGATAAGCTGAAGTAGCAAATCACAAAAGACCACATATACAATTCCCTTTATAAGAAATGTCCCAATAGGCAAATCTATAAGAGACAGAAAGTACATTTGTGGTTGCCTGGGGCTTGAGGAGGTGGGGGGTGGAGAAGGGAGTGACTTCTAATGGATATAGGATTCCTTTTGGAAGGGACAAAAATGTTCTAAAATTACATATAGTGATAGTTGTACAGTCCTGTGTATCTATTAAAAACATT
>NW_012133857.1:28258164-28258810 GCF_000956105.1 Propithecus coquereli
AAGGTAATCACAAGGGTCCCTGAAAGTAGAGCACAGAGAAGGATCAGAGGGCGACATGGCAACAGAAGAAAGGCACAGAAAAGTGCAACACTGCTGGCTTTGAAGGCGGGAGGAAGGAGTCTCTAGAGCATGGAGAAGTCAAGGATTCTCCTCCTGAGCCTCCAGCAAGGAACACAGCCCTGATCACAGCTTGATTTTAGTCCAGCGTCGCCCTGTCAGAACCGTAAGGTAATACTCTACACGCTTTAAGGCACTAAGTTTGTGCTGATTTGTTCCAGCAGCAAATAAAAAACAAATACAGGAAGTAACTACTGAGCTTTTTCCTAAACCTTTTGGAAAACAGGGAGAATAAAAACTTGCGGGGAGTTAGCGATGCTCCCAGCAAAAAATCTGGTCTCTTAGGTAGGGGTCATTGTAAAGGATAAGAAAATAATAGAAAATGAAAAATAATAGAAATAAAAGAATATACAGAGCCAAAGGTATAGTTTTATAGATTTATAAAGATAATAGACAAAGCGAGATATTCAGGGGCCCTGTGATATCTCCATCAATCACAAAGGCCAAAAGTGAAATTTTACATGAGCATTTATAGGTACAGTGATCGGTTGTTAGGGATAATAGATTTATATAATAACAGATAGTTTGT
>NW_012133857.1:28261040-28288423 GCF_000956105.1 Propithecus coquereli
GCAGTTATTTAAGAAATAATTTCACTCTAGCCCGGGCAAAGGAGTGAGACTATGTCTCAAAAAAAAATAAAATAAAATAAAATAATTTTAAGAGAATCACAGTCAACCACAAGAGGGCGCTTTCTTCCTAGCTACAGAAAAAGGAGGTTCTGAACTACCTGGGTATAATTTACCAATTTGATTTCATTCCTCCCCTTTTTTGGAGGGGATGGGGTATTTGTAGGTTTCATCTAATACAATTAAGCCAACAGTGTGACCAAGTTGGTAACAGGTTGGAAATCGTGATTTAAACATGGATAAAAGGTAAACGTTTAAATTAAACTTCAATAGCGAACTACAGATAAGGCTGCGTTGCACTCATTTCCTTCCCTTCTAGTCATACAAGAGATTATACAAAGTTATTCACTTAGGATAAAATTCATCAAGATCCTATAAATTATTACGAGAAATGGGACATGTTATAAACACTTGGTCTCTGCTTCTCTGCTCAATTTCCAGCCCTCGGAACAATGTCTGCCATAACTGGCACTCGATAAATATTTATTGAATGAACGAGATAATGAATGAATGGGTGACATCAACATTTCTTAAATTTCACCTGCCTTGGAGACCAGGTCAAAGTATTTCTTTTCATCCATACTACAAATGAATAAAAACATCACATTCATTTCACTGAGTAGTATCTCTCAAAACAAGTTCATAGAGATGTTCTCTGATATTAAGTATAATTCCTTTGGCCAAGAATCCTTTAATACCGACTGACACCTCTCTCATTGTGTTATCTTTAGTTTTCCCACTTTAAGTTTTTCCATCAATGCACCTCTTAATAAACCACAAGCACAGAACCTTTCATTAGGGGAAACCAGATTCTTCTCCTATCTCGTATTTCAAGTGGTTTACCATCAGGATGATGTCTGGAGCAACAATAAAACTGGCCCTATTTCCTCCCCAGAAGCCACACTCAGTTGCAAAAACTCTATTTTACTCTAAGCTCAGTCACAACAAAAATCAGGCATGGAAAGGCAATCTCTGACAGATTTTTCTTGGGGATGGGCTGAAGGGGTGAAGGATGAGCTGCCGCAGACACAAGCCCCTGTCGTCCCGAAGACACCTGGAGTTTATAAGCCACTGGTGCATTTTCATAGCAATGCACACTCTAAAAGAAACCGGATCACCAAACGATAAACTCAACTCGAAAAGTCTTCCTCTGCCATTTTTTGGCGAACAAGCTACTGTCAAAACAAAGACGTTATGTTTAGTCAGCTCTAGGCAGCCCAGAAACTTTAAATAGAATGCTAAAACACATTGTACTTGAGCGACAAGGGAACTAACTCTCACACATCACTCACTCACACACCTAAAAATGATTCCATCTAAGGACTATACTAGATGCTGGAAATGACACCAAACAGGACACATTCCCTGACCTCTGAGACTGCACAGCCTGGTGGATCAGATAGACAAATAAATGGATAATCACAAAAAAGAGGAGTCTGTCAGGGACAAGTACATGGTGTTATGGCAACACAGGGGTGGAGACCTAATTAGCCTTGGGTGGTTAATAATAACTATAAAATCAATGTGATAAAACAGCTGAAAAGTTAGGAGCAGGAGTTAACCATTAAAATATGGGTCGAAAGGCATATTTCCCAGGCAGAAAGAACAGTCTGTTAAAGGCCTGGAGATACCAAAGCTTAGCAAATTCAACAAATAAGAGATAGTTCAGTATGGTTGAAACCAAGTATGGAGGCTAACAGAGGTAAGGAAGCAAGCACGGGCAAATCATTAAAAAGATTTTAGTCCTGATCCTTAGAGAGCCATCCCTGCAATGGCCTGCAAGTCTAGAGGTTGCATGCATCCTCCCTTCCCATCCCTACATTTTCTAGAACCTTCTAAAATTTCCTTGTGGTCACACTAGAAATCTTAAAAAGTCATTACTTCAGGTCACATAAGGCTTTTTAGGTGGGGGAAAAAGTCATTAACACACATTGTTACTCAACTATACTCAAGTAAACTCATATAAAACCAATCATGAGAATTTTCCAAAAGTCCATTTGGGAGGACTAGCAAGTCACACATATATGAAAAGTGCTTTAAGGTTTTAGAAAGGGTTTTCAAATGCAGTTTGTCCTGGGAATACAATCATCAGATGAGGTGGGTGTTCTCTTCCCAATCTTTCAAATAATATTACCGAGGTTCAGAAAGGAGAACAGACTAGCAACGATCATAAACTCAGTAACAGGACCTGGACTCGAACTCTGGTCTGTCTTAATCTAAATACTGTTTATTTACCACTCTCACAGTTGTTTGCCTCTGGAAGCAAACTGCTAGTACATACATAAGTTACAACCATTTTTCCCCATGCATTTTAGATGATTCATCTTGAGCTATTCTAGGGAACTGCTTTTGCAGTTTGCTCTGCCCAAGTTCACTCCCGATGAGCCCTACCACCAGCTGCGTTGCAGAGGTCCACGGACCGCTAAGACAGATTTCCAAATCTGGCTTGCACTCAAACCCTCTATTGCAATGAAATCAACTCTACCAGTAGCTCTCCCTAAATTACTTCCAGTTTGCATTTTTCTTTGGATTGCGACCCACACCAAACTAAGGTGGCTCAGAAAGTAAATTAGTGTTCAGAGAAATAAAGCATCCTCAAAGGAAAATAATATTAGCCTGATATTAGCCATCAATCAATAGCTACATGGGGGGGTGAAGGATTGCTCAGCAAGAATAAAAGGAAAATTTAGAGAAGTTTATTTATTCCCAAAGCACCAAACTCAAACAACAACCAAAAAATTAAAAATAAATAATGACTCAAATGTCCTGTCAGTGGGGTAGGAAGAAAAGCAATAGGTCCAGTAGTAAGGTAGCACCAGTCATGTGGAATTCTTCCCTCCCTGTCACTGTCTAAGGACACTTAACATTCCTCAATCAAGAGCTCCCACAGGATGTAACAAAAGCCCTTGAAAATCTCAGCGAGGTGGCCAAGAGATTGGCACCAATCCTGGAATTCCCTGCTACATTCTACACTCTTGAGATGCAGAATATTTTGCTTGGCTATAAAGGCCCTTCAGTTCTGAAAACTACTGAGTATCATTTAATCCTTCAGCCAATCCAGGGAGATTTAAGTGAAAGTAAGTCCCATTTTACACTTGAGGCAAATGATTATCAGAGAGGTTAGGTAAGTTAAAGTCAACCAGCCAGTCTAAGGAAAATTCAGAAATAAAACCCAAGTCAAAGCTGGGCGAGGTGGCTCACACCTGTAATCCTAGTGCTCTGAGAGGCTGAGTCCAGAGGATCACTTGAGCCCAGGAGTTCAAGACCAGCCTGAGCAAAAGTGAGACCCCATCTCTACCAAAAATAGAAAAAATTAGCCGGATGTGGTGGTATACACCTGTAGTCTCAGCTACTCAGGAGGATGAGGCAGGAGGATCGCTTGTGCCCGGGAGTTAGAGATTGCAGTGAGCTGTGATGATGCCGCTGCACTATAGCTGTAGCAAGACTCTGCCTCTCTCCTCCAAAACACCAAAAAACCCAAGTCTCTGAGCCCAAAATTATTGAGCCCCTTCTGTCATTTTGAATAAAAGCTGCTTCCGCTCTCTTAATTCCAGCAGTTCACATAATTGGGGAGCTCTCCACTCTCTCGGGCCTCTACAGAAAACCTTTTTCTTAGATGACTTCAAAAAGTACTCTCCGGGGCCCATTAAACATTAAGCAATAGAATCCAAACACCTCAAGAGTCTGATCTTCCCAGTATTTCCCTCCCAGGATCCAACTGCTGTAATTAACGGCCCAAAATTGATGAGGACGATGTGGGATTTATGGAGGACTTTCCAAATAAAAACAGAACAAAAACTAAGTTTGTTTTTCAAAAGTCCTTGAACAATAATTTGGACAAATTTTCCTGTCTTTGTTCTGTTTTCCACAAAAAGGAAGCATCCTGCACACAAACAAAAATCTCAAAGTCCGTCAGATAAAGTTCTTGCCCAGAGTGCTCAGAACAAGAAACATTATTATAATCATAATCATGCAATCAACATATTGCATGTCTTTTATTTAAAAATTTGCAGACCTAATGATGATCCAAAGATTTTCTTCTTAAATAGCAAACAAGTATTCAGGGAGAAAACTGGTTCTATACTTTCTTAAGTAAGAGCCTAAGCAAGCTTATGCTTACCCCAATTTCACCAAACAAAGCTAACAATTAAAAAGCAAGATGCAATACTCAAAATTAAGAACAACTCTAAGACCACTGGATCATAATAAGAAAAGAGGTAAACAAAACATAAATGCTTTGTTTGACCTTTTGATCTCATTGCCTTCTTAATTCCAGCAGTTCACATAATTGGGGAGGAAAGAACAAAAAGGACATGAAGTCCATTGAGGCCTCCTTGGAAAATATTTGTCCAGCGAAGCTCTGCCTAAATTAATCTTTTATTAACCCAGACTCACAAGTTTTTAATCCAACCTCTTTGAAGTCTAGTTAGGGTCCTTCTTTTGACTAAAAGCCAAATCGGGTGGCCATTTTAAGGATTAATGCTCTTGAATGGTAAGGAAGAAGACAAAAAGACAGCCTTTTTCTCCCACAACCCCACAGAGTTAGATCTTGATAAGATATTAAAATAGCATTTTATTAGTCCTGTGAAGCTGGCTATAGAATTAAAAAAAAGTTAAGCTTAAACTAAGAAAGTGAGAAAAGGATAGCCTGGACCCAAAGTACCATAACATTTCAACTAACAACTTCAACCTCCTAGGAAAACATGGTTTCACCTTTCAATTCTACAGTAGCAAGACACTGGTACAATAAAGAATGTTCAAATCAACATGTTTTATACATATGATCCTTTTTTAACACACCCCCTTGCAGTGCTTGTTGTCTAGGCCTCCATTAATGTCAACTTGTCCCCACTCCAAGCCCCTGATGACTGGTGCAGACCCAGCCTCCATGGGAGGAACACGTGCTCTCCCCCATGCCAGGCCATCAGACACAAATTCTAGAGAGAGTCGGCCCTCCCTATCTGCAGGTTCCGTATCCAAGGATTCAATCAACTACAGATCAAGAATATTAAGAAAAAAATTAAAATACAAATTTTAAAAACAGTATAACTATTTACACAGCATATATGTTATACTACATATTGATGATCGTCTAGATGATTTAAAGTATACAGGAGGATGTGCATAGGTTATATGCAAATACTACACCATCTTATATCAGAGACTTACGCATCTGTGGATTTGGGTACCTGTGGATACCGAGGGACAACTGTATGTGGTTGCAGGCCTGTTGTTGAAAGGTCCCAGGGCTGCAATGACCATTTCTCTACCGTGCAGATGTGAACACAGAGGAAGCTGGTTTGCAGGGGAAAAAAATGGAGTAGATACAACAAGAGAGAAAAATCAAAAAAATCAAGGAAAGACAAAGTAGAACTCTGGTTCCTGAATTTCTGAAACCAGCTCAAGTTCCCCGCGCTGAGGCTCAGATCTCTCTCTTGCTTTTAGGTTCTAGGAGCTTGAGTCTTTGTGTCCTTCAGTAAATTTCCTTTAGGGCTTCAGCTAGTTTGAATAGGTTCCTCTACTCGTTAAAACACCCTTTGGTCTGATACTTCCACAATGATGTAGAATTCTACCTCGAGGTACAATTTTCTCAAGAAACTGGTTAGATAAATATGCTAATACATACATGTATACAAGGTATGTTCACTGAGGTGTTACAGTAACAAAAATTGGAGAAAAACATAATGACAAGCTATGTGGGACAGGTGAAGCAAATTATGATTCATATATTCTGATAGTGTTCAACAGCTATTTATTTATTTATTTACCATCTCTTAGGGAAACTTTGCAGGCACTGGGCTCAGCTGTGAACAAATGAGGTCTCAGCCCCCATGGAGCCCACAGCCTAGTGAAAGAATGATAGACAGATGGCAATTTAAAAGTACACTGTTGAAAAAATATTAACATTAGAAAATATTTAAGGGACATTAAGTGGAAGAAGGTCACAAATGAGAATTTCTCTCGTGGGTATACTGTTAGATATTTTAAACACAGAAGGGAGAGAGGGGAGGAGGAGTCATAAGGAAAGGAGAGAAGAGAGGGTCTTCGGGAATAAAATCAACGCCACATACTTACTATCTTCCAGCCCAAATTTAATTAACAATGAGGTAAACGTTCTTATTGGTAGCCTATGGGCTGTGTTTACTCTTTTTTCTGCGCTTTTCCACTTGCCAAATTTGCTATATTGAAGATACATTATTTTCACAGTAGGGAAACACTTCAAATATACAGATATATGTTCTTGCTGTTTCTTTAAGGCTTCCATCAATAGGACAGATTGAGCATGGACCACAGGCCACACAACTGTCTATGGGTACCTTTTCAAAACAGAGTTCTTAGCCCCATCTGAATCCTTTTAGGGAGTCCCTCCTTATCTGAAGGAGATATGTCCCAACCTTCCCAGTGGATGCCTGAAACTGCAGATCGTACAGAAACCTCATATAAACTATGTCTTTTCCTGCACGTACATAATGATGAAAAAGTTTAATTTATAAATTAGGCACGGTAAGACATTAACAACAGCTAATAATAAAACAGAACAATCGTAACAAAATACACTGTAATTAAAGTAAAACATGGGATTTTGAGATTTTATCACATTACTCAGAATGGCACGTGACTTAAAACATATGAATTTTCCATGGAATACTTTCAGACCACAGTTGACATGTGTAACTGATCCCATGGAAAGCAAAACTGAGGATCAGGGAGGAGTCCTGAAAATCGGAACCTCTAAGGTGAGGCCCTGGCTTTGCAATTTTAAGTCTCTCAGTGAGTCTTAAGCACAGCAAAGTAGCAAAATGATTGCATTTGAGTTTGAAAGATTGGTTATTTAGGAGGCTACATTCTGACCCTAAAGATTTGTTTTGGTAATCAGCTAAATTGCGTATGTTTCTTTTCTTGCTAAAAAGTCCTTGGAAAACTGTCTCTGGGGAAGCCACGCTTAGGAAGACAAGGCCACAGGAAGGCACCAAGAGGGGACTCCAGGTGGCAACTGCTGACAGGGCTTCATCACAGTTAATCAGGTGTGCACCACGCAGGCACCTGGGGCTTAGCTGAGGGGAAGAAGCTAGTTCAGCTAGGAAGGATGGAATATGAAATGAATCTACCTGTGACCACCTTTATAAAATTATTCAGGCCCTGGCAAAAGATAAAATGACTGATACATAAATTGGTCAACTACAGACAATGGTAGCTAGTGAAATAAACTCTAAACCACAGAGGCTGGGGTAATTAAATCAATTACTGACCATTGTGAATGCCAGAAACACAGAATGCTGAAGGTGGAAAGGAACTTAGAAATCATCCAAACCCCTGCCTTTGACTACAAGAAAAGCAATATTACCGAGGCATGGAGCTGCAAGCTTCACTGTTCAAAGTACTGACCAGCAGTGAAAAGACACCACGAATAAGTCAATGAATTAGAATAACCATTGAATCTACTTTAAGGGTTTAGCCTAAAAATGTGTGATGAGATAACGATGAAAGTAGCTGATAAAATATCTGATCAACCACTGGTCTGGGTGAAGCAGCTGGCGGCCTTTGCCTGGCAGGACTGCACTCCCAGGGCAGCCTGTCCCCTGGTCCCTCCCTTCGGTCTGCCTCCTCTAAACCCTGAAGGAGAATCCAGTTGAGGAAAAGATAAAGGAAATATATTAATGGTGGGGCAAAGGCAATATATGTAACCTAAACATTTGTACCCCCATAATATGCTAAAATGGAAAAAAAAAATACATTAATGGATGTATCCCTGCACCAACACCAGATAGATAAAAACAATTCCATTTTCTGCTACTTGATGCTGGTCCTCCGTAGACAGACATGCTGTTGAAAGTTTCTGTTGTCTGAGAAGTCGTGCAACCTTCTCCTCAACTGATGACCCACCACTGCGAGCCTGCTAACTCCTCCTCAAACCATTCCTTTCCTTTCTCCTAATCAAGGGGTCGGCAAATGTCCACAACACCTGAGATTTACTGCACTTCCTCTACACAAAGCATGACTTGGGTCCCAAGTCCTTCCCTTCCTGGACCACACCCTAAGTCTAGAAGATACCAGTAACAGTAAAAGGATGAGAACCATGGCCAGAATCCATATCCATGAGAATCCAGATCCAGAATGGCCAAAATGCCATACCTAAAAGGAAAAACTGATAAATTGCACCTGACCAAAATGTACAATTTTTGCTCTGTGGTAAGAGGGTACAAACACAAGCTACAGACTGGGAGGAAGCATGTGCAAGCCACATACCCAACAAAAGACTAGGATCTAGAATATAAAAATAGACTCTCAAAACTCAACGCTACCTTTTCCTCGGCTGCTGCTAAGGCATTTGGTCCTTCTGAGGAAGCTCAGGCCATGTTGGGGTGTGGCCCTCTCTTCATCTGGGGACTAAGGCTGGGCTGGCGGCCACCTCTCCAGCACTCTCCCACACCACAGCCTGCATCTCCGAGCTCACCTGCATCCACTTGGCCCTCGCCCTGCATGATGGTGAGGTGACAGTCACAGGGATAAAAATCAATGCCTTCCTTAAAGCAGCCAGTGTCAACGGTGAGCCTTTCTGGCCTGGCCTGGTCAGAAAAGCCCTACCCCAACGTTGACGTCAGAGACGCAGAAGATACTAGTGATTGCAAGGGGTCTGTAAGGTGCTACCATTGGTGGAGACTGTGTAAAGGATACGTGGGATGTCTCTGTAGTATTTCTTACAACTGCTTGCAAATACGCAATTATTTTCAAAATAAAATGTTTAACTTAACAAGAAGGCTGCTGTATTAGTCAGGGTTCTCCAAAGAAACAGAATCATAAGATGTGCATACATATACAGAAAGATGGATTCATTTAAGGAATGAGCTCACAGGACGACAGAGGTGGCAAGTCCAAAACTGTAGGGTTGGTGGCAGGCTGGAGCCCCAGGGAGGAGGTGATGTTGCAGCTCAAGTCCAAAGACACTCTGGAGGCAGAATACCCTCTTCCTCTGGAGCTCTCAGTCTGTCTTCTTTTAAGGCCTTCCACTGATTAGATGTGGCCCGTCCACATTGTGAAGAGTAATCTACTTTCCTCTAAGTCTACTGACGTACAGGTTAATTTCCTCTAAAAAATACCTTCATGGCAACATCCAGACTATCGTTTGACCAAGTATCTGGGTACCATACTATGGCCTAGCCAAGTAAACACACAAAATTAACCATCACAGCTGTTGCGTCAGCCCTTGTCTGTTGGCCTTTTGGTCACTAGACTGAAAATACGGGGGGAGAGGAAACAGTGGCTCCCAGAAGGGTTGGTCTCTGACCTCAGCTATATCTGTGTGGGGCAAGTGAGCTATTAATAAGCTTTGCCATGAAATACTATTAAGAGTAGTTTTATTCATTCACTTTAAATCTTTTAAAATGTCTAAATCTTCTGAATAATAGTTACACTGATTCTAATGTTCTAATCAAGGCGTTGGCATATTTTATCTATAACAAAGTGCCACAAAGTAAATATTGCTAGCCTTGCAGACTATATACTCTCTACCCTAACCTCTCAATTCTGAGGTTGTAGTAGGAAAGTAGGCTGGGACTACACATAGCAAATGGGAATGGCTGAGTTCTATTAAACTTTACTCATAAAAACAGGCTGTGGGTCAGACTGGCCCGAGGGCTATGGTCTGAGGATCCCTCCTCTAACTGCTACCAACAAAACTTCAGGTATTTTTTTATTCTTCCCTCCATCTTTCAAGAGTATGATCTTGGATTAAAAGTAATGATAGCATTTCCAATTTTTTTTTAACAGCCCTTTCTATTCATCCAGAAAACCTTAGCTATTCCTCATGAGTTGTGATTATGTATTATACAATGAAGCTGAAGTGATTACTTGCTGGTAATTTTTGAACTTTGAATTTTTGCAAAAAAAATTGAAATCCCAGTCTCTGAGATACAAGCCATCGCCCAGCCTCAATGGTCTCTTACGTTTCCAAAAGCAAGAGTGGAGACAGGTAAACACTGCAGCCCAGAAAACATTAAGGAAGCATCTGAGGAAGCTTTAATAGAGACAAGGCACCTATAGAGAGTCCACAACTAACAACATTATTCTAGAAAAGCTTTCTCATTACCCTGATCTATGTATGGCAACTGCTGCTTCTGATTAAACATTTAAAATTAAAACAAAGAAAACAGAAACCCAGTTTTCCTATTGTCCAGTATGCAAGGAAGTTTTGTCATGACTACACTGCTATGGCCAGTGCATCCTTAGATTTGACTACACTGCAGTGTTTATGGGCACTATAGCTTTGGAGTCATAACCCTTGAAAGGAACGTATCTTGTCTCAATTCCTAAAACATATCTTCAATTCTTCACCTTAAAAACAGAGCCACAGAAGCTTTAAAGAATGACACACCCCCACCTCCATTCCATGCCCTCCCTCCTGATAGGCAACGCAAGCCGTCAGAACTCATGGAGCAGACATCATTCTGAAACGCACATCAAAGTCACTCTGAAGTTCCAAGGGAAGACTTTGGTGGTAGGACTCATGTCAGGATGGGTGCAGAACTCCTGCACTTTTTGCCTCTTTACCATGGCTTTGGAAGGATGCCTTGGGTTTCTTTAAACTCTGTAGACTCACGCTGACTGCAGTCAAAATAAATATTTCCAGGATCGAAGGCAACCTGCATTGTAATCTGAGATTTCCTTTAATTAAAAGAATTTCTAGAAATACTACAGCTATAAAAGTCTCCCCCACTATCCCTGGTCTCACTTCCTGCAGTTTTACTTACCTGCAGTCAACCATGGCCCGAAAATATTAAAAGGAAAATTCCAGAAATAAATAATGCATAAGTTTTTTTAAAAGCACACACTGTTCTGACTTAGCATCATGAAATCTCTCACCATCCCACTCTGTCCTGCATGGGATGGGAATCCTCCCTTCATCTAGCATATATACCCCACATACACAACCCTGTGAGTCTCCTAGCAGCCATCGTGGTGATCAGATCAGCAGTCACGGTCGCAGTGCTGTGCTCAAGAAATCCGTATTTTACTTAAGAATGACCCCAAAGTGCAAGAGCAGTGATGCTGGCAATTTGGATATGCCAAAGAGGAGCCATAAAGTGCTTCTTTTAAGTGAAAAGGTGAAAGTTCTCAACTTAATAAGGAAAGAAAAAAAATCATAGGTCGAGGTTGCTAAGATCTACAGTAAGAATGACTCTTCTATCTGTGAAACTATGGAGAAAGAAAAAGAAATTGTGCTAGTTTTGCTGTCGCACCTCAAACTGCCACAGTGCATGATAAGGGCTTAGTTAAGAGGGAAAAGGCATTAAATTTGTGCATGGAAGACACGAACAGAAACATGTTCCAACTGATGGCAACAGTTGTTCCAGAAAACACTGAGCCTATACGAAGACTAAAGCAAGGGATCCCCTGAAAGGAGTGACACCAACCCATTCACTGCAAGTAAAGGACGGTTACGCAGATTCAAGAATAAGCTTGGACTGGAAAACAGAAAAACTACTAGAGAGGCTGCCTCTGCTAATGAAGCTGCCGCCGCCACATTTCCAGCAGAGTGGAAGAAACTGTTGATCTCTTACTGTGCCTGATTTCCAAATTAAGTGATACAGGAAAAAATCATAGTATACATATGGTTTGGTACTATCCCGGGTTTCAGGTATCCCCTGGGGGTCTTGGAATGTATACCCTGCAGATAAGGGGGGACTACTGTACACTGAAAGGGTAGTTCACAAGTCGGTTAATTGTAGTTTTAAAAGGATATGAAAACCCATATTGATATAGTTTTTAAAAGTATTTCTTTTGACCAGTGTTCGCAAAATTTTTGAAAACTCTGTATTGTTTACATTTAAATGTTCTTCAGCTGCAAAATGTCTGGTAGCTGGAAAAAAAACGGTGAGCATATTATTTGAACATACAACTAACATACTGTTTAAAAATTAATTCATACTATGTTTCCCAATTTTTCAGGCATCCTGTGGATTTAGACTGCCTAGTATCAGGCCTACCACTTACTTAGCTGGTTGACCTTGGGTATATTATTTGACCTCCCAACCTTCGATTTCCTCATCTATAAACAGAGATCCTAATAATATCTGATTCGTATGGGCTTCCAGTGAAGGACAGCTGTCTTAACATGTGTAAAACATTAAGAATAATGCCTGGCACATGGCAAGTACTCAATTAAGTACTAATCATCATCATCTTAGTTTCCTTCTTCATCATTAATTTGTGGTCCTTACATTTCAAGGTGCCATAGGAGTTCAGTGTATGCATAGGTAAACTTTTGAGGGTGGAGTGTTAAATATTAAATACAATCAACCCTTCCTTACCTCAAAATACTTTATATAAAATGAAGAGTATCCTTTAGTAACTGTGGATTTCTTTCTTATCCCCACAGAGAGCTAGAGGGAAACCTTAGAAAGGACAGACCCTGCCTGTCAGCTAGCGCAATTCACTGCTCTCACGGTCTTCGCAGCCCACCGAACAGCCCAGTGAACAGGTGCTCAGTGGGGCAAACCATGAACTGCTTCAAAGGATTAGAAATACATCCACTGCGGTATGAACTCCCACCACGGGAAATATGCTTCTCAATTAGGAAAAAAAAAAATCCCACACAAGAAATTGGCAAAAACATTGCTCCTAGGAAGCAGTAATAACAAAAACTAAAAAACCAAAACTAAACGAAAAGTAAAATATTTATCCATTCCTATGGTTTCCAAGTATTTTGACATTAAGATTCTACCAGGAACTACCTGGCATTTTTCTCATATGTTTTCTTCCTTTGTCTTACAGTGAATCTATGCTATACAATTTATTGTTTTTGTTTTTCCTTGGATGAAAGAGGGTTGGATGAGTCAGGTGACCACAAGCAAATCTCTCTGGAAGTTCTTACGTAGCTCTTCTTCTCAATCACCTGATATTTACTTGCAAACTCCCAAGCACTGCTGGTTTATACTTTAGATATTTGTGAAAATGTGAGATTAAGAACAACCCCTGTAAAAGCTCTTCTGGGCTAACACTATGGATCTAATGTTTCCAACAGAATATCCATTCTTAAGATGGTAAAGAATATCCACAGAAACTCAGGAAAAAGTATAGAGGCTGCAGTGAGCTATAATTGCACCACTGCACTCCAGCCTGGGCAATGGAGGGAGACCCTGTCTCAAGGAAAAATAAAAATAAAAAGACATTTCCAGTACCCCCAACCAACGATGTCCCAGACATTCCTAATATCCCCCTTGGCAGAGGAAGGGAGGCGTGGGTACAATAGCCCTAGATTAAGAACAATGATTTACATTGATAATGCAGATGATGGTGATGATGATGATAGTAACGATAGCAATAAAATAATAAAAACAATTTCCACCTATTCAGTATTCTACATCAGATGCTATGCTGAGTATTTTATGTATAGTTTATTCCATAAAACCACCCCATGAGATAGGTACTATAATTTTCTACATTTTATAGATAAAGAAATTGAGGCTCAGGAATGTTAAATGCCCAATTTAAGGTCAGTCAGCAAGAGGCTAAGTTCATTCCTGCTGCTATAACAAAATACCTTAGACCAGGTAATTTACAAATAACAGAAGTTTATTTCTCACAGTTCCAGTGGCAGGGAAGTCCAAGATCAAGGCACCAGCAGATTCAGTGTCTGGCAAGAGCCCGATCTCTGCATCCAAGATGGTGCCTCTTACTGCATCTTCACATGAAGGAAAGGCAAAAGGGGACCAGGGTGCTAATCCCATTCATGAGAGCTCCGCCCTCATGGTTTAATCACCACCTAAAGGCCCCACCTCTTCATACTATCACATTGGCCATTAAGTTTCAACACAATATTTTTTGTTGGGGAGGACACATTCACACCATAGCAGAAGCTGATCAGGGGTTCACAACGAGGCCTAACTTATAAGGTTGTAATTTTAACCAAAAATGCTATATATACTGCCATCTCCCACACAGGGAATTATGTGAGTGCTCTGTGAACCCAGCACCAGGCTATTCCAAACAGGGTAAATGTAGAACATGGTAGCTAAAAGACATATCAGATATTGTCTGGTAGTGGCTGAAGCAGGCTATCACTGGACTGGGAACTTTGATGTGGTTCCTATAAATATATGCTTTACATACAACCTTGACAATCCTCACAGCAATCTCTCAAGATGGATATCAGTACCCCACGTTACAGATAAGAAAACAGAGAGAGACTGAATAAATGATTCAAGGTTACAAAGCTGACCTTCCTGATGGAGCCATGATTTAAAATGAGATTGGTCTGACTGCTGAGCTGAAATTGCTTAGAGTACAATGATTTTATAGGTCAAGGGACAATGATAATGTAAACAGCCACTATGCTATCAACAGTAATTGACACAGGCTATGCACCTTTGGGATCCAATGTGTGGTGAGACCTTCCTAAGACCAATAGAACTCCAGCCTCATGCTCCATCTACCTCACAAATTGGGGACCATTCTACTCTCCTGTCAACTTAAGATGACATGTTCTGGACTCACTCAAGACCTATGTAGGTCTCAGCTTTTTATATCTCTTTTTAAGTGGAACCAGATTTTTCAAAATGCATTATTTTCTTACAAGAACATTAATTAACTTCACAGCTAAAGCTCAGCCAGGACATTTGAGGTATAGCAATGACGCGTCTCATGGATAATCTAAATGGGAAAGGAAATAAGGGGAGATTTATGCTGGGAAAATAAGAGCAATACTCAGGGTGGGAATAATCTAAAATATAGATATTTAATCTGAGAGAAATATTTGGATATGGGGAATTGCAAGGGAGAACTGAGCCCATGATCACAGTGCAGGGGCCCATGGGCAGGTCATTAGGAAATGCATTTACACTGAAATACTATGCTACACATACATACCCCAGAGCAGCGTAAAAATACTGTTTGAGGTTTCACACAGCATTCCCCTTACAGACAGTGATGATATGCTCTAATAGCTGGGATAATTGACCACACTGGGACCCTCAGCCTGTTTCCGGACACTTCGGCAGGTCAAACGTAGAAGATAAATTTAAGGCCGTTAGGACGCAGTAACAATTGTCACCGTTTCCAAGGGGAGGTTGAATAAGTAGGTGAGAGAGTTTTATGTAAACCCTTACCAGGATCACAGAAATCCAATTCTCAGGTGTAATCCATTTTAAGTTCCCTTGCAATATGGAAAAAACACAGCTTATGCAAGTCAAAATTCAAGGCAGTTAAAGGTGAGAGAGAAGAGATGTCAATGGGGTGGGAAAGAACAACTTAAGTTATGGGTCTTTCAGAAATAGTTTCCGTTCAGTCCCACCATCCTGCAGAAATCCTGAACGACCAAAACACTTTCAGCTGTGATAGGAAAATACCAACTCAAACTGAGGCTGGAGAGCCCGCATTTGCAGGCCTAGTCACTTGCCCAGCACTGGAGCCCTGAAGCCAGGGCGAGGCCACAGGCCATGGAGAGGGTCTGCTACTCACTTTCCAAAATAAGGAGGGGTGGATGTTACGCAGATTAAATGGAGATAGTGGGAATTCAGTTTTGCCATGTGCACACCATAGTGAATATTGCCCTAGAAGAGCTCTCAGTCTTCAAAACCCACCTGTGCTCCCTCCTCTGCTCCTGCGTACACATCCTCAATCTCTCCCTCCCTCTCTCTCACCCTTCTCTCTCATTTTCCTTCATTTCAGTAACTCTTTATTCCAGTATCTTACAATTTCAATATGGCAAAAACATGAGCCAGTACATATTTATTCATTAAAAGGTACCAACATCATCCTTGCCCATAATGCCAGATGTTAGGTAAAGCTATTTTTAACTCAAAGGAAGCATGCTAATGGTGGATTTTTAGATACTGTGGCACTTTTGGGGAGACCAGGGGTAACTTTCTTCCCAATGGCCTTCAAATCATGCCACAGAGACAGACTGCCTCTGAAGTCTAGCCAGCAGGAAGCCTCTCTCTCCTATCCAATCTCCATCCCATACACCTAAAAGGCCAATTAGTATGGCAGTAATGTCTCTGCCCAGAAAAGTAATTCAGTACTTCCAAAAGGTTATTTTCAAGACAGACTGTTAAATGAAACATGAGTAATTCCATTACAGTGTTGATTAGGAACACAAGTCAGAAACTGCTCCAGACAAGAAACTAGTAACCACCACAACAAATGGAAAACGAGCTCCCACTTGGCTCCCCGGAGAGAATAGAATGAACTATTGGGTATTTTCCTTCTCTAATTTCCAAGGATCCAGTAAAGGTTTCACCTCTATCACTGATGTTAGAAAGTCTGTCTCCAGGGAAGAAGATGGCAGCCCTGTTGGAGCTCTTGCATTTCTGCAATCAGCCAAGAAAGGAAAGCCCAGCCTCCACATATGGCAAGGCATAGACTCCCTCCCCAGGTCCACTGACTCTCACCTCCAGCAACCTATTTATGTCCTTCATGGCACCTACACCTTGTAATTGTGTTTGTTTTGTTATTAGTCCTCCATAAGACTGTATGTTTCAAGAGAGCTCCAGGCAGTATCTTCATTACCTTGTAAGTATATGGTATATAGTAGGCACTTAACACATATCTGTTGGGATAATTAAGGCACCAGTTTTAAACAGGGGGTTGATAAATTATTGAATGAATGATTACACATGGACAAAGGAAAGCAAGCTTTTCTTCTCAATGGGGTATCAAATTTTAAGTTCTGGAAACTAAATGTAGAAATTGTTCTACAATATCAAAGCATGTATGTAGGAAAGCAAAATGTTACCATATGGGCTTCAGTATTTTTCCCTAGGCAATTTCATAGAATAATCTTTGCATCTTGGCTCTTCAACATTTGAACAGCATCTATTGTTGTGGTAACGTTTTCCTCAGTCTTATCATTCAGCTCCTATTGACGTGGGCAATGAATGAAGACTACATTCACTAACATTTCCTGTTAAGAAGCTAGGAGATTAGTGTCTAAAACTTGGGTTGCTTTTTTTCTTATTGTATTAGACATCTTTTGGATTGTCTGTCAAGCCCAGAAGCCAACTCTCTTCCTGAGAAGCTTCCCACCAGATCTCCACTGGGAGTCCCAGGCAGCCATATTTGGACTGGGGATCCAAGCTATACTCACTGGCCAAGAGCGGTCACGTGACCCACGCTTGGCAAAGCAGCAACTCTTTCCAGGGAATGTGGAGCTATGACCAAGAGCCAGCTAGTCAGTCTCTGTGGGTGGCTGGAACTGTGAAGGAACTAAGGGTTATTCATGTTTTCTTCCACATGAAAGCTGGGCTGCAGAGAAAAAGAGAATGTAGCAAAAACAAAAAAGCAGAGCCAAGTGGGAGATAGGAAGTCCTGATAATCTTCCAGATCCAGATTCCATGTCATTTTCAAGTACCAGCTCATTCCTGCCCGAGCGGCATAAGCTAACCCTGTATATCTTTATTATAAAGAATCCCCCTTTTCTTCTTTGACTTAAGCTAGCCATTGCCAGCTAGTTCACTGATTGTGTGTATTCTAATTTCCTGCGAATGTGAAAGCCTTTTGTGTATTTATATACACATGCACGTACATACACAGCTATAACACAAAACTATTTCTTTCTGTGCAAACTCCCACAGAAGCTCTGGAGGAAGAGAGGTAATCTCATGATCTCTGAATTAATGCAGCCTGAAACTCTTCTGTGTCTTTCTGTAACTCAAAGCCAAGCTATCTAAATAACTTTCAGGAAACATTTTTTTTCCTGGATACTAAACATATGATAAATATCAGTAAATTTCTTAAATGTAAGGGGAGAAGAATAATTTACCACCAAGCTGGCTATTCTTACCACATTCCTGACTCAGTACAGATGCAATATATAAGCTGGCATAAAGTAGAGTGTTCTAAAAATGTTTACTGTTGTTATCATTTACCTGCTCCTAACCCAGTAATCCCAACAGGGCTGGTGTGGTAGGGCACACATTGCTGTGACCCTAAGTCCATAAGAACATCTCCGAGCAAGGATTGAATAAAATTATAGGAGTTAGCAATGACATTTGGCATTCTATTAATCCATTCCAAAGAAATGCTAGCCCACATAAAATTAATGATGATAGGCACTGACTAGTTAAAATTGGTTTACATTTTTTAAAAGAAAAAAAGTCAATTTATTTATTAAAGAAGAGCAATACAAAAATACGTAGTCACAACAGCATTCAAGGAAATGAAAGCATCTTCATTCTTCTGCAAGAATCCAGAAGGGGAGGTCAGCGTGGCATCTGCATATATATAATGGAACTGCCTTCCAAAAGTATCTCCCCTTTTTTCCACCAAACCTCACACCTCCGTTCTCCCCAGCTTGCTCATGGAGGTAGCATGGGCTAGGGTGAGTCCTGTAACATCTAAGGCTCCTTTTATTGTTCACTGCTCACCTGGCTACTCCAAGAAATCCTACAGCATGGCATAATCACTCTCAAGGAAAAGCTGATGGAAGCCAATTTGCGGCAAAAGGAGGAAAACAAGGAAACAGGAAGGTGGTGAGATTTATGAAAAAATGACCACTAACAATCAAACAAACCAAATGGACACAATGAGATTCTATCTGGGGCCTATTGAACTAGCAGCTATTAGGAGAAAATATATCCCACATAGTGATGTTGGGAATACAGAAAAAGAGCAGTATGAGAGTTGATGGGTGGGTGGGAAACTTGCTTTGACTTTTCTGGAGGGAGTTTTGGCAGTGCACGTGTCTTTAAAATATGCATCCTCTTTGACCCAGCCACTCTACTTCTAGAAATTTATCCTACAGGAATAATGAGAAACACAGATGTTCAGAACGCTGAAGACCATAAAATGGTATTTACGATGGGGAGAAAATGGCAACAATCTAATGGCACCACAATAGTGCAGTGGTTCCCTGAAATATAGCACATATAATTAAGTCCATGGCTCTTCAAACTTTGTTCTGAAAAACTCAAGGAGTTGCTGGGATGTATCTAAAGGTACCCAGCAGGAGAAATCAAAAAATTACAGCATGTGGGTCTCTTCCCCCTTCATGTCAGACTGAACCAAGCTGAATCTGCATTATATATTAGCCATCCCCCCAAAATTATGTGTAATAAAATGATTCAGAAACAAAAAATGGTTGGATACCAAAGACTATTACACAGCTATTATAAATCACATTATATAAAAATACATACAGACTAAAAAGAGTGGGTATCTCCCCAGTATCTAATAGGTTTCAGTGGAGGATGGGTCTTTAGTACCAACTAGTTAATGGTATAGACTTCCCTGCCAGACACCAGAATTTTCATCTCTAATAAACTCTTAATAATAGTGTATCCTTCTTTTATATTCATCTGCGTCAGGCAATAATGATAAAAATCTCACTCTTAAGGTGGCAGTAAAATTGAGATGATGCATGTAATAGTGGTTTACCTGACAGTTACACAATACTCCATAATAGAAGTTCTTTTGATATATATCAACCTAAGGCTTAAAATCTCACATTTACCAGTATTCATCCCTCACCTCTCATTCATGTAGCACTTGAAATGACCATCAGCTCAGACCTCCCGGAAGGTACCCCAGGAAGTCTTTTATAGAGTCAAAACTTATTTCTCTTGTCCAAAGGACTCCCATCTTTGAACTGTGCAATTTGAGTTTTTTGTTTTATTTTTCAGCTAAGGAAGCAAGCACTCCATTTCTCAAGCAACTGCATATCCTCACTCACGACCCCAACAGGTCACCTTTCCCCACAACCACAGGACTCCTCGAAGAACACACAGAGCATCACAGAATGTTACAGGAGCCTTTTAAGGAGAAAAATATGGCTGTCGTGCTTTTATGTCTCTGAGAAATGACAATAATTCAGGTTTCATTTCAAATAGTGGTTTGATCATTTTAAAACACAGACATAAAATGGTTCATTTATATAACCAGTTGCTAAGAGTTTTGGCATTTTAATGGGCGGCTTATGAAAACATACCTTTTTAAAGAAAATACTAGTGTCTACAAAGAGGAAAAGGATAGATGAAGCTCGTAAAATTTAACTGCATTTTAGTTTTGATCTGGGAAAGCTGCAAGATCATCCACTTGGGAAATGCAGTCCACAAATCCAAAGAATAATGTATTTCTAGGCCCTACCTGTATAGTTCCAGGCAACTGTAGCCAGGAGAGCCCCTCCTCTACAGGGCTCCAGGAGCCAGCAGCATTCCTATCTGCCTCTGCCTCCCCACCTGTCCTTCCAACCTTGTGGACGTCTCAATGATTCTAGGAACTGGAAAGGAGTTTCTTCATCTTCTAAAAAAATGTCTGACAATTCTGGGCCCCATGGTCTGGGAATGAAACAATCTGTCCTAATCCAGGCTGAGGCCACAACTGGTTGCTGACTGCTTTAAAGAATGAAGGTACTACCAGCCCTGGTCTCAAGAGAAAACACCTGCAAAGGGCGTTTAACTCACTGACTGTTGTGTGAGTTGTATTTAACTCAGGCTAGTTTCGAGCCCAGGGCCTCGTGAAGCAAAACTCTGCAGTTGGCTCATGAAAATCTTACTTGTTGATGTTCTTATTGTTACAGTTAATATTGACGATTTAATTCTAAAAACGTGGATTGTGTTGCATATAACTCACACACAGAAAACAATAAAAAAAAACAACAAATTAGAAAGGATCACTTTGTTTTTAATAAAACACCGTGGCCCCAGGGGGAAAATTTTTCTTTTTTCTAGCGTGTTAGTCAATGTGTTACGTTCATTCTGACTGAGCAGTTTCAAGGTGCTAACCAAGAAAGCAGAGCGAGTAACTTCTGGCAGATACAGCAGACTCTATAGATACCTTCCTGCCCCAAATATTTCCCCATTCATTTGACAAGATTGCCTAAATTCCCACCTTGGTTTGCCACAGGACATGTTAAAGAAAGCATTTAAAAGTCCCCTGACAGGAAGTGCAAAATCCATTACAACAAATCATGTTGTATTATCTTAGCAAGAATTTTATTTTATATTATTTTACTTATTATACAAAATGTCTTAAATATTATAAAATATATTTGATTAAGGGCTATGTGCCAAGGATTGTCACCAGTGTTTTATATACTTTATCTTAATTAATCCTCGCATGTTTCAAGGCAGGTACTATTACACACATTTTACACATGATGTAACAAAGGCTTAGATTGGTTAAGTAACTGACCAAAAGTTACTCAGCTAGTAAGAGGCAGAAGTGACTCCCAAATCTCACCTCCAACATTATACTCTTCTGTGTCTCTCTCATCAAGACTGGAAGGATAAAGAAAGTGAGGGATACCAAGTTCAGGGGACACTGATTTGTATATTGAAAAATAACGTGTTATTGTCTACAGTGGTGGTTTTAAGTGTTGGCAGCTGACGGGAATCACTGAGGGAATTTTTTTACATAGTGAAGCCTAGGTCCCTACCCTCTCCCAATTCTTTCTGATTCTAATTGGCTTGACCACTAGAATTTTCAAACACTCCCCAGGTGACTTTAATGTAGAGTCAAGGTTGGCAACCACCATCTGGAAGGATTTGGGGTAGAACTTAAACATTAATAGAGGACGCTAAATTCACAAATGAAGTTTTGGAAATCTCTAGAACAGCAATATCCAAAAAATACCTTCAGTGATACAAACAGTCTGTAATCTTCGCTGCCCCATGTGGTAGCCGATGGTCACAAAGGCTAGTGTGACTAAAGAACTGAATGTTAAATCTTACTTCATTTCAATTAATTTAAATTTCAATAGCCACCTGGGGACAGGGATTACCATACTGGACAGCACAGCTCTCAGCTTTATTGGTTTGAAATGTGTTAAATGATATGATGACTATAAACAACGAGGCAAAGGAGACAAGCTCTTAGGGTCCATATCAACGATCTATCTGATAGTCCAAAACGGAGCTTTGTTGCTAATGTAGATGCTCTGAGTAGCTAACAGAGGGGAAAAATGATCAGTGCCATCGACAATATGCCACATACGTTCTGCCAAATATGATTTAAGGGCACGGCCCTTCAGGCTCCTTCTTAATTTGTTCGCTGTAGTGCAAGAACCAATTACTAGCCATGGCTATCCTAAATACCCTACCATCAGAATAATGCAAAGAAGTGAAGAGAATTTAGGGATGTGAGATCTTGTGTCGAGTTTTACTGTTAGCCAAAAAAAAAAATGTTTTATTCCATCTTCCTATTGTCAATGGATTAATCAATAATTTAATGAGAGAGCAATAATAGAGCATTTATCCACTATCTCACATATTTTAGCTAATCATACACAAGGAATATGGGGCTTAGACATAAGTTACAATCTATAGAAATTACTAATACAATCTCACTTTTATCTCAATAAGAATTTTTTAAATTCTTAGGTATATAAAATATGCCCGTGTGCCAAGTTATTACACATTCCTTAATTCTTGTTTATTTGTTTGTTTTTGTTTTGAGACAGCGTCTCCCTCTGGGCTAGAGTGCAGTGGCATCATCAGAGCTCACAGCAACCTCAAACTCCTGGGCTCAGGCCATCCCCTGCCTCAGCCTCCCAAGTAGCTGGGACTACAGGTGTACACTACCACACCCACCTGATTTTTCTCTTTGTTGTAGAGTTGGGGTCTCACTCTTGCTCAGGCTGGTCTCAAACTCCCGAGTTCAAGCAATTCTCCTGCCTCAGCCTCCCAGAGTGCTAGGATTCTAGGCATGAGCCACAGTGCCTGGCCCACATTCCTTAATTTGAACTATAAGACTACATATGTCAGAGTGGACTATAATAATTCTGGAGATGTGCATATTCCTCTAAATTTTGTCATAAAATATGTTTTTAAAAGCCTCAGATTATTTGAATTTTGCATCTCAAATGTTGTCATATTATATAATCTGAATTTAATTAAATCTACAGATACTTTGCAGTCAATTATACTCAGCTAATTGTATGTGTGAATGCCTCCATAGTTCAAAGTGATTTATTTTATTCTGAATGGAGCTTGCAAAAAGGAAATGTCTTCTATGGTTCTGAGTTTACCTTTGCAATGCAATAATGCTAATCCCTGGGCCTGGTACCAATCTAAAAAAAAACAAGAGCTTCGTCTCGTAAATTAAACTGTCTGGAGATAAAAAGCAAAAAGTATATTGATACATTTCTTGTGAACCCAATAATACATTTGGCACTTCCTCTCATTTTCCAAAATGAAGCCAGATTAACGACTGAGTAGCGTTAGAAAAGAGAGAGGGAGAGTGATTAATGGCACTAAAAATGTGTCAAATGTGCACAATTCATCAGTTGCTTTGAGGACAACTCTTTTGGACCATTCCTATTCTGCTCTATGTCATCTAAGTAATAAGTACTGCTCTGGCCTTGGTAAATATCATTTTTACAACAGTAATGAAGAGTTTGCATATGTTGTTAAGCTAATGACATTGCAAATGTAATAGAACAAAACACGATGGTCTAATAAAAAGCACACCCTAAAAGAAATTTGGACAATGATAATGGCTTAAAACAGTCAATTCCAATTCAAGAGATCATGGTATCTCTCAATTGTTCCTTTCTGGTCACATTTTGAAAGCCAGAAGACATAATACATTAACTGCAGTTAAAGAACTAAGTGAAATTATGAGTGTCGCTCTCTCTCTTTGACTTTCCTTTTTAAATAGAATTTTTTTCAAAACCTGTAGTCTTTTTTTTTTTTTTTTGAGACAGAGTCTCACTGTGTTGCCCGGGATAGACTGCCATGGCGTCATCCTAGCTCACAGCAACCTCAAACTCCTGGGCTCAAGTGATCCTCCTGCCTCAGCCTCCCAAGTAGCTGGGACTACAGGCATGCGCCACCATGCCCGGCTAGTTTTTTCTATATATTTTTAGTTGTCCAATTAATTTCTTTCTATTTTTAGTAGAGACGGGGTCTCGCTCTTGCTCAGGCTGGTTTCGAACACCTGAGCTCAAACAATACGCCCACCTCGGCCTCCCAGAGAGCTAGGATTACAGGTGTGAGCCACCGCGCCCGGCCAAAACCTGTAGTCTTAAACAAAAAACAAAGACTCACAATGTTCCATATTATTCAAACACAGTCCCAGTCTAGAAAACATTGGTTTGCTAGTTCTCTATGAGTTATCTCATAAGTTTTTCCACCAAGCATTCACTGCACTATTTTGTAGTTAGTTTGCATATCTATTTCGGTTTAATTCAACATTTAACTCAACGAATATTTACTGAGGCTTCACTTGCCAGCACCGCAGCAGGTGCAGGAGATCTGAAAACAAACATGATAAGTTTCCTCGCCTGATGGACAATATACAGATTTAGGGTGGAATAAGGGCTGGAGTAAGTACTGGGCGCGGCCAGAACCAACAGAAGAGTGTCCAGCCCAGACGTGGTAGTGAGAAAAGGCTTCCCAGAAGACGTGGCCCGAACAGTAGATCCCAGTTAGCTACAGAAGCTGAGGCAGGGCAGACGGTAAGGAAAGTTAAGAGCATTGCTGGACCGAGAAATGACACTTACAACAGCTCAGCAGGGGCAAGACAGTGAACGAAGGAGGAGCCAGTGTTTAGTAAGCTCAAAGGGGAGAGGGAGGGGGTCAAGATGAGGCCGGAGAACAAGCAGGAGGTAATCACTGATCAACTTTCTCCTGAGAGCACTGGGACACCACATTTGAGTTTTACAGGGCCATTGTTACAGCAATCTTGGAAAGAGGAGATTGGAATGTGAAAGAAGCCAGAATGCAGAAAACTACTAGAAGACTACTTCCCAGGATGCGGTTTATCATGGCTCGATCCATGATCAACAATGTTAACTAGACTTCAGTGTTACTGGAAAACATATCCATTGACCTGCTCCCTCAGAAAAACTGACATTTCTATCATGCTTTATTAATAACGCATATGCTCTCCCAGCAACAGGATAAGGGATTTGAACTGTTTTACAGTCACTGAATCCACTTGTCCTCAATTTAATGCCCTGTACGTCCTTCCCTCCACCCACACGTTGGTCCTCCTGGTCACCAAGGGACACAACTGCACAGCAGCAGGACAGACAGCTGGAGAGATCTTCCCCTGAGCCAACTTAACACATTTCTTTACAAAGTTGATTGCGTCAACCTAATGCTGAATCCACCCCGTCATCGGGACAATAAAAAGCAAGGTTAGGGAATAAAGACTGCTTCGGTCAACAGAGCTTATCCATTCAGAAATTGGTGAGAATTACACGTGCGTACGTTAAGCAAATACACTGCAGTGGCACGGGCATACACCTCCATTGTCATCCCACTGGACCACCCCGGGCATCGTCCCAGCAATTCATTAATCAGTTCATTGACCTTATACAGACTTACTAGAATATCTGACAATCAGCACCCAAACAGAAACAAATTCTTACTGCTGCACAAGCCAAGTGTCTCAAAGTGAGAAAAAAAATAATCACCGCATTTGAAGGTAGTATTATTTACGGTGGCAATTTTTTTTCTGCCTTTCAGCTCGCACTGCATGAAATTACCATTTTCTGGGAGATCCTCAGGATGAGCCCTTGGTGCTCCTGTCACAGGAGGGAACAGTTTTACAAGCTTACTCATTATCATTTGAGATTTAGCCAGGATTTCTCACTGTTCGCTGCCAGTCTATGGGGATCATACCCAGTCTCCAGTCACAGTGGTAGCGTCACCCTCTGTGTCAAGGGCTGTGATCAAGGGGTAGTGATCTCTTTTGTTTAAGCCAAGGAATGCTGCTTCCACTCTAATTTGGAAACACCTACATCAGGGGTCCTTAACCTTTTGGGGCCATGAACCTATGGGGTCATGACTCCCTTGAATCACAAAATCTTCAAAGCAATTTCTGAAGCCTATTCCTGGGTCTCCACATGCATCTAGATCAGCGAGGATTCTTCAAGTTCCAAGAAACAGGAAATCTAAGTCAAACTAATTCAAGTCGTCCATCCCCAGGGACTCTACTGTCTTAGGTAAATAACATGACTTTAGGCACAATCTGAGCTGATGTGCATCATCAACACAGACTCTTAGATCTCTGTGTGCATCAATCTCAGGATCCCTGTGAAGTACCACAATGGCCCACTGCTCCAGGCCAACCAACATCATCCCAGATTCAAGTGCAAAGGAAAGGACATGGTACCCTTTTCCCTGCCATACCAGCAAAACTCATGGTAATGGCTCTAATTTATTCTGTTTGCCCACTCTTGGCCACGTGCCTACCCAGGAGCTAAGAATCAAATCAGCGGGGAGGGGCAGGAGATGGTTCAGAGTAAATACGAAGAGGCTCCTGCTAGAAGACAGGGAAGTAGGTGCTGGTTACAAACTCCTGATCCACACAGTGAATTGAAGTAGACTAAGCCTTTGCATTACAATCTTAGAATTATGGAATCGCAGAACTCAAGGAAACAGAGTGATTTAAACCAGCTGTTCTCGAAGTATAAAGCAGAGTCCCCAGGGGTCCTGAGACCTTCTCTGGACTCCCCAGGAATGAATCATTCCCCTGCACTGTTTCAGGCCCTGAAGGCTCCTGGACTTTGGCCATAGTGTGTCTGTTTCCAGGACCGCTGCCCCCCACACTATAAGCTCCATGTAGGCACCACTCCCCACTGTCTCTCCACATCTGGCCCCTGGAAGTCCACAGGTGCTTCCTGAATGAGAAAATGAGTACATTCCAATACAACCATAACACCTGGGTATTTTCCTTGGATCTTCATTCGTGAATGCTCTTTCTTACCAAGTAAACCACTAAAGATTTTGTCAATCCAATCTACTCAGAGGTCAAAGATGTTACAAAAGCAGAAAGGCCTGATTCTTATCCACCAGCATGAAGCACAAACAGGTATCACTACATGAATGGAAATCACTTACAACTTACCTCAAATGCCAAACCAAAGGAAGCAACATAATCTCAATCCAGTCAACCAACAATTTACTTGGACAAAGGGCTATAACTTAACATACTCAGATGGGAGCAAAACAAGCAGCTAAGATGCAACAGAGGACAAAGAATGAGATGGTAGTGACGGTGAGGCAACTCAAACCCTAACAAGGCTGGCTCCTGGGGAATGAAGGCTTAGATAAGCTACTAAACCCTGAGACAAATACACTTTTTCAGAACATCTTTTCGACACTTCAAGGTGACCATGTTGACCTGACCAAATCATTCCTGTTTTCATTCATACAAAGAAGAATATATCAAGGGCCTCTATTCACCTACAACCCAAAGGAAACACCTTCAGAGAGCAGAGGAACATGTCAACTAACACCACAAGGATGGGATCGTGGGAAACTTCAGGGCAAACAACCTAGTTTCTTCAAAAATAAATTGCCAGAGGAGGAGAAGGAAAAGGAAGGAACAGAGAAAGAATTTAACAGATAAAAAGAAACATAAAAGACCAACCAAAAGCAAAG
>NW_012133857.1:28288678-28292519 GCF_000956105.1 Propithecus coquereli
GGCTGGTTTCAAACTCCTGAGCTCAAACAATCCACCCGCCTCGGCCTCCCAGAGAGCTAGGATTACAGGCGTGAGCCATTGCGCCCGGCCCTTATTTATATTCTTATTCAAACAAAGAGGAAAAAATCATTTCATAACATTTGGCAATTAGTTATTTGAACACTGATTGGATAATTTGATGACTAAGGTATTACAGTTAAATTTTTTTAACTTCAAATTGTATTAATTATCTATTTTTTAAAAATCCTTCTTAGAAGTACGTGTTAAGTATATTAAGTGATCTGACACCTAGGAATTATTTCAAAATAAAATAGGCAGGATGAAGTGAGTAGGGCTGGGCAGAATTAAGGAGCGTTTTGGGGAGAGGATCATGGCACAATGGGGGTGTATTACATTATTCTGTCTACCTTCCTATGTTCCATTATATTTGTCAGAGAAAATGGAAAAGAGGTTCCTCAAATGCCGGCATCTTAGCTATCTTGTTCTCTGTTACATTCCCAGTGCCCAGCACAGTTTCCAATACAAAGCAGGGACTCAATAAGTATTTGCTAAATGAAGGAGAGAACATTTCTTACTGGCTCCACTAGTCTAAGGCTAGCGGGAGCAATGTGGAATGCCATAGAAAGCTCCACAGAACCTTCCCCAGCCCGTTTCTACTGACGTACAACGCACACACAGTTGTCAACAGTATCTTTTTATTCTCTTTCTCTCTGTCACTACTGTTACACCTCCAGGTGGTTTCTCCTGCAGCAGTGACAGCTTTCGTATATAATCTCCATTTTTTGTGGGAATGCAATAAAAATGAGAAAAATCCTACCCAATGCAATACTTTTTTAAAATAATGGATATTTACTGAGCCTGTACTATGTGCCAGAACTGACCTTGGCACTGAGGATGCTTTGTGAAGCTTGAATTTTTAATGAAGGATACATATCTCCCTCCCTAATTGCACCACATAAGAGGTAGTAGTTCATACTGGGCTCTAGAATTTAAGAAACTGGGTGTGAATCTTGGTTTTGTCACTTACCAGATGATGGGACATTGGATAAATTATTTAAACTTTGCCTTCCTATCTTCACTGGTAAAATGGAGACACTTTTAAATCTACTCCCTAGAGTTGTTAGAATTAAACGTAACGGGCTTAGCACAATGCCCAGCTCAAAAGAATCAATACCGTTACCGACTGTTATCATATCAATATTTTCCTTGGGAAAACTTTAAGAATTAGCTTTTTTTAATTAAAAGAAGACTAAAAGGTATTTGGCCAAGCCACCCGTGCCTACCCAATGTCCCTGCAAATTTGGAGCCTGACATAATTTTGGGAATCCCTGCTCTGCCTTTTCCCTAAGCCCCCTGTGGGATCTTGGGGGACAGACATAACTAACTGCCAGGGACGTGCAAATAGCAGGACTTGTTTGCACATCACATCTGGCCTCCTTTCCAATTCCTAGGCAGCCGACAGCGATTTACAGGTTCCAAAGCAAGATGTCTTCTTTATGTCCTTGCCCCACAAGGTAAATGAACATATACCACTGCATGGGTGGAAGTGACCAAGGGGCCCAGCAGGTGTAGAGGCTCTAGGTTAATTTCCCAAACTACAGCTGTTACAAAACATATGAATGGAGCAGGAGACCTTCAGAAAGCTGCATATACCAGCCTACTAGGTTGTAAGAAGGGTTCAGCACAAGTGTCATTATCCTCAAAAATAAATCTGTCCTCTGCTTTCAGCTGACCCAACCTCTTTCCAACATTAATGAATTCATGAACAAAGAAACAGACACAATAGCCCTCCATTTCCTCCTGAAGTGGGCTGCCTAAATGCCTTTCCCATCTAAGGCAGCATTCAGAGCTTGGGGTTTTTATCTAGGAAGGCAATGGTACTAGATGCCAAGGCTATTCTCTTGCCTATCAATAATTTAACCGCTTAGTAATTTAGAAGAAATATCTCCCTACTGAAAAATGCCATGTTTCTTTATGTCTTAATCTCTTTTGCTCCCAGCCACCAAGTCATTTCATTCAAAAATGTTGAACAATATTCAAAAATAGAAGATTAAATGTACACTGCATATTTAAAAATGCTTCCTGAGAGAGGAAGGGTCTGTACTCCCTGCCCTCAACCAACAAACATACCCACACAAATGGCTTTAGGTAAGATATCCATCAAGTAGAGAAGAGGGAAAAGCAACTTACCTTCGAAAGCACAGAGAAAATCTATTAACCACTCCAAAGGAGCATATTGGTCTGAGATGTCTTAAAAGTTTATCTTTGAAAATCTAAGCCTATGTTTACTTTTGGGAAAACTAATTTAAGCAGTGAAAAGGAAACAAGCTTATAACTTATCAGTTAAACATTTTGGCCAATGGCATGTTCTTTCCCCCCCCCCCCCCAGGGTCTCTTATCATCTGTAGGATCTGTCTTGCATTTGAACAATACTTCTCTTAAAACCAATTGTTTAAGCATTTTAACCTAAGCATTGGTGTGCTGAAGCTGGCTCATACTAGCTCACAAAAGTAGAACCTCTTCCCAGCCCCATTCAACTGTCAACGACTCCGTAACTGTAGCCTGCAAAGACTGCACACCATGGAAATCAGCAAGTGCTAGAGGTCAAGGCGCCTTCTTCCCCACAGACCCAGTTGTTAAACACTTACTGGCACTACTGAAGCTAAATGTCCACCGAACGGGAAATGTTAAATAAATTACAGTACATACAACGGATTTCTAAAACATTTTGAAAGGTAACCTAAAGCTATATATTTATCAATGAGGAAAGCTATCCATCCACAGGATTTTCATGTTAAAATTATACATAAATTTAAAAATTATATATGCATATGTATTTTTTTGTATGATCCCATTTTATTAACAATAAGATATACGTACATGTGTGTACACATACATATACATGCACACACATATACACATATATAGGAAAAAAACCTTTAAAAAAATACACCGAATGGTAAAAACACATAATCAGTAAGTGCTAAGATTATGATGGAATTCTATTTTTTCATTTTACTTTTCTGAGTTTTCCAAAGTTTTTTGAATGAGTAGATATTATTTCATGTGGGTAGGGGACCACACTAAAACTTAAATAAGGAGACTATTATTATACTAGGATAAGCATATGCATTTCAATGATAGCATTATGAGCTACTTGTATGTGATCATTATGAGTACTTACATGTGATCAAGCCAGCATTATGAACTACTTATATGTGGAGTAAGAAGTACAGGGGAGCATTATTTTAAAACTTACGCTGAAATCAATTAGATATCAGCATTCTGTGCAAATTCTTGCCAGTTATTTTTGCCTAAATGAGCCTTGCATCTGCTTCTGGGCTGATTAAGTATAGCTACTCAGCCTGATGCAACACTGAAAAAAATTAATATTGAGAAGAATATTTTTCTTAGTAACCTTCCCTATTATTACATACACTAATCTACATCATTCAACACTTGGTACATTTTGCCCCCCAACCTAGAAGACCAGACCAACCTGACATTTGTCAGCATGGATTTTTTAAAAATTCATTACATTAAAGGCACTGAGCCATCAACACTTTTGCAATAATTAGGAAATTCTAACCATCTCAGATCCTCCAGAAACTCCTTGCCATAGGTGTTGTGTTTTTGTTTTTTAAGAGACAGGGTTTCGCTCTGTCATTCAGGCTGGAGTGCAGTGACACAATCACAGATTACTGCAGCCCCCATATAACTCCTGGGCTCAAGCAATCCTTCCACCTCAGCCTCCTGAGTAGCTGGGACCACAGACCCGTGCCATCACACCCGGTTAATTTTTTTTTTTTTTTTTAGACAAGGTCTTGCTATGTTGTCCAAG
>NW_012133857.1:28294009-28296899 GCF_000956105.1 Propithecus coquereli
GCAGATCGTTTGAGCTCAGGAATTGGAGACCAGCCTGAGCAAAAGTGAGACCCGGTCTCTACTAGAAATAGAAAAAAATTAGCCAGGCATGATGGTGCTCACCTGTAGTCACGGCTACTCGGGAGGCCGAGGCAGGAGGATCGCTTGAGCCCAGGAGTTTGAGGTTGCTGTGAGCTAGGCTGACACCACTGCATTCTAGCCTGGGCAACAAGCAAGACTCTGTCTTAAAAAAAAAAAAAAAAAAACCACACCAAAGTATATGTTCAACTACAGTTGGTTTCCTGAGATATTAATTAACATAGCTTCGTTCTGCAGTGACAAGAGCCCATCTGCTTTCCTGGCACTGAAGAAGAGAGAGACTTCAAGTCAGCTTAAAGGAGACTTGAGCCTGGAAGGGTTTCTACCTGCACATTAAACTGAAAGTTCTTATCTAGTTCCACTTTTCACTGTTAACTCAGCACATCTTATCAGACTTCTTCAACTGGCCAGAGAAGGACCATTTATTTACCAAGTTCTGCCCAAGCCAGGTGAAATCAAGCACCAGCATCACAGCTAACTCTGGAGCTGAACTTCCACAGGAGGAAGAAGACGGGTCTCATGATAAGATTTGCCACCACCCAAACTCCAACATTTCTGTTCAGCCTATCCCAGTCTCTGCATTGTTGTGGTTCTCTACAGCAGCATAATCTTACACCTATGACTGAGTTTCTTTAAACGCCCTTGTTGAGGAACTGAAAAGAGTGACACTATTGATGTTGCTATGTGGTTAATGATAACGCCATGCTTTCCAAATCCCACAGGCAGAAATCTAAGCAAATTAACATGGTTTCAAATTTTAAAGTCATCCAGGGGCAGTGGCTCATGCCTGTAATCCTAGCACTTTGGGGAGGCTGAGAAGGGAGGATTGCTTGAGGCCAGGAGTTCAAGACCAGCCTGGCAACATAGTGACACCTCTTGTTGGCAAAAAAAAAAAAAAAAAATGGAAAAATAGCCGGGCATGCTGTCGTGCACCTACAGACACAGCTACTCAGGAGGCTGAGGCAGGAGGATGGCTTGAGGCGAGGTGCTCAAGGTTGCAGTGAGCTATGAGGACACCTCTGTACTCTAGTCCCTGTCTCAAAACAAAAAAAATTAAAGTAAGGAACAGGCTGAATAAAGGCTCCCTAAAGATGTCCACATCCTAACCTAATCTCCAGAACCTATGAATATGCTACCTTACATTGCAAAAGGACTTTGCAATTTATGATAAAGGGTACAGGCCCTGAGATGCGGCGAGTGCTCCATGCTATCTAATCACATGAGTTCTTAAGACTGAGAACCTTGCCTGGTCAGAGAGATGGGACTGAAGGAGGAAAAATACCAGAAGTACCTGGTTGCTGCTGGCTTCAAACATGGAGGAAGAGTGCCATGTGTCAAGGAATGTGGGTGGCCTCTAGAAGCTGGGAATGGCCCTCAGCTGACAGCCAGCAAGGAAATGGGGATCTCAGTACCACAACCACAAGGAACTGAATTTTGCCAACAACCCAAATAAACAAGGAAAAGGACCTTCCTCTGGAACCTCCAAAAAGGAATGCAGCCCTGTCAACACCTTAATTTTAGCCCAAGAAGAGCCATGTCAGGCTTCTGACCTTCAGAAATATAAAATAATAAATTTGTGTTGGTTTAGCCTCCAAGTTTGTGGTAATTTATTACAGCAGCCACAGAAAACGAATATATAGGCTCAGGCAAAATGAACCACATTTCTGAACTTCTTAGGCTCTTAGTCTGCAAAATCGAAAGGAACCAATTGCATAGTGCTATGGTCTGAATGTTAGTATCCCCCTGAAATTTCTGTTAGAATCTAATATCCAATGTGATAGTATTAAGAGGTGGGGCCTTTGGGAAGAGATGAAGTCCTGAAGGCTCCCCTCTCTTGAATGGGATTAATGCCCTTGTATAAAGGCTCTAGGGAGCTCCTTTCCACCCATTCTGCCACGCCATGATGCACAGAATCTGCTGGCGCCTTGATCTTGGAATTTCTAGCCTCCAGGAATGTGAGACATAAATTTCTGTTGCTTATAAATTACCCAGTCAAAAGTATTTTGTTATAGCAGCCTTAAAGGACTAAGACATATAGTATATGGCTTACAAATGTTTCTAATAAGTGTGAGAGTTGCCCCAAACCATATTTGCAATGCTAAAGACAACTGCAATGCTGGGGAAAATCTCTGAGAGATTGCTATCAGAGGTATTAAATCACTGCAAACTATTATGAAATGCAAAGATAATTAAGTTTGATGAAAAATTCCAATTTTTTCCAAGTATAATGTGCTTTTCTAACGGCAAAAATATGGCATGGAAGCTTACATGAACAATTGTGCTTTCGTTAAGTGTTGATTAATAAAATGCACAATCCCCCAATTCTACTCTGGATTCATCAATGCTCGTCAATGAATTATTTTAGTAATCACAACAGTATCTACATACAGTTGAAAAACTGTATTCCAGACACACGTAAAATCATTATGTATGTGGACAAAGCCTGGTACATACATGGATCCAAAGACTCTTCTGAGTTCTGACCCCCAGTACCGCCCAGATCCATAATAT
Source organism: Propithecus coquereli (assembly GCF_000956105.1). Classification (NCBI taxonomy): domain Eukaryota; kingdom Metazoa; phylum Chordata; class Mammalia; order Primates; family Indriidae; genus Propithecus; species Propithecus coquereli. The sequence goes on from NW_012133857.1 coordinate 28,296,599, forward strand.
TAATACAGTCTCATAGCCAGGCTCATACTTGTAATCCTAGCACTCCGGAAGGACAAGGAGGGAAGATCACTTGAGCTCAGGAGTTCGAAACCTGCCTGAGCAAGAGCGAAAACCCGTGTCTACTAAAAATAGAAAAAATTATCCGGGCATGGTGGCACATGCCTGTAGTCTCAGCTACTCGGGAGGGTGAGAATGGAGGATCCCAAGCCCAGGAGTTGGAGGTTGCAGTGAGCTATGAAGATGCCACTGTACTCTAGCCTGGGCAACAGAGTGAGACTGTCTCAAAAAAACAAAACAAAAC
>NW_012133857.1:28296949-28297995 GCF_000956105.1 Propithecus coquereli
TTTTTTTTTTTTTTTTAGACAAGGTCTTGCTATGTTGTCCAAGCTGGTCTGGAACTCCTGCCCTCAAGCCAGCCTCCTGCCTCAGCCGCCCAAAGTGCTGGAATTACAGGCATGAGCCACCCCACCCAGCCCGTAGTATGTTTTAAAGAAGGAAAACATGACCAACATTACATTTCAAATATGAGTTCTCTTTCCAACGACTTTTAAACATATTATCAATGACACTGGTGAGAGGAACAAAAAAGTCTTTAAAAATGAATAAAAGGACATTAATCCATTTTATTAGCACTGCCCTTGGCAACATTGTCCACCTTCTCCTAGGTTACCCGACTTGCTCTAATATGAATTTGTGCCGCCACCCCCAGCATTCTACTCCCCAAACATTCTACTCCTGTTTCTCAAAGAGGTTCAGCACCTCTCTTGGGGATTGCTTTCCATACTCCAAAGCAATTGTCTGATTAAAGGTTTTTAAAGTAAGGATTTGCTTTATCCAGTCCCAAGTAACCCAGTGCTGGTTATAAAATCTTCACCACTAGCTATCTAGGTAGCTCTCTTTTTTTCCTTCCTGTATTCCATTCTTCTCTCTGATACAAGGACAAAACAGCAATATTCATGACCAAGATGCTAAGAGATTTTCGGACTTTAGAAAGTTAATCCCAAAACCGGGAGGTAAGATAGCAAGTGGGGAAAAGCGTGGAGACAAAAACAACTACTTCCATTTATTGATCACTTTACTGTAGGCCAGACACAGTGAAAAGAATATTACAACAAACTTTTGAAAGTCTCTCAATATTCATAAACCTCTTCAAGAGACAACACTGTCATTTGAAACTTAGCAAAATGACATAATGCCAAAGTCACACCCAGCTAGTTAACTAAAGAGCCAAAATGCCTCGCTCCAAAGCACTTGCTCTTAAATACGACACTCTACTGCATGCAAGCAGTCCAGGGTCTAAACCTTAAAATGGGCTGGGCATGGTGGCTCTCACCTGTAATCCCAGCACTTTGGGAGGCCGAGGTAGGAGGATTTCTTGAGGCCAAGAGTT
>NW_012133857.1:28301975-28311387 GCF_000956105.1 Propithecus coquereli
AACAGCTCTCAAGGAAAACAAAGTAAGTTTTAAACCAATGCTAATGTGCTGCCACAAAACACATTTCCTCCCAGTAGACATCACTTCCCACCAGATTCCCACAGCCGGATTCCAAACCAGATTCCTTATCTACTGAGGCTCCCCTGGCAGCCACCACCAAATGACTAAAGAAGGCTGACTTACATTTGTAATCAATTTTCAATGTAATTTATGATTAACAGTTTTATATTACGCAATCTATTAAAAATAACCACATATGTCCAAGTGATTAAACACTGGACTGCTTGTCCAAACATTATCAAGCCTGCCATATCCCCAATATTTTGGGTGAGTCAAATATAAAGAGACAATGATACCTCTAACTGTTTATCAGGAATCCCACTTCTGACATCTGGTAATACAGATGAAAAGGTTTATAGTATTAAATTGAAGGAAACAAGCATGCCGAACTGTGGAGAGGGTGGCAATGGATGGTTTTAGGAAGGTTATATGGTATCTTTAAAACAAACATTCGCCTGGCATTTAGACTCTGCCAATAATGAGCTGTGTATTTTTAGGCAAGTAACTGGACCTCTCTGAGCTTAAGGGATTTTCCCCTTCATCTGTGAAATGAGGAGACTGGTCTGCATTTCATTCTGCATTCTGAATTCATAAATGCTGCGTGGATTAGCAGTGTCCCTAACAATGACCTTTTTCCCCTCACTTTTACCTGTAAGCCAGAAGCCAGCACACATCTCTGAACCCTAGCCCTGACCTGATGGACAACTTCAAGCCAAGTGTCACTTCCCCAGCAAACCTCAGCTTCTCCTTTGCTAAAAGCTTCTCTTCTAATAATTGTGAGGAACAAGAATAGGGCAATTTGGGGAGAAATTTCTATATAATCCAAGCAGCATTACTGGTAACAGAAAGGAAACAACCACAGACTAAAACCCAAAGTCAGTGAGTTCAGATTCCTCTACACTTCTAAGAATGGGGTGTGTGGAAGGGAGAAGTGTAGAGATAAAGCACCTCGTTGTAACCAAGTACATGGTTGGACTTGATGGTTCTTCCCAAGTACACAAGATAGAATACTTAATCCGCAAAGTAGATTTGAAGATTGGCCTCTAACCCTTGACAGTTGACATGCAACCACAATAAAAAAAAAATGTCAAGTTTTTGAAGAAAAAGGTAAAGAAGTAAACAACTCTTAGTCTTAAGATTCAGGCAGGAAACACGCGAAGCCAAAACAAAAAAATTCCACAGAGACTTTATGCAATTGAGTACTTAAAAAGCACCTACAGGAGAAAAATCTACTTGTGTGAATGAGAGTTTTAGATACAATGCCCATTTGAAACACACCAACTTTTTTTTCAAGGTAGCAGTCTATACTGCAGATTTTAAATTGAAAAGGGTAAATCTGGAATGTGCTACCACACATGTGAGACACCAAGGTTACAGTGAGAACACTACCAGAGTTGCAATTTACATACTTTGGACTTTGCTAATGTTGAGTAATAATTATAGGAGCCTTGCTTTTAATATTGTGCCAACACTCTCTTGAGAGACCAAAGACTCCATTTATCGGGAGGTCTTTAACATTTCATTGTCATCATTCAAGAGTGCCTTTGGGTCTCTGATGTTTCCAACCATCCCTCTTTTTGAGAGCACCTCTCTCTCGTCTGGATGAATGCTTAATCGCGGCTGGCATGGGAGCAACTGCACAGCCATCAGCACAAATCACACTACAGATCCACTAACCACCACATTTAATTGGCAGCACTGATGTCGCCTAAATCAGTGCCTGCAAATGCAGCTGGTTCTGCATAGTCCTTGTGCCTTCTAATTTGGTTGAGCCCTTTACAAATGATGCCAAGGGAAGAGCTAAGACAGATTCTTCAAAACAATAGTGAAAGACTTTCAGCGTGTTTTTAGCACAGATAAAAACTAAACACATTGAAAATAAACCTCCTACAGATGGTAAGTCACAAAAGAACACAAAGCTTCCAGGCAATTCTTCATAACCAAACTGCCAACACTTCTCTGAATGGGACATGCTCTTCCATGCCTGTCTGCTTTGCAATTACACTCTGCCTGGACTCCTACACCTTTACCAACATATATTCACTCATTTTTCAAGACTTCTGGGTGAAGCTAGTAGATACTCCCTTCTCTGTGCCACAAAAGCACTCAGCCTCAAACCTCTATTCCGAAAATAACTACATATTTTGTAGCCACTCGTTTTTCTTTTTATTTCTTTTTTTTTTTTTGGCAGAGATCACATTTTAATGGGAGATATAAATAATAAACATAACATAGTAATAAATTATTTACACATTAGAAGATGATCAGCACTCCTCCTATGGGAGGAGTCACAATTATACATAGAGAGAAAGGTAACACCTGAAAAAGTCTTCAAAGGAAAGACTGATACCTGAGGAAAACATGGCAAGCAAAAGTAACAGCAAGTGCAAAGACTACTGTAGGCAATTGGGATTGAAGCAGAGCTAGCAAAAGGAATAAAAGGAGAAAATAAAGTCTAAAAGGTAATAGGATGTAACAGGACTTTGGCTTTTGACCTGAGAGAAATAGGGAACCACTGGATGGTTCTGAGCTGGGCTGAGATTTAAAGAGAATACTTTGGCTGCTGTCTGAGCAAAGACTGCAAAGAGGCAAAGATGACCATCTCTCTCAGAAGACCCAAGCTTCTCGTTTATTTCTATACCCTCACAGCCTAGGGCAGCCCCAGACATACAAGAGATACTGAATATTTATTGAAATGGCTATCAACCAGGCAAAGCATCTGCCTTAAATGTAACCATCGTGGTCTCCATTCACTCTGATGAAAATGGCACACCATTATGGATGCCATTTGGTTTTCAAGTCTGGTTACAGTTACGCAACGTGCAAGAGCTTGAACCCCCCTCACTGCTTTCACCCAGTATATGACTATATCAAGGGAACAGATTAAACATGCATTATTATTATATGTCATTTAAATCCTCACAAGAACTCTACAGTGCTGAAATTATACTCCCATAGGGCTTCAGAAAGTAAATAAATGAATTTTCCAACATCTCCCAACAAAACAGTGAGAGAGGGCAAGGAATGGAACTAGATCTATCCAACTTCTAACATCCATGCAATACAACCTCTCCAACTTACCCAACAGCATGTACAACTGCAGTTCAAAACAGAGAGACTAAAAGACTTGAGGATGACTTTTCACTGAATGTGCATGTATATGTTCGAATATCTATTTAATATGGTAACCAATAAACACCTATTTGCATGTCTTTACTATGCTATATAGAGAATGTTCATTTTAAAATTCCAGGCTTTATGAGATTTTTCTGATTATAACTGACTTTGAGGAACTACTAGCTTTTTTCCACAAGTTAGGTTGACAGGCTTCTGTATGCTTTTGAGTATATTCAACCTACTGAAATAGGAGCTCCCATGAGAGTACTCTTAGCTGGGTACACAATCACATGAAACAAAAGGAAAGCTGAAAAGAGAGAGGCTAGATCTCTCTTTCATTGGCATGTAGGAAAAAGTTTACAAACTTTCACAAACTCCCTAGTGGCTTATCTGTGGCAGCGAGAATATCTTTAGATTACTAGTACACATCACTAACCATGTAACAGAAATCTACAGTCCGTCCCCAAATTCTTATTCAGCATATACTGCCCTGCGTGCTGGGGGATACTAGGGTGAACACCACACACGTAAATCCTGCATTTCTGGAGCTGGCATTTTTGTGCCTAGCATCAGTCAATAAATAAACCAGAGAGGTCACTTCAGATTTCAGTAAGTGCTAAGAAGAAAATGACAGGGAAATATGAACGTGAGAGGGCGTGGAACCGGAAGAGAGGAGCTGTGTTGAGACTGAGTAATTTCAGCAGTTTCTGAGACAGGATTGAATTTAAAGCCCAGAATGAATGTAACAGGAGAAAAATCTACGGGTTTCCGTATGGAAACCTTGCACAGTGTGAATGAGCTTAATAAGTGTAGGTAACAATACAGGAAGCCCAAGTAGCTGAGGCTCGTTCTCTTATTGATTTCTACTTTGATTCAACAGTAGCTGGAAAATATACTCTGGATGGTTTCAATTCTTCTAAATTTCATGAGGTTTATTTTGTGGCTCAGAATATGGTCCATCTTGGTATATGATCGATGGGTGCTTGGAAGGAATGTGATTCTACTTTTTTTTGAGTGGAATGTTCAACAAATGCCAATTAGATCCTGTTGGCTGATGGTGTGCTGAGTTCTTCCACATTTTTGCTGATTTTCTCTCTAGCTGTTCTATCAATTGTTGAGAGAGGGGTGATGAAACCTACAACTATAATTAGAAAGATCTACATTAGTTTTTGCTTCACATACTCTGCAGCTCTGCTGTTTGGTGCACAAGCATTTAAAATTGCTACGTCAACTTGGTGGAATGACCCTTTTATCATTATAAAATGTCCCTCTCTGTCTCTGATAATTTTATTTGCTCTGAAGTCTATTTTATCTGATATTAATACAGCCACTCCTGCTTTCTTTTGATTAATGTTTGCATGATACACCTTTTTCCATCCTTTTACTTTGAACCAGCCTGCATCATTTCATTTGAAGTGGATTTCTTGAAGACAGCGTATAGTTGGGTTATGTTTTAGTCCGCTCTGCCAATCTCTGCCTTTAAATTGATGTACTTAGATCATTTGCTTTTAATAAAATTATTAAGGTATTAGGGCTTAAGGCCTATTTCTTGTTTTCTGTCCTCTGTTTTTCTTCTCTCCTATTTCTTTTTTCTGCCTTCTTGTGGGTTACTTGAACATTTTTTTAATTCCATTTTAGTTTGTCTATAGTATTTTTTAGTACCTCTCTGGCACAACATTTATTTTATTTTACCTAGGAACTTATTATGTGCTGACACTATATAACTACTTTACTCACATCAAGGAAACAAGAAACTATAGTTATATTATATGGACATTAAAAAACTCATTTAAAAAATTCACTGGTTCAGACACGTCTGACAGGAAGAGAAAACAGTATCAAAAGGGCCTCTTAACGGCAATGACAAATGAGCATATCAAGCAATTAGAGAAAAGATTCACTTTTAACCCAAAGCCAATGCTTTTTCTAATCCCATACACCTGCATTTCCTGGGTTTCTGATTCTTGCCACATTAACAGATACAACTCATAAGTATTACAAAGGCCATTCATGATAAGCCAATGCTTGAGAAGAGATGACTGTGTACAAAAAATTAATAACTCTGTCTGGTGTATTTACTTTCATTGCCAAATAATATTTGCATTAATATTACATTTTTATAGTGAAATCTAAGAAATCTAAACTATTTAAATGTAAATGAGAACATTCTTATTTTACACTAAGTATTTACAGACCATTATTTGGCAGATTTAAGAATGTGTATTGACAATTTTAGCACCCACTGCACCATTTATAGACTCCCCCGCCCTGTGCTTGAAACCAGAATGCAGCCCTTCTGTTCAATCGCCGCTTCTCCCTCGCAGATTACATTAAGCTTCTTGTTTATTCCTGCCTTGATTATAAAACTGGTACCCTGCATAAGAGATGAGAGCAGAAATGAAGTCCATATCACTGCAGGCAAGCTGGCTGTTACCTGCTCAACTAAGGGCCCAGGATCAGGACACTAGTTTGGTGGTTTGTTGCATGTCACCCACATTATCTCAGGTGCATATTGTCACGGTGTCATCGACCAACCTGACACTGCATTAAGTAGGTTGTCATTTCCAGGGTGGAAGGGAAGCATATCTAGTCCCAACTAAGAGGTAAAAGGTACAGCACATAACGTAACAAAGCCAAAGAAAGGCGACATTGTCACTGAAAAATGTGAACACTTTGCTCCATGAAAACATGAAAGATTTGAATCAGAAAAGTAAACCACTCTACTTAGGGATATGCTGGATGAAACAAAGGAATAAATCTAATTCTGTAGGCATAATGTAATGATCATTTAGTTTTTCTAGTCTCTTAACAGATCTCTAAAACATAAAGAGGTGAAGGACTATTGGCTTCGTGACAAGGATGGCAAAGAAAGGAAAAGACATGGAAGTTCAGGACAAAGATAGGATCAGATAGGTATCAACAGGTAAAAACAGGAAAGAGGATGGTTGTCTGAAGAAAGAGTTGTACTTTCCACGAAGTCATCACTTTTGTAAATGTCTCCTGCCACAAACACCACACTTACATGTACAGTCATTTACCCTGACTCACTGTCTTTGACACTATTAAATTGTAACATGAGGTGTTATAATAACAAAAATAATGCCACCTTCTTATATTAATACAATGATTGGCTGTTTGCATTCCTACGACCTTTGCTCACCAATGGGTCCTGAATGTGATACCTTTTCGAAAAGGTTCCTATGAAATAACTACCAATGAAGAGAATTTTCTTCAATTAAAAAAAGAAAATCGAAATCAGAGAACTTGCTTCCTCATGAATCATTATGAAATCTCAGCTCCAAGGAGACACAGGTGGGATAAATGGGAGTCGCCTCCTGCTAGAAAAATCTCAGGCAAAATATAGTTTCCAAGGCAGATGTGTGCCTCCCTGGTCCTGCCCACCTCCCTCCTGGGCTCTGTCTGTTGTCTCTGAAGCAGCTGGCGGAGCAGCCCCACAGGCTCACACCACACACAGCTGCCATGCCTGCTAAGGGAAGATAAAGTACGGTATCAAAACGGGGAAGTGGGAGCAGGGAGGAGGCAACAGCCTCCCAGAGGCAGGACAGGGCTTCTGGAATTCTCCCAGCCACACACCTGCAAAGTCAGATCACCGTCTTATCCCTCCAGCTCGCCATAAGGGAACACCACGACCAGTAGGTGCCTTCATCCCCTGCGTGACAAAATACGCAGCCACTGTGACCAGCTGCTTACCCGAGATGCAGCCAACCTCCTGATGCTTGGTAACCGTGAGCATCTTCTCCATGGTATAAAAATTACATATGAAAGTACAGCACAAAATAACTCAAATTTGCCATTTTCCTTCTTTGATGCTACACGTTTTTTTCTGGAGTGGTTTTGGTCAGCATTTTGATCTATGTACATCAGCTTTGCTCATTTATCGTGTCCTGTTTGATACTGTTTTCCTTAAAGGCACAACTTCAAATTTCACACTTCCTTATATTTGTTTAAAGGATCTATTACAGGGCTCCTCAAACCCAGACTTAGTGACATTTAAAGCTGGATAATTCCCTATTGTGGTGGCTGTGCTGGGTGCTATAGGACGTGTAGCAGCATCCCTGTCCTGTATGTGTAGCAACCCCCTCTCCACCAGGTGTGACAATTAAAAAAACTCTCTAGGCACAGTAAAATGTGTCTGGGATGGGGGGTGGGGGGGTAAAATTTCCTGATTAAGGATCACTGATCTAGTACAATGTTTGGCCAATACATTAGAGGGAACCCATGACATGTTTAAATGTTTTGTTTTGAAAAGATTTGATTCACACAAAGTGGTTAAGATAGAACACAGAAGTCCTGCGTACCCTTCACTCAGTTTCCCCCATTCGCTGCATCGTATATAACTATAGTACGATTTTAAAGCCAGGAAATTGGCACTGGTATACATACATTGCTATATGCATTTTATGTTATTGTATCAAGTGTAGATTTGTGTAACCACCACCCCCCAATCAAGATACACAACTATTCCATCACTACAAGGCCCCCCCCCTCATGCTAATCCTTTAAAGTACACGCACATACCTCTCCAAACCAAGATCCTGGCAACCTTATCTGTTTTCAACTCTATAATTTATTTCAAGAATGTCACATGAATGGAATCACACAATTTGTGGCCTTCAGAGATTGGCTTTTTTTCACTCATAATGCCTTTGAAATCTACCCAAGTTACTGTGTCGACAATTTCTTCTTTTTTATTGCTGAATAGTAAGTATTCCATGGTATGGACATACCACTGTTTGCTTAACCAGTCACCTGTCGTAGGACATTTTGATTGTTTCCAGTTTTTGTTTTGTACAAATAAAGTTACTATGAACAATGCCATATAGGTTTTTTGTGGACGTAAGTTTCCATTTCTGTAGGATGAAAGCCCAGGAGTGTGACTGCTGGGGTCCCCTCCTAAATGTATGTTTAGTTAATTAAGAAACTGACAAATCATTTTCCAGTAGGGCTGTACCATTTTACTTTCCCACCAACAACGTACAAGACATTCAGTTTCTCTGCATCCTCACCAGCATTTAGTGTTGTCACTATCTCTTATTTTAGCTGCTCTGTGTGTGGTGACAACTCATCATGGTCTTAATTTGCATTTCCCTAATGGTTAGTAATGTTGAACATCTTTTTAAGTGCTTATTTGCCATCTGTATATTTTCTCTGATGATACATGTGTTCATGTCTTTTGCCCATTTTATAACTGAATTGCTTGTTTTTTTTTAATGTTCAGTTTTGAGAATTCTTTACAAATTCTAGATGAGTCCTTTATTAGATACACTCATGCCCGGCAAAACAACATTTCAGTCAAGGGCAAATCAAATATATGACAGCAGTCCATAAAATTATAACAGACCTGAAAAATTCCTATGGCCTAGTGACATCATAGCTGACGTAACATTCTATCACAACGCATAACTCATGTGTTTGTGGTGATGCTGGTGTACACAAACCCACTGCTCTGCCGGTCATATAAAAGTCTAGCACACACAATTATGTACAGTACATAATACTTGATAATAAACAATTATGTTACTGGTTTAGATATTTGCTGTATTATACTTATCATTATTATTTAAATAAGGTAACTGCAAAACAGCCTCAGGCAGGTCCTTCAGGGACTATTCCAGAAGAAGGCATTATTATCACAGGAGATGACAGCTCCATGCGTGTTACTGCCCTGAAGACCTTCCACTGGGACAAGGTGTGGAGGTGGAAGACAGTGATATTGACAATCCTGCCTCTGTGTGGGCCTAGGCTAATGTGTGTGTTTGTGTCTTAGTTTTTAACAAAACAAGTTTTAAAAAGTAAAAAATAAAGAATAAAAACTTTTAAAACCAGCAAAGATCTTATAGAGTGATGTAAAGAAAGAAAACATTTTTATGCAGCTGTACAATGTTTTTGTTTTAAGGTACTTGCTACTACAAAAGAGTTAATTAAAAAAACTAAAATGTTTATAAAATTAAAAAGTTACAATAAGCTAAGGTTAATTTATTATTAAAGAGGCCAAGTGTAGTGGCTCACACCTGTAATCCCAGTATTTTAGCCAAAACTTTGAGACCAGCCTGGGTAACATAAGTGAGGCCTGTCTCTACAAAAACTTTTTAAAAATCAGCTGGGCATGGTCGCAGGCACCTGTAATCCCAGCTACTTGGGAGGCTGAGGCAGGAGGATCACTTGAGCCCAGGAGTTCGAGGTCACAGTGAGCTATAATCACACCGCTACACTT
>NW_012133857.1:28311437-28345720 GCF_000956105.1 Propithecus coquereli
CAGCCCACCTAGGTAGAGGTAGGTATTGGATTGGGTGTGGGCGTGTCAGCCTGCAGCCAGCTCACCTGGACTCTCCCTGTCTCAGACTCTCTGGGTCACATGCTGGAACCACTCCCTGATAGGAAAGTGCTATATCCTCATCTCAGTTGGTTGGAAAGGAAGGATCCAAGTCTCTACATCTAAAGGGCCTAAGGGCTGTGCTGTTTTGCCCCACTATTTATTCATTCAATTAATGATTCCTCCTTTTGGCAAACATTAACTGAGCCACTCCTGTGTGCCAGGTAATTTTAATGCTAAGACTGCAAAAATGTATCAGACATAGCCCCTGCCTCCACGGAGCAAACATTCCAGTGGAGAAAAAAATATTTTAAATATTTTGACCCTAAGTGTAGAGTGTTTATAAAGTCTACAGTAGTGCACAGCAATGTCCTAGGCCTTCACATCCACTCACCACCTCAGTCTGGGTGAGAAAGCAAGACCCTGTCTCTTAAAAAAAAAAAAAAAAAACCAGAAGGAAGGAAAGGAGGAAGGGAGGAGAAAAGAAAAAAATATTTTAAATAAATGTAGCCTAAGTGTAGAGTGTTTATAAAGTCTACAGTAGTGCACAGCAATGTCCTAGGCCTTCACATCCACTCACCACCCACTGTCTCACCCAGAGCGACTTCCAGTTATGCAAGGTCCACTGATAGCAAGTGCCCTATACAGGTGTACCATTATTTGTTTTTTTAAGAGATGGCGTCGCCCTCTGTAACCCAGGCTGCAGTGTAGTGGCACAGTCATCGCTTACTGCAACCTTGAACTCCTGAGCTCAAGCGATAATCCCACCTCAGTCTCCCAAGTGGCTGGAATAACATGAATGCCACTACACCCTATACCGTAAGATACACAAATACTTACCATTGTGTTACAGTTGCCTATGGTATTCAGGACAGTAACATGCTGTACAGGTTTGTAGCTAGGAGCAGTAGGCTATACCATACAGCCTAGGTGTACGGTAGGCTGTACCATCCAGGTTTGTGTAAGCACACTCTATGATGTTCACACAACAACGAAATCGCCTGAAGATGCATTTCTCAGAAGGTATCCCTGTTGTTATCATTTGACTGTGTTTGGTTTGCAAATAATTTCTCTCAGTTTGTAGCTTATTTTTTCATCCTCTTTACAAGATCTTTAGATAGCATAAGTTTTGAACTTTGATACAGTTCAATTTGTCAATTTTTTTCCTTGTATGAGTCATGCTTTTGGTGTCATGTCTAAGAACACTTCTCTAAGCCTTTTGTCCTGAAGATCTTCTCCTCTGTTTTTTGTCTTTTACTAACAGTTTTATAGTTTTAGGTTTTACATTTACATCTGTGATCCATTTTGATGTAATTTTGTTTAAAGATAAACTTAAGCTTGGGTTACTTTTTTTTTCTTTTTTTGCCTATGGGTATTCAATTGCTCTAGCACTATTTGTTGAAAAAGACTATCCTTCCTCCATTGACTGTGGATGTACCTTTTTCAGTTGGCCACTCTTGTCTCTTTCTGGGTTCTCCATTCCATCGCCTTGATCTATGCATGTGTCCCTCTACTATCCCAGGACCATACCGCATCATCTTGATTATTGTATTTATATACTTTTTTGATATCAAGTATAATGACTGCTCCAAATTTATTTTTCTTTTTTGAATTTATTTTAGCTTTTCTAGTTCCTTGGCCCTTACCTATAAATTCTAGAACAATCTTGTCTACATCTACAAAACAGGAATTGCATTAAACCTATATATTGATTTGGGGAGTTTTTATAATACTATATTATATAACATCTTTACTGTGTTGAGTCTTTAGTATATGAAATGATACATCTCTCCATTTATTTAGATCTCATTTAACATTTTTTAGCTTTCAGCATACTAGTCTGGTACATGTTTTGTTAGACTTATACCTAAGTATATATTTTTTTGTACAGCTATAAATGTTATATATTTTAAATTCAGTATCCATGTGGTCATTGCCAGTACATTACATTGCCAGAAATACAACTGATTTTTGCATGTTTATCTTGTATTCTGTGACCTTGCTGAATTCACTTATAAGTGCTAGGACTTTTTATATAGATAGATAGATAGATAGATAGATAGATAGATAGATAGATAGATTTCTTGGGATTTTCTATGGCGATAAACATGTCATCTGCAAGCATACAGTTTATTTCTTTCTTTCCAGTGTATATGCTTTTTATTTCCTTGTCTTGTCTTATTACTCTGACTAGAACTTCCAGCATTACACTGAATAAATAGCAGCGGAAAAAACAGACATCCTTGCCTTGCTCACTGTCTTAGGCAGAAGGCATTTAAACTTGCACCATTACATATAATGCTAGCTATAGGTTTTTGTGGATGTCCCACACAAAGTTAAAGAAGTCTCCTTCTATTCATACTTTTCTAAGAGATTTTATCATGGATGAGTGTTAAATTTTATCAAGTAATTTTTCTGCATCAATTGATATGATCATGTGATTTTTCTTCTTTAGCCTATTAATAAAATGGATTACCTTGATTGATTTCTAAATATTGAACCAGCCCTACCATCCCTACTTGGTCATGTTGTAGAAATCTTTTATATATCGCTAAATTTGATTTGGTAATATGTTTCAAGGAGTTTTTGTCTGTATTCATGAGGAATATTGTTCTGTAGTTTTCTTTTTTTGTATTCTTGGTCTAGTTTTGGCATCACGGTAATATGTCATAAATGACTTGAGATTATTCCCTCCTCTTCTGTTTTCTGGAAGAAATTATATAGAATTGGTATTAATCCTTTCTTAGACAGTCACCATTCTCCAGTGAAACCATTTGGGTCTAGAAATTGAAAGGGGTGGTTAAATTACAAATCCAATTTCATTAATATTTATAGAGCTATTCATATTATCCATTTCATATTTAGTCAGCTGTGGTAGCTTGTGCTTTTCAAGAAATTGGTCCATCTCACTCAGTCATGTAATTTATGTGTATAGGGTTGTGTTCATAGTATTATTATTCCCCTAGACATTTTTCATATTTAAATGTTGACATCAACAGTGATAGACTCTGGTTCATTTTTGATATTGGTAATGTGTGTCTTTTCTCTTTGTCAGTCTTGCTAGATGTCTGTCAGTTTTATTGCTCTTTTCAAAGAACTTCATTTTTGTTTCATTGATTTTCTCTATTGTTTTCTGTTTTCAATTTCACTGATTTGTTATCTTTATTTCATTCCTTCTGTTTACCTTAGATTTATTTTGCTCTTCCCTTTCAATTTTCTTGAGATAGGAGCTTAGATTTTTTTTATTTGAAATTTCCTTTTTTCTAATGTGAGCATTTAGTGTCATAAATTTCCCTCCTCCAGCTTGTCAAAGCAACACGGGGTTCATAAGAACCTAACCACATCCCCTGGCACGAGGTCCCCAAATTTGAAGAACAAAGGACCCCATATTACAACTGGTCTGAAACAGGCCAACTCAAAATGCCTAAGGGACATCTGAGGGTTCATTTCAAAAACAGGATCATTATCTAGTTTAAGAATACATTAATACACAAGAAGGAAGCCAATCCCAGTAATAAAACATTTAAATAAATTAATGACTAAATAATTAAAGACTTAAATACCGGTTTGAGCATTTTTCTCAGTCTACCCTTTCAGTTCCTGCTCCAGACCTCTACCACATGAAGGGTTTTGCCTCGATCAAATTTTTATTGCCATTTCTCTAACATCAAAACAGATGTCACAGCCCTGAGTTATGGAGCTGTTTCTAGAGAGCAGGAAGTAGCTGGTTTTCCCTCCTGGGTGTCTTAAGAGATAGCAAGTAAACAATACCACCTTTCTGTAACACTACCATCCATACTCTAGTAGGGGAGGAAGTATAAAAGATTATTTAATCAAGAAAAACATCTGTTTTCTCTTCTTTTAGTTCTGTGTTCCTTTGAATTTTATAAATGTGTAGTTTTAACCTAAAATTGTTTCCTGCTGAAAGAAATATTTGGAGCACAGCAAAATGCTTCTCTGTAATTCCTTCCTTCTTCCTACCAAGCTTCAGAGCCCACAGGTTCCCAGAGGGCAAAGTCATGGTGACCAACTGTTCCTTGTAGTCATCACCATGACTTAAATGGTGTGGAGTAGTTTTTTTTACACTGAAGCAATCAAAACAGAATAGAAGTAAAAGAAAGCAAAGTTCAAACTTTTAGTCCATTTTCAACACTGATCTCAAAGAAGCTCTGAGAAAAGACAGTTTCATGGTCAAGTATGTTTGAGGAACACTACAAGCTATGTCCTCTGCTTGAGGAACACATTGAAAGCTCTGATCCTGCCAAAGGAATTCTGCTTAACTTCAACATACCCTCCACATACACAAGTGTCTACCATTGCGATCTTACTGAACTAGCATTCTAAATAGCATACTTTGGGCAAGAGCAGCAGTTCTCAAAGTGCAGCTTAAATGATAAGTAAAAACCCAATTCACATAAGTCTTAGGTCTTACTTTACAATGTGCTTTCCAGTGCAGATCAGATTCAACCTAAACACATAAAAATGAAATTTGAGTGAAGTGATCTTATTATTATTTACCAATCCTCCACCAAAGGACAGGCCAGGGAGCCATAAGTCTACTCTAGCTGCGGATTTAAAGTTTAGGAGGACGTCGGCATTCTCTATAGCCATGCACACATTCACTCAGCCCTTTCTTCCACCTAAGTATTTCTTCTGCCCATTGAAATCCTTGGGAGCTACATTGTAGGGTTAAGATGATGGGCCCTGGAGTAACTGAATTTGGTATCGGACCATCACTTACAATACATGAGAACTAACCTCACTGAGCTTCACCACCTTTATCTGTAAAATAGGGATAATAATATCTATTAATACCTTATTGGAATACATGAGACAATCCATGTTTAGTTTTGGCACAGTGTCTAGCAAAGAGTAGGCACTGAATAAATGCCACCTATTGCTGCTGTTTTCATCATCCAAAGCAGATCTTATATTAACCAATTTTAATTTCGAGCAGAGTCCTAACACCTCAGTATGTTTCCACCACATCATTCACAACTGCACAGATTTCATGTCTGTGCTACGCCCTTGCCTCTGCATCAGGCTGAAGAATGTCATGTTTTAAGTACACTCCCATGTGGCAGCTCTTAGCTCTTCATCCCTAGCTGTTCCTGCCACACCTGTCTCAACCTTCCCTGGTTCCAAACAACAACCTCAATTTTAGACATTTCCCAGTCTTTTACAAAAGGTAAGCTTTGCCGTTTTGCTTCCAACATCATCCATGATGCCAGCCAATATTTTGCTGGCCTTATGATGTAGCCGACGGGTTAACCTGTGAAGCCTGTCAGATCCTTTTGTCCTTCTGTTCTGGTTCAAAGACAAAAAAAGCAGGTAGATGGCCAGGCTAAAAAAGTTTAAATCTTTCTTTCATAAGATTTGGGAATCAGAGCTACAAACCAGTAGTGACACTGCCACACTCGACACTTCGTCGGGCAAGGTCAGAAGCCGCAGAAAGTGACTTTGTGCACGGGTGTGCATCCACAGAGCAAAGGAACAGGGACGAGGCAGCTACGACTGCAGCATCTGCCAGCCCCACTGACAGACAGCAGTGGTCCTGTAAAAGTATGACTTTCAAGATCCTCATTAGAATCTCCAAAAAAAGACTCTTCAAGGTGGCTAGGGTCTGCCTGAAAACTAGTCACATTTTGGAATACAAGCTCTGATGCAACGTGGTCTCACGTGGATAACAGCTGAAAAGGAAAACTTCACCCCAGACTTCATGACACTGCAAATCTAGGGCAGGCACTGGATGCAGCGTGGCCTTTGAGTGACCTTAATACGTTACTTAACTACTCCAACCACACTTGCTCATTTGTGAAATGTGGGTCATGGTCTAGATCTTCCAGGTTGTTAGAGTTAAATGATGCTCTGCCACCAGGTCACAGTAGAGCAGCAAATCTGGAATGGGGCCTCTGACTCCGCAAGGGTCCTTATAATTAAACCTAGGTAGCGACTGCCTCAAAGGATCAACATTCATGATCACCAATACGTTGTGAGCACTTTATTCTGTAAACATACGTGCTTCATGTTTTCAGCCAGTAACAACCTTGAAGTAGGTTCTGTTATCTTCACCACCACAGACAGCATAACCGTAGGCCTGAGAGGTTAAGTAACTCACCCAAGGCAGCTAGGAAATGTGGAGCTAGGATTCAAATCCAGGCAGTCTGACTCCAGGACCCAAGGTCTTAGCCACCGTAACACACTGTCCCCCTGAGGAAGCATTTAATACATACTTGAAAGGATGGATGGGTTGACAAATATAATTCTCTGGTGTTTTAATCCTCTGGGGTTTCCCCCTCGAACAAAAGGAAGAAACATTGACCTTTTTGTTACAGAGAGTAGCCGCATTTTTCCCAAAAAATTAAGCACATTTGTTTATACCAATTTTAAGACAATTATTTACTGAACCAAATTTTTACTACCCTGAGGGTGGGTACTTATTTAAACACTGCCACATAATGAAATGACTGTGCAAAAAGTCACAGCTGATCACTAGAGGCAGTTTTTTTTCTTTGCAAATACAAAAATCCTATCAGCTAAAAGAATGCAGCACGACAAATCACAAATCAGAGACACAGTCTTCTACATGAGGATTTAAAGCTCAAGAATTTCAATGTACTTAATAACGTTAAATCTGAGGCAGATGGCCAAATGCCTTAGAAATCCCAAATTGTGAAGGGTATCTGAATGGAAATTCCCTAGCTGGGTTTGTGTTTCTTCTCGTGGATCAGAAAATGGCTGGCACCACCTGGTGGTTCTTTTTCCTCTAAAATGTAAGATCCCATGAGCCATAAAATTAAGATCTGGACAGCATTCTTGCTGTCAAAGTGATCCAGATAAGAAATCTTCAATTGTATTGTTCGTATAATCTAATTAAAGTGTTAAACAAATTTAGTTTTTATCCATATGAAGATATTCTCATCTCTAGAGCATTTTCTTAAATATACTTGATATATATGATGACTATCAAAATACACGAATTCAAATCCCCAGATCTCACACTCAGCACAGTGTGAGCACTCGTGAGCTTACATGGCATGGGGAGCCACTCACGTCATTCAACTGTTAGTCACTCATTCACTCAGTCATTCATGCTGAGGCTGTAGAGATAATTTTGTACAAGTTAAACGTGGGGCTTTTGGTGATGCAGCTCCACTGGGTACTGGGCTCATCACCATTTTACAGGTGAGGACACTGAGGTTCCGTCTGATTAAGGAACTTGTCCCAGGTCACAGAACTCGTAAGTAGCAGAACTGGGCTTCAAATGCAGTTTTGCGTGTTCCCATAGCCCTCACTGCTATCGTGTGATTTGCTTTATCATTATGACCATGATGCTGATTGATCCTAGCATATCTGCATGAAAATGGGACAGGCCTAAGGAACTTCCAAACCCCATGAACTAACTGCAGTTATGCTGAAACTTTCCTTCACTGGCAATCCCAATAAGCCAAAATACAGTTGTACCACACACATAACAGGCAGTCAAACATTTACTGACTAGTTGAAAAGTTCATTTGAGCTTGGAAAGCTCAAAAGGGCTAAATGCCCCTCACCAATGGATGTATAAAAGAGATAATCAGATGACAAGAATTACCCAAAGGACAGGAAATACATTTGTCAAATTTATTGCCAGCATCAAGAAGGAGGAACAAGTTAAAGGAAATCCACTCTGGGTTACTGGAAGTATGATGAATGTGGGAACTGCACGTTATCCTAAATGAAATTTCAAATTAAAAAAAAAAAACAAATGGGAAACATATGGGAAAGTTAAAGAGGTGGGCTAAGCGAAACAAAGCAAAGCAACCTAGAATGTTTCATATCCCATGCTGGTTCTGGACAGTCTTAACAACATGCTCAGATTGACATCCTCTGGCCTGGGAACTCACTTCAACACTTAGGTACAACACTTACTCCTGGCCCCATGGACCCATTATTATGCAGCTTACAATAATACAACACTCACAAAGAGCGGACAGGCAATCTTTAATTAAAACACATTGAAAATAACTTGAGGCACAGTTTGCAGAAAGAAAACTATTTGTTCTCTTAGTAGCAAATTTACTCAACTTATATTACATTCTATTTTCTTTTTTGTATTTTCTAAGCTGAAAGTTTTTGTTGAAGGGAAGAAACTGACCTTACAATTTACTGAGAGGAAAAATCTGTAACGGGGAGAAGAGGAATGTCAACAGTGTAGCTTAGGGGTTAAAAGCTTGGGTGCTAGATCCAGATGGCCCTGAGTTTGACTCAGTCACCTGCAAGCTGAATGCTCTTGATCAAGTTACTTAAACTCTCTTAGCCTCCAGTTCCTCATCTTCAAATGGAGAAGACTCCCTGCTGTACAGACATCAGAGCAGCTCATGGAATATTTGCAGCTCTCTTGCTATTAAGGGTTACACTTCCTGGCCTCCGGGTTTGTGGGTGGGTGGGGCCATTTGATTGGTTCTGGCCAATGAGTTGTGTGCAGAAATGAAGCACATCGCTTTCAGTCCAAACCCTTAACTCCAACTCAAGACCATCCAGAGCATTCATTTCCCTTTTGCACATCAACCGGCAATGCCGGGTGGCTTCTCTGTCAATCTGAGTGACTGCAATGAGCGGAGCCCCCACCCTACCACTGACCCATTTGATGCATAAGTATCCTGAGCTAGAAACAAACCTTTATTGTTTGTTTATTTGTTTGTTTTTATAACACTGGGATTTGGGGGTTGGCTGTCTGTTACTGTTAGTTGTTTAATAATGACTTACAGACTATTTCATAAGCTGGCCGTAAGGGCTAAATGAAATAACACCTGATAACGTGCCTGTAAGTGTTCAAGGAATGACCTGATTGTTAAGGAACAAGCGTTTCTTCTATTCAGGCACAAAATGGTTAGATATATTTTTCATCACACCTAATGGAGAAAGTGCTTAACTGACTTAAAATATAAATCTATAAACATTTTCTCCTTTAGTTTTTTCCAGGTTCCACTAAAGGTTTGATGTCGGTGTTCGGGAACCTGTAAAACTTTAACCCCAACGAAACCATCTCTCCCTCTATAGATTCAGCTCCAAACTAGAGAATTTCCCTGCAATGCAGATAAGTTACTTTACTACTTTGGTACAAAGCAGAAATACATAGCCAAAATTAATTTATCAACTATGTACTCTTATGATTCAGGGCCACATCACATTTCTCTTCTAAATAACTGATACTCGAAGTGAAATAAAATATTACTAGCCAAACTATTTGAATACACTGTTCCTTTATAAAAAAAGAATGCTAATTTAAATGTACTTCTTTGGAGGAATGAGCTAAGCTTTTGAATCCATGTGTTGTGCTTTAAATGTAGTGCCCTTCCTTTGGCCACATGCAAACTGGGATGAATAACTAGTCACAATTCGCCTGGGACTTGACCAGTTTTAGCACTGAAAGTCCTGCAAACCCAAGAAACCCCTTAGTCCTAGCCAAACTCAGTCCCCGTTTGCCCAGCACTGTCTAGGATTGAAAACTGAAAGTCCCGCATCCCTAGAACACCCTCAATCCGGGGCAAACCAGGATGGGTAGTCGTCCTAATGCAAAGCCATCCCTGAAGTGTCAAGATAAGCAAGATACATCTTCCTGGAGTGTCAAGATACAAGGGAGGGACATTACATCATCTGAAAGAGTTTCCCATTAAAACAAAGATACGTAATAGAATACAATATAAACTCTGGATGAACTTTTAGGATGGAACCCAAGCTGTCAAAGTAACGTTGAGCCTTTTGTCCTCTGCTTTTACAGGGGTACACTAGAGGAAAGACTGATAAAGCAGTACTGCAGCAGAAAAGCCGCCGACGTAGAAACAACTATCATGCAACGTTCACTCCTTCCCTTACTTTCTCCTGAGTTTAGATCAGTCATTTAATTTCTCCGGGCCTCAATCACGCTACTTTTATCTTAAAAACACTCAAGGATTCGAAGGCAGGGGTTTTGCATTGTTCACTGCTGCATGTCTGGTGTCTAGAACGATGCCTAGAGCTTTCTTAAATGAGTGGCTAAATCTCTCAGCCAGCAATAAAACTAATGTCTATGTTAGGATCGTTGGGCCTATCAAAAAAGATCAAATATTTTTACATAAAAGTTCTTTGCATATTAACAAGAGCTGAATGAAAGTGATCTCTATTATTTTACAAATCTCTTTATTATCTTATTTTCTCCCATTCAGTGACTTACTGAATTATGAGTATTATGCTGTTGCCTTATTTGGATGTGGAGGGGTGGTCGCGATGGAGTGTAACCTTGCAGACTAAGTTGGGGAAAATCTCTTAGGCTAAGTACAGACACATATGTATTTAATATATTATACGTACACTCATATGGTCACATATGTTTGAAAATATTTTCTAAAATATATAGGCAGAAATCAAATGTTTATATTCAATAATATAAAACAAAGTTTAATCAAAAAAGTTGGAAGATATAAACATCATAAGGAGAAAGAGATTGCACAGTTTTGATCTATGAAAGAGGAAGGAATGGGGGATGAATTTGAGAGGAATGTGTATAAAGGCCAAAAGCTGAATCCTATGGGGAAGGTTTTTAAGTAGGAATACAAGAGAATACATTGGTTGGGCATGGTGGCTCACGCATGTAATCCCAGCACGTTGGGAGGCTGAGGCAGGAGGATCGCTTAAAGTCAGGAGTTTGAGACCAGCCTGAGCAACACAGCAAGACCCCATTTTTACAAAAAGTAGCCGGGCATGGTGGTGCGCCCCTGTAGTCCCAGCTACTCAGGAAACTGAGGCAGGAGGATCACTTGAGACCAGGAGTTAGAGGTTGCAGTGAGCTATGATCATGCCCCTGCCCTCATGCCCAGGCAACAAAGCAAGACCCTGTCTCTTAAAAAATAAAGTAAAATAAAATAAAATACACTGAGCTAGGGGTGGCAAGGCTTAAGAGCATCTTGGGCCCAAGGCAAACCTGTCATTTTTCCACCCAATGGGGCTGTGAATAGCCTAAATTCCAAGTGAGTTCACGGATCAATGCTATCTACATCTGACCTTCTCTTTGGCTCTATCATAAGGAAGAAATCCTGGCCAAGGTCAACCTCCCTGATGGCTTCCGCAAGGTGACACAGGTGGCTAGTGACAAGAGCAGCACTGCTGTCTTGGATGGGCTCCCTGCCCCTGGCCAGAACCAGAGTTGAGCCCGCCCAGAAAGGAAGAGGAGGAGTGAGCAAACGTATCTTACTTGTTACCATTGCCCCAACATTGTGTTTTGGGTGGTAGAACAAAATGTGAAACTTTAATAGGCAAATACTAGACTTGTGTGTTTGCCTCCATTACCATAAAAAAAAATGGTGGAAGACATACCTAACACCCAGATTTTAAGTAACTGGCAAAGTATTGGAAAATATTTGTGGTTGCTACTCTGAGACACCATCAGCATCCTTTGTTGATTCGTAACTCAAGATTTTAAAAAGTCTTCAGATTAGTGACACTCTCCAGACAGCCCAACCCAACATGAGGCAATAAACAGCTCAAAAGAACCCGTAAATATTCGTAACTATTACGTTGCTGGTATGATATGAATATTTCTACATGTATGTGTTTAATGCACTGATAAGTGAGTTCCTAGGATGGGGGGCCAAGATCTTAGCTCATTCTTTTACGCATACCCTGTGCTGATAAAATTTTGAACACAAGTTTCATCCCTTAAATGCTTCAGTATCAAAAGTCTAAAACATAGGCTACCTTGTTCTCAGCTGCTGGGAAGTTCTAATATATCAAAAATGTATTCATTTCTCTGCTCTGCCCACAGTGTCCTCCCCATCATCTTAAACACAGCGTGAACTTCTGGATCAATAAACAAATCTGAAGATGTACCCCAAAAGGGGCAACAGAATGCAAGGAAACAAAAACAGTTTCTATCTACATGAGACCATATTTTACTAAACAGTTTTAAAATGCTTCCCTCTGCTTGATACATTTTGTTGCTAACACTACAAATGGAAATCTTCCCGGGAGAAAATACTCATCTCAATCAAGAACTATTAGAAGTGCCCTGACAAAAATAGGTTGGTTGTGTGAAAATTCTAACCTTTCATTTAATTTTTTTTTAAAGCAGAAAGAAACAAGGAAACATGAGTGAATACAACACACTTTCTCCTTTTCACTCAAGGATTTTGCTATCCCAGTAACTTAGTGCTTTGTACATACAAGACATCCGATCTTTGAATGAATGCGTGAATGAGGAAATGGTGTGCATTCATCCCTCCATTCTCAAAAGCTCAGGAATTCCCATGCCAGTGTTGCCACAATCACCATTTCCATATGATTAAAATAAACAGCCCACCAGAAAAATAAAAGTGGTTTCAAAGGCCAGACTTCAAAGAACCACTTCTGCAAATTGGTGACTCCCCAACATATTCATGGAAAAGCTCAACACCAATCTTACAAACTACACTCCAGGAAGTTCTGTTTGGGGGAATTTGCATAAGAAGTCCTACCAGAGGGTGCTAGGCCAGCGGGTTTTGTCAATGAGGCACACAGCTAAAAACAAAGCCAGTCTCTGTTACCAAAACAAGTTGCTGCAGCTTGGCTCATCTGGTCACTCCAAGACCCACAGATCCCAAAAACCTCCCAGGGTACCAAGCCATGACAGATCGTCACATAACTTAAAAGAGAAATACCTGCTAAAAGCCCACAACTGAAGGGAGAAGAGTGGCACCTCAGAGATGTAAACAGCAACCTCGGATCAAGGGTTGCAAACTCAAATGTCTACAGGGCCCAGGAAGGTAACATAAATAAGTACATACAACATCTGCTGGGTATCATACAGAGGGGATGGTGCCAGCTGCAGCTGTAGAGGGTGTGCCAAACCTGAAGGATAAAAATTATTACTTAAACCCTGGGCTGATAAAACAAAACTGCCCACATCCGTGGGGCGTGAGTTTACAACCTGAAGCACTTAGCACCGTAACGAGCACACAGGATGTGCTGCGTAAAAGATGCCATTATGAGCAGGAACCTGTACGAGTCCACAAGCGGGAAACGGGCTTGTGAAATGTTTGCTTTGAGACCTGCAGAAAGAGATCAACACTACTAAAGAAATGGGAGGAAATATAATTAAATAAATGAAATCAGAAAGAGGCAGATGGCACACATAAACTTTGAAGGACGGAGCCCGGATAGCCATTACCAGCCGTGGGTACACTGGCTTGGGTGAGGAAAGGTACAGGGCCAACCTAAGCCAACGCAGAATGCAAGCCCTTCATTCGCTTGTTCATGTATGGCCACTCACCTGTTCTTTCACTCACTCCTGCAACTAATAGTCACTAGAAGCTTCTCATGCACGAGGCACCCCTGGCTCTGCCCTCAGGACATGATGGTGGGGACACACACACACACAACTTTGCTCTTCCAGAGCTTACTGTCTCTAGCACTGCCCAGCAGAATTGTCTGTGAAGATGGAAATATTTTAGATCTGCACTGTCCTATATGGTAGCTCCATGTTGGCTATAGAGTGCTTGAAATACGGCTATTGCAACTTAGGGACTGAGGGTTTTTTAGTTTTATTTCACTTTAATTAATTTATATTTAAATTTAAATAGTCTCATATGGCTAATGGCTACCCCACTGGATAGTGCAGGTCTACGTAGGGTGTCCAGGCGTAGCCCTCAGGTTAGGGAGAAAAGAAAAAAAAGCGAGAGGAGTGGAAAACCCCAGAAGTATGGAAAGCAGGTCTTCCCTGAACACTTCCCTCTATACTCACAACTCTGTATACTAATCAAGTTCTCAGCATTTCCATTCCCACCTCCCCCAACCCTATAACACACCCTCTAGGAAAAAGTTAAAAACGAATGGCAGAGGGTGACAGACACTTGAGGTCCTGTGTTCAATAAAGCAAGACCAGAGAGCACAGAGCTGATAAACTCAGGTACCCAATCCGATGTGATCCAAACTGCAGCTACTTAATGCTATGCCCTTCCCTCACATCCCTGCATGGAGAATGACAAGGTCCCCCTCGTGTTGGGTGACACAGATGCTGCAATATGAAAGAAAACAAGGATTCCAATACAACACACCAGCCTCTGCTCCCTCCATTATGACACATTTCAGATGAATAAACAAGGACATTGCGTGCTACACCTCAATGTCAACAGCACTTTTTCAAGAGGTCAGCTTGTCCCCTCCGTACTGATGGCTGGGGAGCAGAAGTTGGGAGCTGGTGGTGTCAACCCCTTCTGCAAAACTGGAATAGTCTCCTGGCTCCAGCCAGCAGCATGAAATAAGAGTAGCTCTCAATGGGAGTTTCCGTGCATGCTCAACTTTACGGGACGCCTAATGGAGGGGGACCTCAAATCACCCATGGATCCAGACTTCCTTTTCTCTTAATCCAGTGACATACTAGAAATTGTCAGTGAGCCTACAAAAAACACAGGAATCACATGAAAACCAATATACCCCCACTGCCCTGTTTACTTGACAGGAATTGGCCAGCCCAAACAGAGGTAATGGGGCTTAGCGGGGCTCACGGCCACTGCACACGCACAGGCTGCACCTGGCAGAAACGCGGCCCTTCTTTCTCTACAGGAGCTGGCCTCTGCTCAGAAGGTCAGTTGCCAGAGTCATGGTCAGAAACACTCAGAACAGGAAACAGAGCTAGTCTTTATGAGGACTGGCGGGCAGTTTCCTGGAGGAAAGAAACAAGAGAGAGTACTGCACAAAATCTGAGACTGGCTTAGGTTTCATGAACCATCAAAACACAGAAATGCTGCCAAGTCATCTGACTGCAGGTATGTCCGATTTTTCACATTTTAAGAACTTAAAAATTGATGACATTTTGTTATTATCACCCTATGATGGTTTGCAAATGAGAACATTTCCATAGCTCTTCTCTAATTTACACCTGCTAATCCTCGCCTTACTCCAGCCAGAGCAGGTACCATCGCCCCCAAATCACAGTGGAGAAAACAAGAGGGAAGAGTCCCGTGTGGCCCTGACTTCCCTAGCAGAGAAATGTGCTGTATCACATCGCAGGGAGTTGGTCAGACAAGGCTGCGATTTTAGCTCTTTCACCTAGTGGTTCCCTCTAGAAGACCCTAAAAAGGTATAAACCTCAGATGCTGTCTTTGGTGAAATTTTGAAAACTGCTATGCACTGGGAAGCTAGTTAGGTGGTGCTGTAGTCTGCCACCCACTCGGATGGGACAGACACCGGGAGGCCTGCTTTACCTGTGTGACACTCTTTTCCGGAGGGACTCGATGAAAACATCCCTTAGGCATTTAAAAAGAGGTAGGAAGGGAAGAAGGGAAGGAACAAATGGGTCTAACTAGGCAACATTCAGGCAATCATGCAGAGATTCATGAAAACATAGTGTTTTCAATAGTATTAATTCTAAAATGGCGATAATAAGTATAATACTTTAATATCAGCCTAAGCATCAATGTCATCATTACCACCGAACAAAAATACATGACAAGCAGAAGTTTCCAGATGACTTAGAACTCACTGCTCCATGTTGACATAATATGAAGTGATGTTGTCATTTACAGAGCTAAACAGTGTGATTAGGAAAAAGAGCTCTGCCTCCCATCCCTGACACAAGTCAGTTGTTATGGAGACAACACATCGATGGGTCTCTGCTGCATTCAACTAATTTTTCATCTTGTAGATTTGTGACTCTGCTCGGCTGGGTAATGCTATTAATAAATTGGAAAAGATGAGAAGCAGGATTTTCAAAGTTCTAATAAGGGATAACTAAATCATTGCTGCTTACCAGCAGGAATTGAAAATTCCTTTACCTTTAACTCTGTTATACTCGTTATCTCATCATGGGATCTAACTGTGACTATCTCGGTCTCTGGAGAAGAGGAAAGGGGGAGGGAGGTAGCACTGTGAGTGCAAACCTTTGCTTTTTTAAAACCACCAAGGGCCTTGTCGTCTCTGCAAAAAACTCCTCAACTGTGATGACACAGGGTGAAACCACGCTGCAATTTTCAAAAATTATTTTATGCAAATACAGATGCTCCAACTGCATATAAATTAAAATAGTAATAAATCAAACCCTATTTTCTCATTGACTTGTATTATTATTTCACAGTTCATTCCTCTTCCTTTCTGAATAAGCTACCACGTTTCTCTGTAGCCACCACAAACATAATTGGAGCCGTCAAACTTATGGAGCAAGAAATTCTTACCGTGGGCAACGAGGGATGCGAACAAGGAGGGATGAATGACTGCTATGTGCCAGTTGTCATGATATGTGCTTCAAACACGTTAAACAAAATCTATGGGAGGCCATCGTTTCGGACAGGGCTCCTGCACGAGGAACCCACAGACCAGACCAAACCAAATCGAAGTCACTCACACTAATTCCACCTAATCAAACTGAGACTCGAAGGAAGCAGACAGATCCCAAAGCAGATCATTTACCCTTATAGACAGGAGATTCCAGTCTACGTGAGTCAAAGTAGTAAGTAGATCACTCTGTTTTAAGCCTTACAAAAAAGTAATCTGATATTAACCAATTAGGTTTTTTTCCCGTTATTCCGTTTCCTTGTTCCCCACCATTCTGCCGCTGCCCAGAGGGAGCTCTCATAGGTCCCTGACAGACAAAGACATGAAGGCAAAGAGTAGATCAGGGACGTGGCAGAAGCCACAGAGCTGGGCAGGGTGAGTGCCATGTAGTAAATGGCCCCATGGCCCACGTGCTTCCCTCCCTCCAAGCCAACTCAAAAGAAGGATGAGCCCTTGGGGCGGGCTACAGGGACCTCTGGGCACATCTCTAACAGAGCTGTGTGGACCCGCCACGGTAATGGCATCCTCAGCCCGATGCTGGGGGAAGGTCCCCTCGGGTTGTGCCGCTGAACAGAATCTTGGGGGAGAAAGGCGAGGTGTGTGTGGCAGGCTCACAGTGAGGAATCTTCCTTCCCTCTTTTTCCATTCCCACCAGCTCCTTTGACAAGGGAGACTGTCCTTCATAGACTGAAACCGGGTCTGACATGACAAATATATTCGTCAAGCCATTTCAAAGTAACAAACGGTAATCATTACTTTCCCCCTCACTTCCCCTTTACTCCCAGGGGAACATACAGAATTCAAATAAGAAGGGCACAGGTTGTCCTTTAATGCAGTTTCTTACTTTCAGCAGCATTTCCGTGGAAATGGGTCAGCCACAACGCAGCTCCAACACGCCAAGGGTCACCCTCAAATTTAAGAGTGACAGAAAGCAAGCTCCCCTCGCCCCAGTGTTCCAGCTGCGGGGAGGCAGGGAGCCTGGCTCTCCCCTCTTCATGCCACACCGTGTTTCCAAAGATTTCTCCCACAAGCTGACTTCCTTACCAGAGGTCACAAAGTGGAGGCTGAAGAGGGCCCTTGCGAGTATTTTGTCTGCCGACAAATGGTTTTTCGTTTTTATTGAGTTTGCAGTCTCCTGCACCAGGTGTGCACTTCCCAGCCCAGCCACCACCCCACCCGTGGGCTCTGACTCTTGTCAGCCAGGCCAGTGTCACTCTTGGGTCACCTCCTCGCTCCTAAAGACTTGGAGTTTGCAACACTAGTTTTATACATTCAGGGAAAAAAATTACAAAACATGTTATCTCCACAGAAAGTATGCCTTGCTAACCCCTCTTGTATAAAAACCCCTGAAACTGAGGACCTTAATACCTTAATAGAGGAAAAAACTCCAGAAGAGAGTATTATAAATAAAGAGAGGTAACAGCGCGGCCTAAACAGAGAAGAGTGAAATCCACCTCTGTCCAAGGAAGCCAGGGCAAGTTTCAGAGTGAGGGGCCATTTGACCTGGGTCTTTGCAGAGGAGAGGACAGCATGCGGCACACACATTCATACAAAGAAGAGCAGATGACTCAATGGCTGAATCACAGCGATCCTGCCTTGACTGTCCCATCTAAGATGCGGATCTAATTTTCCTTGAACAGCCAACATAGAGCAGCCAACGAAAACCCTTATAAAGGGACTTGTCAAGACATTAGCAGGCTCAGGCAGTCCACAGTGCTGAATCAGGGCCAGGCATCACAAGGTGGCAGATCTAGAACAACTCGTGAGACCTCCTGCACAAAAAGTCACACAGAACATGCCCTCTAATTGGCACCACCAGGCTCCCAGACTTGACATCTTGTTCATTTTTAATTCTTTTCTTTTCCTTTGGTCTAATGAAGCCCTGTCCGCCTCTTCTAAGACGTCCTTATTCTGTTTACCGTCTCTTCCCTCTGCATTCCCAGAAAGACAACACTGCCTAGCAGGAGGTGTTCACGAGTGGTTAAGAGCTCAGGCACTGGACTAAGACCAGCGTGGGTCTGAAAATCCTGGTTCTTCCAGTTCTCAGCAAGTTACCCTCTAGGCTCAGTTTTTCCTTCTGTAAAATGGGGAAACAGCAGTACTTATCTCATGGGGTTGATGCTTATTAAGTATTTAACAGCACCTGCCACACAGTGAGTACTCAATAACTGTTAGCCTTAATTGATCTAACTACTCATGCCTTCACATTAGCCCTCTTTCCTCCCTGTCTGTGTTTCCTTCCTCTAGACCATTCTCAATACCACCACCAACACCACAAATAACTTGTCAAAAACAGCAACGTAGCAGGGTCTGCCACTCTATTCCTCTTCACCCTTTGCAACACCACCTAGACTCCCTTCTACAGCCTCCTGTGCAACATAATGGGACAATGTAACTGAGTTCTAACTAATAAAAATGTGAACAGAAGTGACATGAAACCATTGCACGCTTGGCTTACAGAAAACTTCATGATACTCCATGTTCCTCCTCCTTGCACGAGCTTGTTGCAGATATGCATAGCAGCATGGAAACCACATGTCAAAGACCGCAGAGCCTGGGGCCCTGAATCACCAGTTGGAAGAGAGTCACCTGCTAATTAAAAGTAACCCTTTTGGACATTTAACAAAGAAGAAATAAATTTCTAGCAGATTAAGGCACAGAGGTTCTGGAGTTTATCTGTTACAGCAGCTAACATTACCCCACTCTCTCCATTCTTAAAACTTTTGCCATATTCCCACTACCTACAGAATGAAACCCGACCTCCCTAGCATGGCATTCAAGGTCTCCCCCAATCCAAGCCCCTTTCTCACCATGAAGCCAGTAATGGACCCAGTATTTTCCATATTTACCAGGACTTGACAGGCCTTCTCCATCCTTGAAATCTTTGCTCTTAGAGTTCCTTCTATCAGAAGGTACCAAATCCCTTAATAACTGACAAAATTCTGATCAGCCTTCCAGAGCAGTTCAAATACCACCTCCTCTGAGAAGCTTCTGTGGTGCTGGTCACCATGTCCTCTGGCTACCAGAATAAACAGAACAGACTAGGTTCACTCCTTTACCATAAGAGTACTATTTACTATATTATACTTTAAAAAGTCTCTGTATTTTCACACTACTGTGTGCTCCTGGAGGTTAGAGGCTATGAGCCCTTCAACTTTATATTCTCAACCCTTACACACTAGCAGGAATGAGTAGGGATTTGGCAAATGTTATAGGAGAAAATTAGTAAGTACATAAAGAAATAAAAGCATATTCCATTTACTACTAGATAGCATGCCCAGGCATGACTACTTGGCCTCAAAAACACAACAGTGAGACCACTTCCTTAGTGTAGTTTTTTTGCAAGTCAATTACCTTTGTCTACAGTCCAGACTGGGATTTGCAAATCTGGATCACTAGACACAAGAAAGCCACATGAGAATATTTGTAAATTCAGGCAAATCCATTCCATTGCTAGACCAAGAGTTCAAAGCCTCTAATCCACCCATCAAAATGAATAGATGAAATATCAGCAATAATCTCAATGCCTTCCAAAATGACTTGACGCATAGCTATAAAAACGGAAACAGTCCCCTCTTCTCCTGTCCCAATTCTACCCTCCACATCTTAGTCTTCGGATTATAGCTAAGGTGTCAGTTCCTTAGGGATTGCCCCCTCTGCTAAGCACCGGCAGAATAACTTTCCTTCAGCGTTCCTTCATGTTCATTAGTATGACGGGTTGTTGTCTGTCTCTCTCCAACTACTGTTAAATGAATGACAGTGGAAAGAATATTTATCTTTTTAAATTTTTAAAGAGGTAAGTGAAGGAATAACTGAATATTCAACAAAATATGAAATGACGTAAAAAAACATTACTTGTAAATGAAAAAAAATTAGATTACAAAACAGCAAGTACAGCGTAACCCTATTTTGTGAAGAAAGAATATTATACCCACCTGTCAACCTAAACACACACACAGACACAGAGAGGAACCATCTGGAAGGCTCTTCACCAAAATGTCAGCAATGGATTTTTCTAGCCACGGTTAAAAGAATCCATGTGGGGCAATCATGACTCATTCAGAAGAATCGAGGCTCTTCTTTCTCCCCGGTTACATACAGACCAGGGCAGCTTCCTACTGAGTGATGGATGCAACGGACACCCTCCGTGAGCAGGTGGAGAGGGGCCTGCTTCCCTGCTCCGCTCGCCAGCTATGAGGACAGCAGCTGTGTTGCACAAGTCTGGACGGTGGAGGCCATCCGTCAGCCACTGCGAGATGGCAGAGTCCACGGCACGTGCGGAGGGGCTACCCCAGCCACATCCAGCACTGCACAGCTGCATGGCAGAATCGGGAAAAACAGCGCTTTTCACGCCAGTTTCCCAGCTTGAGCCGGTTGACCACGGAGGGGAGACAAGGAAGAATGGAAGGAGCAAAAATGCTCTGTGCCCCTTCCCTGCTACTTGCCTCCAGGCTGTTTGGAGGAACACCAGGTGGCCTTTCATGGCTGTTCACCAGAAATATTGGACGCCTGTGAAAGACCTGCCTACTCACCCTGACACTGTCCAAATCCAACAACAGTCACAAAATGGAGATTTCACTGAGGCTGCAACTATAGAGAAAATGAAGATTTTTATAGAAAAGGCTGGCAGGGATAAAGGAATATATGCAAATGTTCAGCATAATCATAATGACAGACACTAAGCAGCACTTCCCTTCAACATTTTAGATATGTACATCTGTAACTATGCCATACACATCCGAGCGTACATACGTATACAGAGGGCATGTAGACTATATGGTAATGTTTATTTAAAAAATCAGAAGTAGGGGAAACTAAGTCAGCATAAACTCATATTCTTTGCCCTTTGATGGTATAATTTTCTCCCAGATATTTACCAAATAAACAATCTGAATGTGTGCCAGTATGCAAAAAAGGAAAAATCCTAAATGGCAACTGGTTAAAGAAATTATGGTACATCAGGAAGAGGAAGCACTTCATAAATTTAAAACCACAGATGCCAGCAGCTAACACAGAATGATGTTCATGACATGTTACTGAGAGAACAGATTTCAAAACACTACATATTGTTTGATTCAGTATTTGTAAACATATCCTTTGTATATATAAAGTAAACATATACTGCATAAGAATACATTAAATATATAAATATAATATGGAATACAAAACATATAAAGATACACTATATATGGGCAAAGTAATTGTAGCTGGAAGGGACTGTTGATATTTGCTGTCTTCAATTTTTTTCCTGTATTTTCTACTGTTTTTATTTATTTTATTTTTTTTTTTTATTTTTTTTTTTTTTGAGACAGAGTCTCACTTTGTTGCCCTGGCTAGAGTGAGTGCCATGGCGTCAGCCTAGCTCACAGCAACCTCAGACTCCTGGGCTCAAGCAATCCTTCTGCCTCAGCCTCCCAAGTAGCTGGGACTACAGGCATGTGCCACCATGCCCGGCTAATTTTTTTCTATATATTTTTAGCTGCCCAATTAATTTCTTTCTATTTTTAGTAGAGACGGGGTCTTGCTCTTGCTCAGGCTGGTCTGGAACTCCTGAGCTCAAATAATCCGCCCGCCTCGGCCTCCCAGAGTGCTAGGATTACAGGCATGAGCCACCGCGCCCGGCCCTTTTCTACTGTTTTTAAAAGAAAAAAAGGTAGTAACACAGAAAGCAAACTCTAAAGGAAAAGGGAAGAGGGAATCCTAGGCTGAGATTTAGAAGAGCTGGTGGATCTAGGAGTTTAGCAGGAGGCCCTGAACAACTAACTGTTCACAATCCCCACCCACTCACCACCACGGTCTCCTCCCAACCCACAAAGACCAGGCAATGGCAGAATAACCTCTGCAACTTGAACTCTAGAACAGAAGAACTAAAGAGATGCAGCACCTTATGGATATATGTACAGAGCCAAACTAGGAATTCCACTGGGGGTACTGCCTACTAAACCTTTCCTCTATGTTCCTGCTCCCCTCCCCTAATCCCAGAGCTCTAAACTTCTCTTTCTTCTAAGGTCGAGCTTCCTAAGGCTGGAGCACCACCATGTTCATCAAACTAGAACAACAACATAACTCGGGGCTGTTCGCCAAGTACAGAAGAGGCCAGGCACTCAGCGTACACAGAGAAGAGGGCAAGGCGTCACAGAACAGTCCGCAGGGCTCGCTGTGGACAGCCGGGTCGCGTAGCCACTCGACTGCTGCTGGCTGTCCCGGGCAGGACGCGAACTCAGTAGTATCAATCTAGCTTCACACCTTTTTGAAGAGAAGCTGAAAACTCAGATGTCTGGGATATCTCTCTATTTTTTTAGTGTTCATCACTACATGAGCACACCCTTGGGTGAGTTGCTTTACCTTTCCTGGGCTTAGTTTCCTGATCTGGAAATAGAGATGATAACAATACCTATTTCTCAGGGTGATTGTGAAGTTTAAATGAGTTAATCCATCCAGAGCTCTAGAAAGCACCTTGGCCCAAGGTAAGCACTCGGCGTTCACCATCATCCAACCACCACCATCCACAGGGCACCAGTTTGCAATCCCTGAGTTACTACACGACCTAAGGGCCAAAGGCCCCCGAGGGCAGGGCTGTTCCTGAGCCCCCATACCTTTGTCCGCCCACTCCCTGGCGCAGTGGTCGCCATACTGCTGGCAGCAGAGTTTTCTGAATACCTGAATCAATCATGGAACGATTCCGAAAGAGCTAAGTTCCACGAAGCCGTTCTGGCTTCACCAGCGCAGGCCCCCTAACCTCGCAGGTGTGAGTGGGCTGTGCGGTAAGCAGCCCCCATAAGACTGCCCCACAGCCTGCTCCCCAAGGACCCCTGCCATTTACTTGTGCTTTCTGAATTCCGCTCTGTTGTGTCAGGTCTGGGGAGGATGGGGACAGATGGCCGTCCCAGGGGTGCCTCCTTGTAACCACCGATCTATGAGGAATCCACAAGCCACTTCTCCCTGCCCTGTCATTTGCTTACAAGTCTGCCTGCTGAGAAAAATCCCCATGAGTTCTTCCAGTCCATATGCTGTTCTGGAAAAGCCGGCCCTGTGTTGGGTGGAGAAAGTAAAAAGCTCCAGCGCTTGCCTACCACAGGCCTCTCCTCCAGCCTGGGTTCCAGATACTGGTGAGAGATGAGCCGTCAGCACACGCCCCTGGTCTCGAGGCTTACCTTGGGGCAAAACCCCAAGTGACCCTGCAGACTGAGGATGGACTGTAACGATGGCAGCCACACAGTGAATGCTCGGCATGTGTCAAGCCCAGACTAAATGCAGTCAACAATCCCTACATCAACTTTTGAGCTTCGTGTTAATATTCCCATTTCACAGAGGAGGAAAGCAAATCTCAAAGAGGTGACGCGACGTGCCAAACGTCAAATGGTGGAGCTCAGATTCAAAAAGTGGTTGGACCGAACGCAGGGCCTATCATGACTTCACCACCTAACCTCCCAGACAGGCTCCCTGCACCCTAGAAAAAGCTCTCAGTAGCCCCCCGTATCAGTCACGGGGCCTCGAGTACAGCACATGTGAACGCACTGACTGCCACCCAGCCTTTCCTCCTCTGAGCCCCACTGGAAATCTGCCAGCTCATTCCCCTCGAGCACCCAATTTTTTGCAGGGGTGGGGGGACAAAGTAAGTAACTTCCCTCAAAAAACGACAGGCCATTAGGGAACAAAGGTACCAGGAATCACTCCTGCATTACCCAGCTCACAAAGACTTCTTAAATGAGTGCTTAAACCCTTGCAGCTAGGTCCTAGGACAAAGTAGTCTTCTTCAACATTCTGCATATTCTTCTCAATTTTGACTTCTCGATGAAGACCACCCTGACCACCACATTTAATACTATAATCTGTTGCACCCACCCCCGGCATTTTCAATCCCTTGCCCTAGTATTTCTTTTATCCATACCCCTTATCAACTGCTAACGTACTTCATAATTTACTAGCCGATGATGCTCACCATGTATCGCCTGTCCTACCCTACCCGCCACCCCCGCTAGAATGTACAAAGGCAAGACTTCGTTTTTTTAACTGATGAATTCCAAATGCCTAAAACAGAGTCTGGCACACTGTAGGCACTCCATTTATATTCCTAATCAAAGATCCTCCCTGCTTGGTGTCTCACAGTCCTTGCTGCAATTAAGTGGTTCTAGTGATGCTTACTTCATGCACTGTCATGAGAATGAGAGGACAGGAGACACGTGTGGAGCGTGCGCGCAGTGCTGGAACGCAGTGAGGGTTCAGCGCATCTTCCCTATACTTTAAGCCAAAAAATGAATTCTGCATTGTATTCTGCACCTGGCTCCAGAGCGTAAGCCATTGATTGCTGCCCTTACAATGGATCGAGCTGTTTCTGAAGCTGGGAGAGCCATTTTTCATTAAATGCAATTCCTCTTAGGAAGAGCGATTTATTCTACATGGATGCTGAGCATTTATTTCTACCACAGACAGGAGCCTATAATGTTGACAAATGTCTGTAATGACAGGCAAACAAACAAGGGAAGGGGAGAGATTGGACTTAATTTAACAGGCTGTCTGAGCACTGGGATCCTTCTTTTTTTTTTTTTTAAATTCCAGGACCCAAGGTCAATTCAGTACTGGAAGCCTGGGCCTTACGAGTGAATGAGGACTGTCCAAAGGATAGAAAAAACCTGTGTAGCAATTAGTTATTCACATCCTGATTTCCCCATGGGACCTTTCTCTCCTCTGTCTTAGGTATCTTTATATCCATCCCCTGGCCCCAGCTCTAGGACTGGACCAAAGTAGAAACTCACTGAAATGAGGAAAGGAGAAGGGAGGGAGGGAGGGAGACAGTAAGGGACAGTAAGGTCGAGCAGGGAAGGAAGGAAGGAGGAAGAGAGGGATAAAATAAGTGAAGAAAGTTAAGTGAGGAGAGACAAAGGGAAAGGAAGAAGGGTGGAGGGGAGGGGAGAAAGGTCTGTGTTCATAGTAAGCCTTTACCATTTTAGTTAAAAAATAAAGAAAAAGATGAAGAAAGACTATGGTCTTTATGTTTTTATATGTTCCTACAGCTGTGAAAAGACATTCAACATGATAACACTGGATGCCTGGGGTAGGGATGAAGAAGAGTTGGAATTGAGGGTGGGGGAAAATGCATCCACCTGTTCTCCATACATCCCCTGTAGTGTGGGGCCTGCTCCAGGATTGGGATGGTGTGACCCTAGCAGGGCCAGCCAGCTGAAAGCACGGCACTGAGAAAAGAGAATTTGGGAACTGAAAGGGGAGAAAATAATCATGGAATTTTGAGGACTTCCCAGGAGGCCAGTGCTAGAACTTAGATGCCAAAGAGATCTACAGTCAAGAGAGCGTGTGCAGCTGGTAACATGGTGAGCAGAGTGAGGTGGATGGGGAGAAACACGGAAGGCACTTTGACCTAGAAGCAGACCCACGGATCCGACTTCTGAAGGAGCAGGCTGAGGGACTTCAGCTGAGAGTGAGGAGGGATCTCAGCTATTCAGCACTACCTCTATGCAAAGGTTCTAGTGAACGCTGGGAAAGAAACTCAAAATCTTGCCCTAGAGATGAAGCTACATACTACAGAAAAAGACTTGTCAACTTTCCTTTCTCCTTCTCCCCATGCAGTCATTGGTCCTTCTTGGACCAACCCAGAAAACCCTGGATGGATCCCTGGCTGGTGTTCTGACCCACCTGTGTCAGTAACTGTTCTCTATCTGTCCCTGTCTATAAGCAAGGAGGTTCTTTCATGTGTGTCTGCCTCCCATAGTCTTCTGCGATCAATACACTGATGTCAAACTGTCAGAATTCCTGCTGTGCCAACTTACCAGTTGTTGTGACCTGGGAAAACGTTAGTGAGCCTCTCAGACCTTCACCTTCCTAACTGGGAAAATTGTGGAAGCTCACAGGGTTGTTGTAAAGACCAAATTAGATAATCACATTAGCATAATGACTAGCAATAGAAAGCCCT
The DNA here is from genome assembly GCF_000956105.1 of Propithecus coquereli. Classification (NCBI taxonomy): domain Eukaryota; kingdom Metazoa; phylum Chordata; class Mammalia; order Primates; family Indriidae; genus Propithecus; species Propithecus coquereli. The sequence continues at coordinate 28,337,686 of NW_012133857.1, forward strand.
CAATAAATATGAGCTGTTACTTTTAAGCAATGCTTCATATACTGTTCACAGTCCCTAGAATATCAGTGCCTGTTATCAGCCCTATTTCACAGGTGAGGAAACTATGCCTCAGAGCTGAAGTTCCCCAAAGTTAAACAGCTAGTAAATGGCAGAGCTAGAATTTGAATCTGTTTTGAAAATTCATGCACCCGACTAATAATTATACTGTCTCCAACTCTCTCTCCACTTTCTTCCCTTTCTTTAATACACATTAGCCTGTCCCCTTCTCCAATCTACCTTAATCAATTTTTCTTCCTCTCTCCTGTCCCTCACCTACACGCACTTGAGGCCACAGATACATACTCTGAGCACAGAGCTGGGAGAGGGAAAAAGAAGACCATAAATAATCAGAACCCATTGACAGGATCTTCTAAAGCCAAACACACACCTACCATAAGGCCCAGCTCTTCCATGCCTATGTAAATGCACAAAAGAAAGGAATGCTTATGTCTAACAAAACACTGAGATAAGAATAAACAGACAATCTTCACTGAAAATAGCCCCAAACTACAAACTGCCCAGATACCTATGAATAAAAGAATAAATAAATTATGGTATGTTCAAGTAATGGGATATTATACAACCAATAAAAATGAACTACTGATACACATGACAAAATAGACGTATCTCCCAAACATATTGAACAAATTAAGCCAGACATGAAAGAGTACATACCACAGTTGGTTTTTATTTATTTGAAATTCATGAGCAGGCAAAACAAATGTATGGTAAAAGAAGCCAGAATGGTGCTGACCACTTTGGGAAGGGAGCACTGAGTGGGAAGGGGCGCAAGGGAACCTTCAGGGGTATGTGCAGTGTTCCATATCTTAATCTGGTGATGGCAACACAAGAATACACAGATTAAAAGGTCACCAAGTCCCACTTGATATTGATGCACTTTATGTACTTTATGTGTTCTAGACTCTAATAAGAAAAAGAACAAAGGAGTAATAAAAATAACAGAATGCATTTCATTCCCAAGATCTCCAAGGTTCTGGGGCAGTGGCCAAGATGGCGGCCTTCAGTGCTGCACACAGGCAAAGTGCTGACTCGTCTCTTGGCTGAAACCTGAAACAACCTTGCATGTGGACGCAGGTCAGGACACATCCAGTGGAGTCACAGCCCAGAGCCTCTGCTGCTCCCTGGTCCCACAGCAAGCTCTCAGGCCTGCAGAGGTTTGCAGCAAAAACTGAAGAATAGCTCGTCCACAGCTGAGCTGCTTGTGCTTATTCTACAGAGTGTTCTTGCAATAACCCTCAAAATTAATTCCTATTCCATATTTTTTGGCACATTTGACAGTTCCTAGTTGGTACATTATGGTACTTTGGTTCTCTATCTTCCCCTTATCTAAGCAGAAATGCATCCTTCCAAGATGTTTATCCCCTCTGGTCACAAACAGGGATTGCTGGAATCCATTCACTTTATTATCAGGTACATTATTATTACATTAGGTACCCACACTTTGTGGGAAAGAAGCATGGCATATGCTGAGACTGAACAATGACAGTGTCAAAACCCCCTGAATATTTGATTTCTGCAAGGGTGCCAAGAACAAGTCAATAGGAAAAGAATAGTTGTTTCAACAAATGGTGCTGGGGCAACATCACATCCACATGCAAGAAAAATGAGGTTGGAACCCTTTTCTCATACCATACACAAAAATTAACTCAAAATGGATAACAAACCTAAATACAAGACCTAAAACTATAAAACTCTTATAAGAAGATATAAATCTCCCATCCAAGTATTAACCAGGCCCGACCCTGCTTAGCTTTCAAGATCAGATGAGATCGGGCACGGTCAGGGTGGTATAACCACAGACAAGAAGATATAAATCTTCATGACTTTGGGTTAGGCAAAGCCATCCTAGATATGAACCAACAACACAAACAAAAGAAAAAAATAGATAAAACTTTTGTGGTACAAATGATACCATCAAAAAGAAAAAAAGATGGCCCACAGGATGGCAAAATTATTTGCAAATCGCACATCTGATAAGGAACTTGTATCCATAACATATAAAGGACTATTACAATTCAAAGTCAGGCACAGTGGCTGTGCCTGTAGTCCCAGCTACTGAGGAGGCTAGGGTGGGAGGATTGCTTGAGCCCAGGAGTTCAAAACCAGCCTCAGTAACATAAGGAGACCCTACCTCTAAATAAAGAAATAAAAATAAAGAAATATTACAACTCAGTAATAAAAGACAAATAATACTATTTAAAAATAGGCAAAAGGCTGGGCATGGTGGCTCATGCCTGTAATCCTAACACTTTGGGAGGCCGAGGCAGGAGGATTGCTTAAGCTCAGGAGTTCGAGACCAGCCTGACCGAGATAGAGACCCCATCTCAACTAAAAATATAAAAACTTAGCTGAGCAACTAAACATAGAGAAAAAAAAAGTTAGCTGGGCATGGTTGTGTACACCTGCAGTCCCACCCACCTAGGAGGCTGAGGCAGGAGGACTGCTTGAGCCCAGGAGTTTGTGGTTGTAGTGAGCTATGATGATGCCATTGCACTCCAGCCTGGGCAACGGAGCAAGACCCTTGTCTCAAAAAAAAAACATAGGCAAAGCATCTGAATAGATACTTTCCCAAAGGTGATGTACAAAGGAATAAATATACATATGAAGAGACATTCAACATCATTAGCATCAGAGAAATACAAATAAAATACAGAGAGATATCACTTCATACATCCTAGATTGGTCTATGAAGACAAGTAACAACTGCTGGTGATGATGTGAAGAAACTGGATCCTTCGTATACTGCTGGTAGGAATGTAAAATAGTGCAGCTGCTTTGGAAATCAGTCTGGCAGTTCCTAAAAAGCTAAACATAGAGTTTCCATTTTAACTAGCAATTCCATTCCTAAGTATATACCCAACAGAAATGAAAACATATGTCCACAAAAAATTGTATGTGAATATTCATAGCATTATTCATAATAGCCAAAAAGTGAAAACAACTTAAATGTCCATCAACTGAAGAATGGAAAAAAAAAATGTGTATCTATATAATGGAACATTACTTAAAACCACTAAAAGGAATGCAGTACTGATACATGCTACAACACAAATGAATCTTGAAAATATCATGCTAAGTAAACTAAGCCAGTCATGAAAGACCTCATACTGCAAGTTCCATTTATATGAAATGTCCAGAATAGACAAATCTATAAAGACAGAAAGCAGATTAGTAGTAGGGTAGGGTTGGGGGCAAGGGAAGTGATAGCTAAAGGGTATGCGGTTTCTTTTTAAGATGATGAAAATGTTAAGTTAGATTTTGGTGATGGCTGCACAATTCTGAATATATTAAAACCATTTTATTATAAACTTTAAATGAGTGATTTGTATGACATCTGAATTATATCTCAATAAAGCTGTTACATATTTCAAAAAAAGAGGCTGTATCAACCAGCCTCATGACCTTGGTAAAGATAATGATCTCCTCTAGGCCTCCCTGAAAATGAAAGACTACAACAGATCACGTCCTAGTTCTCTTCCAGCTCTACTATGTATTTATTCTTAGATGCATTACAGATTAGTGATCACAGCCTAACATAACAGTGAAGAGGAGAAAGAGAAAGAAGAATAACAGCAGCTAATACTGGCAGAGCTCTTACTTCATACTACTATAAGTGTTTTAGCCCATTAAATTCTCACAACACCTACCTGAGATAGATCTTATCCCCATTGCACAGATGAGGAATTGTGGCTAACAGGGGATAAGCAACATTCCCTCTCATGGATATCATGAAGGGAAATTCCAGGATGACAGCTTGGAAATGAACACAGAAAGCAACTAGTCCACATTAAAGCAGGGGGACAGGAAACATGAGGTAGGAAACCAAGAATTTGTTTTTAAGGGACTGATGGAGTCTTTAACTGCTCTGGCTATGCTAGGAGGTTTTTCTTTTTCAGTTCTGCTGGAGAAGTTAGGGAAGAATTAGAGATGGGCACAATGAAAATTAAAAAAAAAAAAAAAAAAAAAGCAAAGCATTTTATTAATGTCATAAAAAAGCAATATAATTATAGTACACTATGTGGCTCAGCTCAGAAAATTTCCCCAAAATGCTGATATACTGATACTGATATTTATTTATTAGGAGGGTAGAAGGCGGCAAGTGTAGGTTTGGGGGAGTATAAGAAAATTAAATCCTCAACTTTCTTACTAGGGATAACAATAGGTAATAATAGATAATACCTAAAATTGAAAGTGCAAGAAACAGAAACACACAAATATGGTTTATATGGTTTTTAAGTATGGCGAGAAATGCCAGAAGGAACAGCTTATAAAGTTACAGGTGGTACCCTCTGAGACCTCACTTAAAGAATGGGGAGCAGCAATGTTGGAGACTGGTATTTTTTGTGATAAATCTTAAAGTGCATTTGAATTTCTTAAACTTGCCTACATGTATTACTTTGATTTTTAAATAAAAATTAAATAAAAGCAAAAAACCTTATCCAAGTTCAGGCTTGGATGCAAATGGAGATCTGTGTCCAAAATCTATGCCGTGATCAACATACTCTGTGGCCTAAGTTATGGGACCTCTGTCCATGTTGGATTTATATAAAATGCTCTTAGAGATGCCTAAGAAAACATCTTTATACAAACCCAGTGGTGTCTGACATAATCACCAATATGAATCAATTCATGGAGGAGAAAAGATGAAACCCTTTAAGGTACAACTCCCTCTCTACCAATAAACACTTAACTGGGATGAGTAACACTAATAATTAAGGCATGGACATAAATGCTGGCAGCCTCCCTGTAAGTATGAGCAGCTCTCAAATGCCCACAGATAGTTTAATGCGTTTTTCTCCACGTCCACCCATGGGGACAGGTTCCCCAGAGATGACCTCAGTTTGCATTCAGCAGCAGAGAACAGGCCTCATCATTGGAGAAACTGTCTTAGCTCTCAGACACAGAGTCAGTAAGGCGAGAAGAAGGTGGAGAAATACTTTCCCACCCAAACAATCATCTGTATTTTCAGTTAACTATTATTCAGAAGCTTCTGATCCTCAGAAAAGAACCTGATCACCTGCAAGAACAGAACAGCCCATGACAAAACAAGAACATGGGACATCACAAAACCATCCCGGGCTTTGGGTGAAATCCTCACCTAACAGGGTTTTCAGGCTTCAAGTCACAAGTTTGGACATAAGAATGCTGCTCCATTCTTTACTTAGCAAATAAAGAAAAAATAAATTATCATCCTCTCCCACCCTCAAGTAAGTATTTATTATACCCCAAGATTAGAAGGAATAAATAAAAGTAAAAGATAAAGCACACCAGTGACAAAATGGATAGGTTTCCCACCATGATTGTGCATTACATTCGTGACAGTTTAAATACTGCACTTTGCTTCAATGCTGTCAGCCGTTTACAAACAGCCCAGAGCCCCACTCCTGATCACAGCTCAAAAGGCAGCTGCCTGGACTGATTTAATGACCAGCTCTGACCAGAAGCTGCCTCCAATTTATCTATGAAACAGGTGGGGACAGGAAGAGCAGAGGTGAAAACAGTTTTCTGCACTGGGCAGTTTCCTTCTCCAAGGCCCCCCATCATTCAGCCTACCTGACCCCTTTTCACCTGCCCCTGCCGCCAGAGCTCCAGCTGGAGTTTCAGTTATCAAAGTCAATACAGGCCACACTTTGAATGGCTTCCATGCCATCAATCCACCTTTAAAAAACAACAACAAAGAGGAAAAAAAAAAACTGCTCCTTGATAAACAGGAGTATCCCCACCAGGCAGGCCCACAGCCTAATTGGGGGTTACTCAGCTAGCTCTCAATGCACCAGAGACTTGGGCTCCTTGAAAATTTCTCAACTTCTTGATACAAAGCCAGACATTAAGGTGGAGGCAGAGAGGAAACAGAAGCAATTTAAGTTTTGGTGGGAGTCTCAGGAACCACTGTTAAACCCCTGAAAAGCAACCATTCTGCATTTGCTTAAGGACAGTGGAATACACCAGGCTCACCTCCACCCCCAGTAGGCAGATTCTGAAAATAGGAGTAAAGGTTCCAGGCAGAGAGAAGTCAGGACTATCTCTATCAGGGAAGAAGTAGGACTCTTTGACAATTAAAGCCTAGTTTATAATATTGATATTGATATTATACTTGGAACAAATGTCACAATGTACTTAGTGACACCACGTGCAAAGCTTCACATATTGTAACAACCTTGGGCAACCAGACCTTCTGTATCCCAATCCCAGCTCCCCTGCGTGCTGGCTGTGTCTTCACGGGCAAAGTCCTTAATCTCTCTGTGCTCAGAATCATCTGTAAATTGGGAATAATCAGGATTCCTACAACTCAAAGGAGAGCTATAACGTTTGAAGTTGTCTAGGTAAAATGCCTACTACACAGGAAAAAGTCAAATGGTGACATCATCATTTTACGATGGTTGTTATTATTCCCATTTTAAAGGTAAAGAAACCAACCTTAGAACAGACCACAAATTTGTCTACAGCTGCACAGCTGAAAACTGGCAGAACTGGGTCTGATGGACTCCAAAGGTCACACTCTGGTGCCTTAGTACAGCCTCTCCTCTCGCTTGTAACTTTTCTCCTCATCACCCCGGACTGACATGTAACATCAGTTATTGGATGTCTATGTGATTAAAACATCTCAGAAGAAAATTCCCTTCAAAACCCATCCAGGGGTAATAATGGTAACAGTGTAATAGCGGGAGTCGTGATGGCTGTCGTCATCGTCACAGCAGTCAGTAGTAGTAGTCAGTGACCCCTGGCACACCACCGTGGGCTAAGGTGTGCATATCCAACTTCTCATCTCCGCTGTCAGGACAAACTCCATGTGTCACAGTTCAGGCTAACACATCAAGGATTTGGAAGTGGTTTCACAGAAGGACAGCTATGTCTTCGCAGGACAACCGTGAACAGGAAATATTGCTGAATGGTCCCAAAATAAGTATCTTTATGACAGACGGGGTGGGAGGATCAGCATATCAAATGGCCATGCCATAAAAGCAAGAGCTCCACGCCTCACGTGTGAGGAGATGATGAATGGCTGACAACTACGCATCACAGCGGCAAAGACAGGGAGGAAACACCCTAAATTTTTATCCACTTATTTCCACTGCACTGAGGGTAAAATGCAAAGAAGTAGTTGCAACCTCCTAAATTACAGATGAACATGGTACTATTGGCCTGGGACACATCTCAACAATGACTCATCACTTTCATCCTCTTCCATATTTTCATGAGAAAAGAAAAACATCTCTGGCTTCTGGTTTCAGCCCTTCTTCTGTACCCTGAGATTAAAGCAAGCACTGGGCCTTGTTCTCCACTGCACATCCAATATTTAAAAGAGTGCCTGGTACTAGCAGGTACGTAAGAAACATCTGCTGAACGCATAAATGCTGCATCTAAATCTCTTACAAGGACTTACTAAACACTCAATAAGAATAAGTAAATGGTAACTGATTATCTTTTTTTTAAATAATTTTTCTCTAGGGAAGGGTTGATCTATTTCTTTGGATCTCTACAATGCTCATTAATGCGAAGCGTTTGATGAATGAACAAGGAAAACTGATGAACAAGTTGCTCTTTTGCCTCTAACCATTTCACAAACAGGTCCCTGCAACCATAAATGAAGAACGACTTAAACTAAACACACACGCATAAACCCTGCAATTTACTGTGTCTACCGCACACTTCCTTCCCAGAGAAGACAGAATTCTCACAGCAGAAAAGGCGAGTAAGCAGAAGGCACCATTCTTTTCTCAACCTCCAAGTTCATCAATGTTGATTCCTCTCTTTCAACCAGAACTCGAGCTCTCTGAGAGAAAAAGTGAAGAATGAAATTCCAAGATTGCTTCTCCATTTGGCCAGAGACAGATGAATCCCAAGGATGCGATTTGGATTTTAAAGTTTACTACACACTTTATTTGAGGAGAGGAATAATAATATTTGAATAAAAGGAAGATGTTTCTCCAAGTTTTTCTATTACGTACTCCTCCCTACTTCTAGCTTCATTAAA
>NW_012133857.1:28347745-28348318 GCF_000956105.1 Propithecus coquereli
TGGGTCCTCTGACCAACCTTATTATTAGATTTCCTCCAAGATTTTTGGAGGGAAAAAATCAAATGGGGGATGGGACAGAAAATAAGACTGCTCCTCTTGGCCAATGGCTATGAATAGCCATTTTACAGTGTGAGCATAAGAATGTTTCTAACGTGTAATAAAGAATCCAGAAGCACCCAAAGTCCAATTCAGGCGGCCTAGTTGTGACCCTAAGAAGTTAGGACAGGCTGGCGTGGTGGCTGATGCCTGTAGTCCCAGCACTTTGGGAAGTCAAAGTGGGAGGACTGCTTGAGCCCAGGAGTTCAAGCCCAGCCTGGGGAACATAGTAAGACCTCAACTCTACAAAAAATAAGAAAACTAGCCTGGTGCAGTGCCATGCACCTGTAGTACCAACTACTCGGGCGGCTGAGGAAGAATCGCTGAAGCCCAGGAGTGGGAGGCTGCAATGATCTGTGATGTCACCACTGCACTCCAGCCTAATGACTGAGCAAGACCCTGTCTCTAAAAAAAAAAAAAAAGAAAGAAAGAAAGAAAAGAAAAGAAAGCCTAAGTATACAGGAGAATGTGTTCTCA
>NW_012133857.1:28349463-28354078 GCF_000956105.1 Propithecus coquereli
AAAAAAAGACAGAAGGAGACATTACCCGGTGAGGAAATAAAGGAGGAGAGGGGAAGGAAAGAAGAAAAAGAACAGAGGCAATCACAAAAAAAAAAAAAAAAAAAGTTCATGCACAAAATACACATGTTCCTCTCATAAGCAGTCAGGTATCTAGCTGCCCCACACCAGTGGCTGTATCACAACTTACACAACCATTTATCCTCCCAATTTCTTTTAACATCCCAGTTATGTTGTGACCTGAGCTGCAGAAGAAAGGATGAATGAAGTCACAGGTCTGGAAATAAATATAATGGACTCATGCACAGAACACAGTCAAAAAGCATATGTTAAAAATGAGCCCAAAAAGTCAGCAAATGGCATTAAAAAAGAATTTAGGTGTTAGTACAACCTCTATGGAAAACATTAGGGAAACTCCTCAAAGAAATAAATGTAGACCCACCATTTGATCCAGCAATCCCATAACTGAGTATCTACCCCAAGGAAAAGAAATCATTTTACCAAAAACAAAACAAAACAAAACACCTAAATGTTCATCGCAGCACAATTCACAATTGAAAAGATGTGGAATCAACCTAAGTGGCCATCAATGCATGAGTGGATATAGAAAATGTGGTATATATACCACGGAGTACTACTCAGTCACAAAAAGGAATGAAATAATGTCTTTTGCAGCAACTTGGATGGAAGTGGAGACCATTATCCTAAGTATCTCAGGAATGAAAAACCAAACACCATATGTTCTCACTAGTAAGTGGGAGCTAAACGATGGGTACACACAGGCACAAAGAGAGATAAATGACATTGGAAACCAAGAAGGGGGAAGGGTGGGGAGGGGGTGAGGGATAAAAATGTACCTGTCAAGTACGATGAACACTGTTCTGGTTACAGGCATGCTAAAAGCCCTGACTTAAGCATTACACAAGGTATTCATGTAACAAAAACATTTGTACCTCCTTAATATTTTGAAATAAAAAAATAAAAATGAATACTGTACAGTGTATCCGCAAAGGCAAGAATCACAGGGAGCTGTATGTAGCTAATATACTGTTGTTTTTCCGTTTCTTAACTTGGTAGGATGAAGGGTGAGATGAAGATTCAGATTTAGGGTTCTCAGTGATTCCTGAGCTCACTCCTTTCCTGCCTTAAAGTTCACCAAATAATTAACAAATAAAATCAAAACAAAATGGAACAACAACAAAACCACTGGTTTTAAACCCTAAAAGGCAATACATATTATTAATAGCACCCAACCTAAATTATCTTTTGAAGACTAACATGCCAAATGTCATAATGAAAAGATAATTGACACCTCAAATAAAAACTGAATATGTGAATATAAGTCCATTAGACTTCTATTTTATTTTATTTTTCTTGTAGAGACAGGGTCTCACTCTGTCACCCAGGCTGGGGTACACTGGCACGATCATAGTTCACTGCAGCTTCAAACTCCTGGGCTCAAGTGATCTTCCTGCTTCAGCCTCCCCAGTAGCTGGGGAGAGAAAAAAAGATTACACCACAGTTATTGAAATTGGGTTTTGTGTTACCTAAACAAGTTGGAAATGATATTTCACAAAACCCTCCCATGCAGAAGTTGCACTAGTAACTTTTAGTCTAAAAGAAGTAAAATCAAATAATTGTGAAATATGACCTTCAAGAATGAACAAGAGTATACATTTTTCAGGCAGGGTGGGTCACAGTAAGGAAGAATTTAAGGTTGTTAGGCAAATAATTCTTTGCAACAATTATAACAAAGACTTATTTCTGGAATTCTACGGAAACTGGCAATTTGCTAAGAGATTCTACTGCAGGAAGACCACCCAGTTTAAGTGGAATGTGCCAATTAATGAATTATAAATATTCACAGTTTTCAAAAGATAGTCTATGAAAGAGATTTGTTCCTTTAAACACTGGAATTAGACTATCCAGTTGTGAGACAAATGACACATTCCTGAATTGTCGCTGGGTTTCCCACTGTTCTAACCCTCTCCTTAGTCCGTCTCTCACCCTCAGACAGAAGGAGGAAGGATGGCTGCAGCAATAACAACTGTTTATCTTGGGTTTTACATACACATGAATCGCCTGTGGGCATTTTGTGAAACGTGCCTTGCCCGGAATAAACTGCTGGGGCCAGTACATTTCCTGTTCATCAGGAAGAAATAAGCTTTTCAGTCTTAATTCTCCAGACTACCAAAAAGAAAAAAAGAAAAGAATTCTTTCAGAATCATTCCCTAAGCAGGCAAAAAAAAAAAAAAAGCCAGAAAGAAAATGCGGTAGAAAAGCAAGACAGAAGGCACCTATCTTAAAGGGAAAAAGACAAGAATGAAAAGGAAGATACAAAGGTTTTATTAAAGGGATCTCAAGGTGATGGTCAACTAATTAGACTCCTGAATTCACATTATAACAGAAAGAAAAACATGCGGGCATAAAGCCTGCCAACGCCCTCCATCCACCCCTGCCTCTCCTTAGATAGAACAGGCAGCTACAGACAGTACCTGCAGAGCATGAGGTATCCAAGTGCAGGCTCATTACTCATATGAAAGGATACACTGTACCACAAGGGGTGGAAGAACAAAGGGAGAACTAGACCAAGCTCCAGTCTAGACACACACAAAACAGGTGAACAATGGCCAGAAAGTACTTCCCTCAAACACAAAAGGGCATAGCTTCAAAATGTGGCACAAAATTAAGGAAGAGTAAATTTAAGACAACTTGAACCCATTTTCTAACTACTAAAATACTGAACTATCGAACAACTAATGTTGCTATAAGATGAACAAAGATTTAAGTGAAAGATAAAACTGGATTTAGCAGAACATACAGAAATTTGTACTAGCAAGGATGTGTATTAACACCATTAAAAAAGGATAAATCCCATTACCAAGCAATTCTACATGTAATATTTGCTTAATGGGGCCAAGCACGGTGGCTCATGCTTGTAATCCCAGCACTTTGGGAGGCCAAGGTAGGAGGATTGCTTGAGCCCAGGAGTTTAAGACTAGCCTGAACAATATAGTGAGATCCTAACTCTACAAAAAATAGAAATATCAGCCCGGGGTGATGGCACCAGCCTGTAATTCCACCTACTGGGGAGGCTGACACAAGAAGATCGCTTGAGCCCAGAAGGTGGAGGTTGCAGTGAGCTGTGCTGACACCACAACACTCAAACCTGGGGATGGCAGGGCAAGACCTTGTGTCAAAAAGAATAATAATAACAGTAATAATAATATTTGCCTCAAGGAAATATTCAGAGAAACATATAAGATTGTATATACAAAAATTGTTCATCACATCCTTGTTGATGAAAGCACAAGTTCAGAACCTAAATATTCACCAAAATACACTTACTAAATAAATCAGAAAACATCCACAAAATGGATACCTGGATAGTGATGAAAAATGTTTTTATATGTATTAAGAAGATCATTTCCTATCAAGTATATATATAATATGGAGGAAAAAACTCAGGCTATAAATAGCTACAATCTATGGAAGAAATGTTCATGTACTTGCAGGCAGTATATGTATATATGTGTACATACACATATACACTCAAATACTATAGAATGCTATTTTAAAAAATCAAATTTGGTGGTTATTTCCGAGTAGAGATACTGCAGTTTTATCTACATTTTCTAATTACAGCAAACAAGTTTGACAGATTAAGCAAAAATCACTTTACAAGGGTATAATAAGCTATACTTAAGTCAACTGTAATGTGCCAATCTTTCATTAGACTGAGAAATGAACTGTTACATTCCACATATCCCTTTTTTTACATAGTTTTATTACCTAATAAAATCTTGCTTCACACCTATCTGCATAGAACATTCATATATTAATGTCCTATTATTAGCAAAATTATATGTAATATTTTCAACAGTCTAACAACATAAATGAATGAGAACAAGCAAACAAATTTAAATAGCAAATTATTTTTTAAATTTACATTTGGTACATCAATGGGATTTTTCATTTAATCTCAAATAAGCGTGTCTCCAGATTCCCTTTAAACGAAATGATAAAGTCATGCTCTTCAGCAAAGACTGTGAGCTGCCTCCTAAAATGCATTTTCCACTCTCTCCAAATTCTCAGTCGAGCATATAGTTGCCCTGATTAAAGGATTTCCTTGCAGCTGGTTATGGCCATAGGAGCAAGGTCTGGCTTATGAGATGTGAGCAGAAAAATGGTGTGCAATTTCCAAGTCATGTCTATGAAGAGAAGAGAACTGCCTTTCCCTTCTCTCTGTCCCACCGGCCAGAATTCACATGAGGTCAATACCTTGGTAATGTCAGTGCAATACATGAGATGGAACCCAAGTCTCTAACCCTGCAGAACCACAGTAGTCATGGACTGTCATATGGCTAGACCATTACATGAGACAGAAATGAACTTCTACTATATTGAAACTACCATGAGTTGAAGGTATCTGCTAATGCAGCCAAACCTGTATGTTGGCCGATACACAGAAAACTTGACCGCAACAGAACCAATTAGCTATTTAATTCCTCCAAACTGATCCTGCACATCTCTTCTTTGAAAAACATTTCAGAATGGGTATATACGACTTGTATATATAACTTAAGAAAACTTGACCGCAACAGAACCAATAAGCTAT
>NW_012133857.1:28354364-28362943 GCF_000956105.1 Propithecus coquereli
TATACTGGTACAAAAAAAGGTGCAGGCAAGGGCAGGCAATGAAATTTCCATCTACAAATAAAACCACAGCCTTCTGAATTCAATGATGTAAATTCATAAACTTGCAACTTCCACTGTACACAAAAATAATATAACATGCCATAAAACTTGAATCTATTTAACTTCCTTGCCTTTAACGGATACCACAATTTCTCTTAGAGACAGTAAAGAAAAAGAAAGAAAGAAAAAAGAAAACTCATGAAAAATTAAAGAGACAGAAAAATAAACATTCTATGTCTGGTTAAGACATTGATAAGCTCTCAATCACAGGATACCACTGCCAATCTAAGGCACAGTGTTTTCAATTTGGATGGTTAAGTCAGTTCATTTTTGAGTTTCAATCAATGTCTTAAGGCTATCAAGACCATATGAGGATGTGGTAGGCTGCCCATCATCAAACTCATGGATCGATATATTATTCATTGTAAAGTACTTGCCACATAGGAACAGCATGTATATACTATCCTGAATGATCGTGCACATCAAACATACATTAATGCCACATACACTGAATGTTAGCAACTATTAGTATCTGTATAATATGCTCTCAATAACCGACTATATCATTCAAGCTGCCATTACTTCAATACGGTACATTGTGTTTCAGGAAGAACCTATGACCAAACTAACATTTTTTTGAGATCGGCAACACCCTATCTTCAAAAAATATGTCCAGTTGATTAACTAAATTATCTTCTCACTGCAGTAAATACAATTCCCACTACCCAACTGATAGTAAGAGCAGCCACATAACTGTGTGTGAAGACCATAAACTTTATTCCTAGAAAAGACTGCTCCTAATCTTTAAGGAATTTTCAACCTCAGGAGCCGTATTAAGCATCTAGAACCCATCTTAATAACTTTTCAAAAGCACAAGGATATTCAAGGAGAGGTTGAGAAGGGAAGACTGTATCTTTCATCTTCAAGGCCAGAAGCACGGAAAGTATTGTGCAGGGACTTTGCATATGTCTAATGCTGGGAACCGAAGTATTCAAGAGACCCATTATAACCCTCCACGTCCAAAAGAACTCCTATGAGGCTAAGTTGAGGGGGAAAAAATGTTGAAGGACACTGCTAGTTACCACTGGCAGAAGTTACAAAAATAAAATTATTCAAGTAGTAAATGGGACAAAATTTCTAATGAAATTAGAAATGGAAGCAGATTTGGAACCTACCAAAACCAGAAACTTGATTCACAATAGTCTTAAATATACACATACACACAAGCACACAAACACACATGCTAAAAGAGTCTTAAGATTTAAAAAAAACCTCAGAAATAAAATACTGATTTTAGAGAAAAGCTTTAATTTCCCCTATCTAAAAGAAATAAGAATGAAGATTACCCAGAATGACCAAGACATTCCTCTCCAATGCTCCCACAAACCATGGGCCACAAAATCTGGCAGATGGAAAACATTTATCTAAGAGGTTTGGGATTCTACATGCATACCGGGAATTATCTGCACATTAAATGAATAATGTGATTAAAATATAAGTATTTCCTATAACATACATAAATGCCATATATGCATGTATGTGTATGCATAAATGTATGTATTTATATATGTGTATATGTATATATGCAACAGATATAACACTACATAGACGTAATATATAATAACCTATATAGACTATTACTAATTCATTACCCATTCATTATCAGATTCATAGTTTTTCTAAAACCAAGAGATCCTAAAAGTAAAATACTAAGTGAGTATCTGTGAAATTTTTCAAAGTATAGACACTAAAAGACTGGAGCCACCACCCTAACTTGGAGTGGTCTTCCAAGTGACCTGGATATCATGTCCATAGATGGAGATGCCATCCAAATTAGCCCTGGGACAGAGTGAGATGGCTAAATTAACTAAGCAAAAAAGCAATCATCTGGTAAGTAGGGGAAAACATGCGAAAGGAGAAGGGAAAGATCCATCACTTTAAAAATACAAGAACCCCTTTTGTTTCTAGGAGACTCTTCAGAAGCCCAAGTGCTGGTGTGTACTTCAGATCAGCACGGGCCATTCTCTTCTGGGCTTAGCAATACACTCAACATTTTCTGTCCAAAATCATGATTCTCTGTTCTCTCAGCTATTTAGCTACATAATGATTCACAGTAATGACTATTCTTGAATACCAATGGTGACGTTCAAAAAATTCTAAGCTTATGCCAACCAACTTATGAACATCTGTGAGGCAGGGGAGAAACATTCGCCAAGGAGCTGCAACTAGAAACAAGCATCTGTATTTCAGTGTCAAAGCAACACAAGAGTTTAGCCTGAGAGGCCTTAAAATAACAATAATTAAAACAACAACGCAAAAATTTGTACTAATAAGGAAAATAAAAGTAATGATGGCAGATATCATCTACTGAGAGCTAACATATTGAATAAATTTATACCCACTGTTTGAGGGCAGGGTGAGTGGTTGTCAGGTAAGGCTTCCTGGAGGGGGTGTCACCTGAGCTGACACCAAAAGGATACACAGAATCTACTGGTATGTGTTCACAAGAGACATGCATGAGGATGTTTGCGTATGCATGAAGATGGTCACCGCAGTGGCCTTTATAAAAGCCAAAACATAGAAATAAGTTCTATATCCTTCGACAGGTTGTCATCTTAATGTCCATCTCAAGCTATTCATAGAAAAAAAAAATAAAAGTTGGCAACCCTGAGTCAGTTCCCAGGCCCAGGTGACATTTAAAACTCACTATATGCTCTCCTGACACACACACACACACACACACACACACACACACACTCTCTCTCTCTCTCTCTCTCTCTCTCTCTCTCTCTCTCACACACACACACACACACACAGAAGGATCAGAAACACGTTCTGGTGTATCCAATTTCAAAATATTAAGCTTTATAAAAATCAACAATGTTTGTCTTATTTTTCTCATTTCATATCTGAACAGGCCTAGCACAGACCCAAGGACCGATACTTGAGAACCAACTTCCCAAAGGACTTGCAATAACATTCCAACTTTGACACTACATCCAACCCAAACACTGCTTCAAAAGGACAAGTAGATTCACACAGCCAAGAACTTGTGAGTTTAACAAATCACAAAATATCAACCCATCCATTTGTGGAGGTGCAAGCTATGAGCCACTGTGGTTTAACAAACTTGGCCAAGGCCAGTCATATAGGTAGAACTACAACCCAGATCCCAATTTTAGAACTCTCTCAATAAGCTACATTGATTGAACTCCTCCCATTATATTTGTTAAGAGCCAGATGAAACAGCACCAAAAAAAATTAAGTTGGAAAGAAAAAAAGAATGAAATTTATCACCTCATTTGTTTAGACAATAAAACCTCCTCTAATGGGTTTATAACTTGGATAATTACTTGTTCTTTAAAGAATGAGACCAATAATTATAATGGCAACAAATAATTTATTGAGCGCCTACTGTAAACCTGGCAATATGTCAGGTCCTACTATCCACCACTGGCCAACCGCTAAACTAGGCCTTAGGTGTAAGTATAATCAGTAAAACCATTAAAGCACAAATTGTAAGAGGAGCCTAGGCTTCCAGCACACTAAGACCCAATAAATTAAAATGTGTTAAAGGAAAGAAAGATTCCCTGCTTTGTAAATCAATAATATAATACCAAGGTTACTTTTTCCCATTATTTTGCAGGAGTCACCATGATACACAATGTAACCAAGGGCGACAAAAGCGACCATACCACAAAGTATCCAGCAAAACACTTTACAAACACCATGTTATGCACAACAGCCCTATGGAGGTGGAAGACTTGGATACAGACCTATGTTGCTCCAGTTCAAATTTGTGACAAGTAACCAGTTATAGTAGGAGTATGCTGGACAATGGGATACACCCACACGTACATTGTTCTAAATAGATACTTTATACAGAAAATTCATTATAGATACAGGTACTCATTATACAGAAAACACACTGTCTTTAATTAGAATCACCAATGTAGCTATTCTCCATCCCTAATTATCATGCAACACACAACAGGAAGACTTCTGGTCACAGTTGGACCAGCAGCCAGTGGGTAAATTTTCTCAGGGTTTAGTGACCCTAACTGCAAAGCTCTCTTTAATTATGTTACAGAAAAAGATGTCTCTTTCTGTGGTCCTCTTAATCCTCAAGAGGTTTGGTTGGTTGGGAGGAAACTCATACACTTAGTTATGATAGTTGATACTCCAGAGAGGAAAGAAAAAGAGCAAGCTATGTGTAATTTTTTGATGGCTATAAAATAATAACGAGAAAAAGATTTTTATTTAAGTGGTTTAGCAACATTTGTAGGCATTCTGGGGTTTATTTTTCACGAATTGTCCAAAACTACTTAAGTTAATTTAAAGGAAACAGTAACTTAAAAGAACTTACCTAAAGCATTAAATTATGATAAGTATAATAACAGCTAACGTTTATTTATTAAATCTTAACCAATGGGCTTTACATGCATTCACTGTCTTAGTGTCTCCCAAACCAGCCTAACCACAAGACTTACCTGGACACTTAACCACAGAATCCCTAGAAATTCCAATTATGTAGCTCTGGGTTGGGTCCCATGATTTTAACTAATGCTTTATGGTGATTCTTATGATCAGGCAAGGATGGGAAACAGATTCTCATGGAATCTTCCTAACAACCCTAGGAAGTAGGAAACACTGTCAGACTCATTTGGCATCTGAAGAAACCAAGGTTTAGAGAGGTCACAAAGCTACTCAAGGGTCAGAGGCAGAAACAAACCCAGAAGTACGAGTTCAGACCTGCTGCTTTTAGCCTGGAAGCAAAACTGCAATTGCTGTTCCTCTTTTCCCAGGTAGCACAACAGAGAAGGACATTAACAAACTCAATTTCAGGGACAATAAAAAGTTACTAACAATCCATTCTTTTCTCATTATCTGCCTCAGAGTATCTAAGAAGACTAGGCCGGTAAAAGCCTCTAATGCAGTTACTGTACTGGTACACAAGATGCTTAAAATAAGATTCCCTTTGCACCCCCATCCTTTTTCCCCTCTTCTACTGACATCCTCTAATTGGAGTCATTATGCCTCTTTCTATCAAGCAAAACCAAAGTTTCCCAGACATAAACAGCCTTAGCAAATTACATGAAATAAATGTTTGGTAGATACTAATATCAGATTTCTTTTTATTTTTTATTTTTTTCATTTCATGAGAATTGCATTCAAACTGGTTTCTTGCTTAGAGAAAAAGGCACTTAAAATTTGCATAACTCCTTTAACAATCAAAATACAACTAACAGTAAGTCTCTGCATGCACTCTCAAACTCCAACAATACAGTTTGATAGAAAATAATGACAACTAACATTTACTGAGCATCTCATAAGTATTAAATCACTAATTCTCATAAGAAATCCAGAGGGAGGTATTGTTAGCCCTATTTACAGTTAAGAAAACAAATACAAAGAAGTTAAACATCTTGCCCAAGGTCAGACAGCTATTAAGTGGTAGAGACAGAATTCAGACCTACAAGGAGAACTACTGTTTCTTTGAATCTCACAGTATCTTTCTTCCAATTATCTGCTGTGTAACAAATCACCCCAAGACATAATGGCTTAGACTGACAATGAGCATTCTGTTATCTTTCAAAATGATTCTTTGTTATACTTCAAAATATACCTTTGTCATATTTCTGAGAGTTAGGAAATTGTACAAAGCACAGCTGAAATGTCCTATCTCTGCTCCCTGAAGTCTGGACCTTATACTGGGAAGACTGAAGGTGACTTAACTGCCCAGGCTGGAATCATGTGAAAGCTCAGCCGGGTTTCACCTCCACGGCAACACCTAGATGTGGCCTCTCGCAGCCTGCTGGCTGGATTCCAAAATCAAGTGTCCCAAAAGAATCAGGTGGAAGACATATCACCTTTCATGGACCTATCTTGGAATTCTCATAGCATTGCTTCACCATCATCAGGCCTCTCTCCCCATTCAAAGAAAAGGAACCAAACATTCACCTCCCGGTGGAAGCAATGTCAAAGCCACCCTGTAAGAACAGCATGATTTCTGCCACAACCCCTAAAAGACAATGAATATTATTGTTCCTACCTAATAGTGAGAAAATGAAATTTCAGAGAGGCCATGTGACTTGCCCAAGGTCACACAACTCATAAATAATGACACTAAGATGCCAACACAAAATTCTGTGCAATTTCCATTACATCATACTTGTAAAACATTCCACAGAAACCGCATTGCTCACTGGTGGAAGCTAGGGCAGATTTATGCTTAAAATAAATAAATAAAGTAAAACATTCCACCAAAAGTATGCTGAAAGGATATCCAAATATAAATTAATCAGATTTGGAAAAGTAGCAAATGGAAATCCTATTATAAAGTTTCCTTACTTTATCAGTGCTGTACAATGTCAGGGTTTTTGTTGTTGTCACTGAGGATTAGTGTAAGAAAAGAGAAATGAAATACCAAGAGCATCTTGCAAGGACAGTCCTTGAGAAGAACAGGAACCACCTAGGACAGTGATGCAAACCATCCAATTAAGTCTAAATAGGACATATTCAGGCAACACAATGAAGCCAATGAGCCACAAACTCCGGCTGGTGCCAAGTCAGAAAGGGGAGTTATCACTCATCGCCATCAACAGCTTTTAAAAGGGCCAATCCCAGCTATGAGTGTCTCTTCTGGCATGGGAAATTTCGCAACACATCTTTATTGCAGGCCGAGGCCACTTGCATCATCCAGATTTATTGCCTTATGAAAACTTGCAATATGACTGTTTACTGTTGTCATGGAACTGTCACATGAGGTCAAAATAACACACACCCATCACTGTGGCACTTCCACATAGGGCTGAATGATAACAAGGATCGGAAACGGAGGTGCTAACAAATGTTATGTATTAAAACAAATCAAACTTCTCTTTTTCTTAGATGTCTGAGATGTTCATGGGAGATTTAGCAATATGCGTGTGGTCATGCATAATAAGAAAATAAATCCATCAGTCCTTTATTTTGCCACTGGTTGACCAAAATGACAGCATAAAAGCGACTATACCTCTTTAACAAATGTGCCCTATTATAAGTAGACAGTGTCAGCACTTGCTCCCTGGATGGGTTCACAGAATGCCTCGTTTGAAAATTCAGCACCTCTTTTCCAGCCCCTTTTCTCTCCACTCAATGCCTTGACCATGGACATTAAAGAACACGATATATGAAATACACAGGTTTGTGTGATACCTTAGGGTTTCCGAAATTAAACTTCCATCTCAGAGTGAAAGACCCGAATTCTCAAAATTACTATAATGCATTCCAGAAGGCAAGGCCCAGCAGACACCACCTTTGTCTTCAAACAGTAATCAACCCTTTTTCTTTCCAAATTCCTACAAAGAATCTTGACAGGATTAATGACCAACTATCCTCCAGCTTTCTTTATCAAAGGGAATAACTTAACCTGAATTCATTACAGTTTTAAGTACCAAGTGCAGTTAATGGCTAAAATGAAATGAAGTCATTTAGACGGTGAAGCCTCATCGAAACTTATGCCAATTACTCTCCATGTAAATGCTGAAAAACAATGTCTATCTATACCATCAATACACTTATTTCTAAACACTTTAACCCTCTGACAGGATTCTTCCATTATTATTACTGGCATAAAGCCCAAAAGAATATCCAACCATAGCAATTAATACCTCCCTGGGAATCTATTAATTATTCAGCATTCCTTAGCTGCCTAGAAGCAGACAGATACTCTGGTTGTTCTTCCTCGGAACCGCTCGGCACTCCCCCAGTTTGGAGAGGAATACAGACTGACTCATGTCATTGCATCTCTGTAACACTCAAGAAGATGCTGAAAGAGCATCAGATCAACACCCAACAGTCTAGCTGGTGTGGGGAAGCCCCAGCCAGGGGTGGGGAACCTGCAGCCTTCTGATTTCAAGATTGCTCTTTTTTAAGCACCAAAGGAGGCAAGAAAAGCTTTACCATTCTCTGCTGCACCCCTTTTAATAAAAGGATTTGTTGGGTAAAATCAGGAGACAGTCAAAAAGCCACACTTAAGGACCTAGAGGGGCACATGTGGCCTTAAGTCTGCAGGTTCCGCAAATGTTGCAACTGATCTTAAATTCAGGCTTAAGTAACAGACTTTGGCAAAGAAGGAACCAAAGTCCCAGTCAAAACCGAAATTACTAGGATACTAAACAATAATAAGCATTATTATTATTACTCCTACCAACAACAGTAGTCACAATAATAAAAGTACAACCATGCCCCGGGCTGACAGGAATATCAATAGAATACAATTTGGTTATATGTGATTTAAAAAAAAAAAAAGTCTTTGAAATCATCAAAACCTTGGACTCAGCAATTTCCATATTTAGGGAGCTTGTCCAGGATATTTACTAATCCTACGGACAAAGACTATACTTCCAAGGATCATTTTTATAGCTTGTTACTATCATGTGGACAAAGATTTAGCTACAAGGATGTTCCATCACAGTTATTTAAAACGTGAAAAACTGAAAACAACCTAGATACCCAACAATAGTTACATGGATAGCACGGCCATGGAATGGAACACT
>NW_012133857.1:28363763-28366619 GCF_000956105.1 Propithecus coquereli
TATGTATACATGTGTGCAAAATTATTTAAACACATAAACAAAAACAACAAAACAACCTTAAATTCAAATTGATTTAAAATACAGAAAAGAGGAGTAAGTTGACGGCTCATTTATTTGTATAATTCGTGTCACAAAAGTTCCTCTTATTTTCAAACTGCTCAATATACAAAGTCCTTCAAAATATACTGATACAAAAAAAAAGAAGAATATACCGACACAGAACAACAGAACAACGAATGAAAACAGCAGCAACAGAAGGAAAAGTAATACATTCTAAGTGGATGTCTAAATGGAAAGAGCAAATGCATTCACAGTGTAAAAACTAAGCCACAAGGAGTCAGCTCCATGAAAACAGTCATTAGAGGAAGGAAGTTCATAATTACTCAGGTCCATTTTCTCTCTATATAATTCTTATTAATAATACGTACCTTTATGATCATTCCACTGAAGAAATCAAGCCTATCATGAAACGAAAAGAGATCACAGGAAGGCAGGGAGGAAATGTCAACCTCAGAAAAAACTGAGATCATCTCAGAGTTGTTGACAGATAATGGAAATGTCACCATGGCCAAACACTACAATCCCTTTTTGACGTGACTGGGTTAAAACCCCTTACAGACAACAATACCAGAGGAATACAGTTAAGAGGACTGGAAACAGAAAGAACAATTATGAGCTGTCCTCATTTTTTTATGCTGGAAAATGAATTCACGGGAGGACCTTGTTGTCAATGCTAATTCTCCATATATATGTCAAAGCCCCAATGAGATTTTTAATATAGTTTCGAATGTACTTTGTCTAACTTGCTTACGTTCTGAATTGGACTTGCAAAGGGGGATTAAAGTTAAACTGGATTAAGGAACACAAATTAAAATAAACCCTTTCTGAGGCATTAATTTTCCAGATACCATAGAAGTCTTGGTCAAGTTTAAGATGAGAGTGCTAAAATGGCCTAAAACCCACAGAAATCCAGATCTTGCTTCCAAAGAAGAGGGGAAAGGAACGTTTTTTCATAGATCTTGCAGTTAATCACGTGCATGCTTACATCAAAGAGAATAAAGTTCCAAAAGAATTTCAGATTAGTTTTCACATTATCACATGTCCCATAAATTACAATCACCAGGACCAAAAACATAATGAGCTTTCTATCCTACTGGGATGTGTCTTTGGGACAGCTGATGGACAATACACACCGAATCGTCATGATTTGGAAGTTACTACAAGCAAGGACACATGCAATACCTTTTCCTTCATATGCCAGGCCTTGTGGACTCAACTTTTAAAAATCCCATCCATTACCCAGGACATAAAAAGTATAACTCGCATCACTAACCAACCTTCAAAATAACTTCTAACTCACTACAATGAACATGAAAACACAGGGTTATAATTAGGAAGAGGTAATAAAGGTATGGATGAAAATTAAATGAGTCATGTATTACTCATTCAGTATTAGATCTGAAACAGGGCTTAGCATACAGCAGGCACTCAATAAATGCTCACTTAGTAATAATGAACTAGCACACAATTACCCTGCCATATCTGTCTACTCAGCACCATGCATATAAATACTTACCACTATTTGATCAGGTTTTGATAAACTTGAAATTAGGGAGGAGAGGGAATTAACAAGAGGTCCCACAAAGAAGCATAAAAAAACCAACCGTGGCACACACCATTGGGTTGCCAGACAAATATCTGGGCTCCCCAATGTTCTAGCCATTTTCTCATTCCTACTGGTTACAACACACACACTTCCAGCCACCATGTTTGCATGGAACTCTGTTACAATGGCCACAGGTATAGACATCTCACCTGTGATGGACCAATCAGAGACCCTCTCCCCGGAATTCACAATACGGTTTGGCTGAGCCCTTGAGAGGAAGACATGTATGCTGGAGGTGCAGGCAGCCAGGCACTGGGAACCAGATCCGTCTATTTCCAGAGAATAGAGGAATGAAGCAAGGGCATATTAAGCAGGAAATGACAGATACCTACAGAAAAACTTGATAATGTTCAAAGTCCTTAGTCCCAGGGTGTTTCTAAGGCTTGACTGTATTGGGTAATCCCTACCTTGGGTAGCTCTCAGATACCTATACCCTTAAAATATACACCCTCTTTTTAGTTTCACTCAAGAACATGATACTAACTGTAAATGCGGAGTCCCACACAAAGACTATTCCTCTCTAACCAAAATAATCAACAGACAAGGAGGTAAAAAAAAAAAAAAAAGATGAGGCCACACAAAGGGAAGGGCAAATAACACAGGGTGGTCCTTAAAAAGATGAGAAAGCCACTGCAAGAGCCCAGAACAGAGTCACGGGAGCTCAGAGAAAGTGTATGAATGACATTTCTGTCCATCCTCGGTGGAACGGTGAGAGTAATGTGGTAACTAAATTGGCTGGAGACATCAGCGTTGTTTTTACAATGTTTTAGTATCTGTGAATACCACATTCTTTTCCTTTCTTGTACAGTCTTGTTTGAAACTCTGGCAAAACGCTGCACTGGGGAAGCAATTGAAAGTTGGCTGAGATGAAGTTCTATGATTTCAATTAAAAACATTCTCTCATTTGCTGCTTGCTACCGCTGTGGAAAATAAAGAACTGCAGTGGCAATTCTTTTTTCCTATTGAAAATATTCCTGTTAAGCTTCGGAATGGTGAAAATCATTTATCTACATACACAAATAACTTCCGTTCAAGCTATACCAGGGCTGTGGTCCAATCCCCAGGTTCTAATAAAAGGCAAATTTTGTATAGACCAATTTCTACTGTTTTCATTTCCTCAGCGCCCTCCATGATTTTGCATTTATACATCTAAGAATGCCTAAAAAACTCTCACAAATGCCTGTGATCCC
>NW_012133857.1:28377685-28379820 GCF_000956105.1 Propithecus coquereli
TTCCCAGCAGGTTATGCTGACGCAGATCAATTTTTTATCAAAAGTAGCAGGTTTACAGTTTTAAAATATAGAGGATGACCTCTAGCTGTGATCAAATGACCCATATTGTAGGGCTGGCCTTTTATAATGCCAACTCCATGCGCAATTGGGAATCAAGTTGAAGTGTGACTATGTCTCATTACCAAAAGCCTTCCCCCTCAAGGTGCCTCCTCCTGAGACTGCCCTCAAACTGCACTCACATAGATAAAATCTCTCTTCCTCTACTGACACCATCAGTGAAGTGCTGGTGTCCAAATTATTTTCTGCAGACCACTTCTTAAAGTAGCTGCTGCCAACTTTATTTCAGGGATTTGAGGATTCCAAGCAAGATAAGCAAACCCAGATAACATTTACACAATGCTCGCTAGCTCTTAGCCATATGTCTAAGTGTGGATAAAATTACCTTACGTAACTGAATATAAAACAATTAATTCTTTTTAAGTAGTTTTGGCTGTCGGAGAAAAGATTTAAGGAGTACCTTTTTATAGCAGATAGGCATAACTATGAATGTCAAATTTGGGGGAAGATCTTTTATCCCCCATGAAAATATATACCAGTTAGCTCAAAGAAAATATATTTTAAAATGAGAATACGATGCTGTATTGTATATACAACTCTTTCAAATGCTCATTCCAGAGGAAAACCAAGCACCCTTGAAAATAAATCAGCGAAAAACAACCAATACGGTATGCCACCATTGCAGATGTCTTTCTTATTTACATACTAATCAAAGCGGTTGCTGCCAAACAATAATAGGATGGGGGACATGGAGGCATGAAGTACCTAGGAAAAGGATAATCTAATCTGAGAAAAGAGTACCGCTTTTTAAAGAACTACCTATTTAAAATATCTTGCTGCAAAAACAAGGAGTAACCCTCAGCTTCCATCAGAATCCTACGAACGGCCCGCATGACCGTCAGGACAGAATCCCTCACCTCTCCAAACTGATTTCCAACACCCTCCGACACAGAGGTCCTGACCCAGTCAAATCTCTGCTCATCATCTCCCCAACATCATGGATAGATGTCGACCTCGTGGCCTCTTACAGACACGGTGGATTTCTGCAACCCAGCATCTATTCCCTGAAACCTGCTCCTGAGACAAGCAATTCAATTTTGTCAAAAGAAACCAGTTTATCTCCACGGGCTATGCTTTAGTGAGACCACCAGTCCAGGTGCTCTAGGTGGGCATTTTACCCAAGCTGGGACACTCAGATATTTGTTAATGGAATTGGAATCTTGAGCAGAAAAAGACTGAGAAGGGCTGGAGGTTGTTCGCCCTCCCGGGGACGCTGTGCAAGGTGGTACACCCAGCTCCCTCTACCAGCAGCCCTGGGGGCCCACACTCTACCTTTTCAACCCCAGTTTTCAGGTGTTCCTCAGATTCTATAAACTACTCCATGCCTCTCTTGTTTCTTTTTAACAGATTTATCTTCTGCTTAACACATTGACTGCCCCACTAGGAAAAAAAAGTTTTTCCTGGGGGCCACAGTGTTTTATTATGAAAATAGAATAAAAACTTTGAAAACAAAACAATCCTTTCTAATTTAATGGAAAATTTGTTATTTTTTATTGTTTTCTGTGTGTGAGTTATATGCAACTTGAAAAATAGTTCTCAGGGCTCCCAAGGTGAAGAGACATGTGAGTTACGTATGCTTCACAAGGCCCTGGGCTCAAAACTAGCATGAGTTGAATACAACTCACATGGCAGTTAATGTGTTAAAGTGGACTCAGGGTAGATTTCCCACCACTTAGTACCAAAGTATACCCTAACTCATATGCTTACCAAAGTCATTTTGATACGCTGGTGCCAACCCCAGCCCCTGATCATTTTCAAGCCTCTCAAAGCCATACCCCAATGCCATGACCACACTCCTCCACAGTTGTATGAGGCTACTAGAGATTCTAACTGGTTTCATTTACTCTACTTCTACAAATAAATTATAAAACTATAATTTTATAACCCACTGGATTATTTCTTAGCATCAAACATGGTACCTAGAAAGTGATTAAAAAAAAATTTATTTTACGTAAACTTTTTTTATCCTTAGAGGGACTGAATAGAAAAAAAATGTTTTATCTATCATTATTGAATGC
>NW_012133857.1:28379870-28381962 GCF_000956105.1 Propithecus coquereli
ACGCTGATATCCATGCTATATCCACAAGATTCTGATTTAACTGACATTAAATCAATTCGATTGAGTTTATGTGGTTTAATATTCAGCCAGGATTGGAAACTACTGCTTTAGAGCACTGCTTCTCAGACCATTTGTAGGTCTGCTTCTTATTTCCAAAAGTATCAAAATACAATAAAAATTAATTACCAGAAGAAAAAAACACAAAATTCAAGGCCCAAATTTTTTTATTGAACTCATCAGATATATGACTGCTCTGTAAAATTACTATGAAATTTCTAAATGCTAACTGTCAATTTCTGTATTTATATCATTGTGCGCAAGTAACAAAAACACAGTTTGCAGAGCACTGTCTACAGAGGAGATTCAAAGTAGCACTACTCAGAGGGTACAGAGAAAGGACAAAATGTTGTCTGTCAACTTAGCTGAGGACAGCACCACTGGAATTATACCACACATTAGTAAATACTACAGATCTAGACAGGAACACATCATATAAATCCGAATAGACTGGTCATCTGACGGATTTCTGTGCTGCTTCCGGATATAAGGAAGAGTTCTCTGAGTGTTTATACAATGCTGCAATGATAGAATTTCCGGGATGGTTTATGCACAATTAAGGTATTCTCTTACTAAAAACATAACCTTGCTTCTGCTCACTTGGTTTTTTTTTTTTAAACATCTCTATATTCAAGCATGTGTTTTGAGTTACCTAATAACATAGAAGTGTGTCATTCTTCTCCCTGAAAATATGCTGTTACCATGAAGGCACATCTTGAAAATGACAACATCTAATAATAAAAAGAACACATTACTTGAAGTAGGACTAAACTGGGAAAGGGAGACTCGTGGCCTTAAGTGAATTCAAGAATGGGAGAGACCAAGGTAGGTTGGAATAGCAAGCAAAGGCTTCGTGGAGAAGGACACAGCTGGGCTGGGGCTTAAGGAGGGGTTGGGCTGAGGCAGGCAGAGAAGCAGGGAAGGAATGTCAGCCTAGTCTGAAGGACAGAAAGGGGCTGACTAACTGTAGCTCAAGGGCTGAACCCTAACACGGGACAGATGCAGTGGACAGGCTTCTTTTCCCAGAAGGGATCATTCCCCCCACCACCTCCCGGGCCCATTCCTGCCATCCTCAGTATCCACAAGTCAATGCTTTCATTAAACTCTTAAGGGAAATACCTAAGACAAAGAAAAGTTTAAATACAATCTGAGCCAAAATCCACAGTCATCCTAGAAAGTTTCAAAAAAGGAGAACTTGATGATGCACTTATGCACATGAACAGTAGTGAGAGAAATGAAATTTCCCTATTGTCTCTAGCATTGATCCACAAATTCAGTGAGAAAGGCTTGCCTGTTGTTTACTTAAAAAAAAGAAAAAGAAAAAAAGCTGGCACAAGCTCCACCTGGTGAAGGCTAAGGATTTTTTTTTTTCTTTCTTTTGAGACAGAGTCTAGCTCTACTCTCCTGGCTAGAGTACAGTGGTGTCTTGGTAGCTCACTGCAACCTCGAACTCCAGGGCTCCAGTGATCCTTCTGCCTCAGCCTCCCGAGTAGCTGGGATTACAGGCAAGAGCCACGGCATCTGGCTAATTTTTTTTTTTTTTTTTAATAGAGACGCGGGTCTCGCTCTTGCTCAGGCTGGTCTCGAACTCCTGGACTTAAGGGATCTTCCCACCTTGGCCTTCCACAGTGCTAGGAGTATAGGTGTGAGCCACCTCCCCGAGCAAGGCTAAGTATTTTTAAAAAGAAATGGCTGGATGACAAAACTAGCATTAGTTCTACTCTACTGGCTAAAGAGAGCTCTCAATTAGATTTTCCACATTGCTAAGAATATTACTGCTTAACTCCCTTTGGTTTCAACTATGACATGATGCATAATATTACTGATAATAAACACTTTATATATATATAATGTTATTCCCAGGGGTCCTTCAGATAACCCTAGTAGGTGGATGTGATTACCCTTTTCACAGACTGAGACCAAGTTACTTGCTAAAGTCCCACAGCTTGTCAATGACAAAACCAAGACTCAAACCCAGGTCTCAGGTGCCAAATCCTTTGACCACCACCACATGCAAAGTGCTTTCACCCCTACT
>NW_012133857.1:28382012-28384221 GCF_000956105.1 Propithecus coquereli
GAGTAAGTATCTGGATTTGCTTCTGTTTGATGAATAATAATCTTATGGGTTGGTATCTTACTACTCTACAAATACAAGGGAGGCAAACAAGCAAAGCTGGAGGAGAAAGAACTCACACATCTGAGTTGTGTCTCCCCAGAGAATCAGTCTCCTACCTCCACGGTACCTCACAAGGAGAGAAGCCGCAGACTGCCACCAGTCTGAATGCAAGCCCAACCTCCAATAGCAAAATACAAACAAAATGAGCCAAGATGGCTCCTAAACAATAAAATTACCAGCAACCCAGGCAGATAGCAGCCCACAGACACTGTCTTGGGAAAGCAGTGGATAGCCCAGCCCAAGCCCCTTCAACATGCAAAAGTAAACCCTCATATGGACTCATTCATTCCTGCATGAAGCACACATGGCCTTCCTAGAGTCACAAGTTGAAGGGCTGAGTTTCAGCTGTGAAAAGACAGACAGAGCTCAAGCTCTCTTACCTGTGCCAGCCTGCGGCTCCCTCCCCCTTATTCCAATTTGGGACAGGGAGCCAGGGCTCTTCCTGCAACTCTGGAACGGGGCGGGACCTCCTGAGTTCCTGCTCCTACCTGAGTGCAGGAAACTGAGCATGCTCGCCCATCAGGGAGCAGGACACACGCCCTCATCTCAAGCTTGTGAGTAAGACCAGACCTGCAGCATGGCCCAGCCAGCATCACTATTAACCCCAGGAAATAGGAGAAAAAAGTGCCTTAAGGAGCTTTAACAAAAGCAGAAATTAAGGATCAAAAGGAAGAGAAGGAAAGAGGTCAAAGGTGTCACTAAATGGCTGGAATAGGCCAAGAGGCCAATCTGGTAAAAATCATTCAGAGGTTCTCAGCTTGAAGTCCTAATTCAGTGCAGGAGTGGTGAGTAGGAGCCTGGGCTATGAAGCCTGGGTGTGTATCCTGGCTCTGCCATTTCTTACTCGGGTGTGACCATGGGCAAGTCTCTTCTACTCTCTAGGGTTCGGTTTCCTCATCTACAAAACAGGGATAATAGCAGTGCCTACCTCATAGGGCAGTGTGAGAATTCAATTCCTGGCACACAGAAAGTACTCCTGAAATATCACTGTCAATCTAGGAGAGCCTAGGACACATGCACACACGCCCCTTCTGCAGAGATCAGTTTCCTTAAGAGAGAGGGAAAGAAGGTACTTCCGAAAGGTTTTGGTTTTATCCTTGCCAGTTGGTTTGTTTTCACCAAAGTTCCTAAGTGCTTTTATAAATGGCACAGTCTTCAATTTTACTAAAATCCGGCACAGAAAACAATTCTAAATTCCCCCAAGCCCTATAAATCTACCAAATTAGAAAGGAGCAGAGAACACTTAATCTTTTCAGAAAGTTGTGAAGATTGTACGATAACTTTTTGTTAGTTCTCACCTTTCCAACTAATTCCAGACAGTGCAGAGAAATCACCACACTGAGAACTGATATTTCCACAAAATACGCAGCAAGGAGAGCCAGTGAGGGCCAGCATGGCCTGGACTGACCAACCCTGCTTCATTTTTTGTTTTGCCTGCTTGATCTGAAACTGCACACTCTCACGATTATAAGAGGCTGTGATAAGATCAGCTGATCTCAACTCACCACATCTCCAAAGGGATATTCAGCCTCTGAAATGTCAACCTGGGAGACAGGAAGCTCAGTTCCTGCTAAAAAAAAACCCTCCAACAGACAGCCACTGCCCTTGGAACAAAATCTGAACCCCTGACCACAGCTTTCGAAGCCCTGTGGCCTGGCCTCTGTTGCCTTTCCCAGCTCAGTTCCCTCTGCTCTCCCTGGGCCCACCCTCACGCAGCACTCCAACCCCGCCCACTTCCAGGGCCTTGCTCCCACCCATCGCTCTACCCAGAATCCCGTCTCTGCGATTCCTATCTCTGGCTTTCTCATTCTCCATCCTGCCCAACCTAGGTCACCTACCCATTCAGTTCACACATATCACTGGCAAAATGATAAACTAAGGGTTTATTTGTTTACAGCCTACCTCCCTACCCTGCCTAGCCTGGAAGTTCCTGGGGGAGAGCAGGGCTGTGTGCTAATCACCATGCCATCTTTTATGGAAATCAACAAGTATTCACAAACATCTCTGCAAAATTAGGCACTCCATATAGGGGATGTCAACCACATCCCTGCCTTACAATACCTGTGGGAGCTTAAAAACAATACTAAAGTCATAATAACGCTGATATCCA
>NW_012133857.1:28385521-28388355 GCF_000956105.1 Propithecus coquereli
AGAAAGTTTCAAAAAAGGAGAACTTGATAACGCACTTATGCACATGAACAGTAGTGAGAGAAATGAAATTTCCCTATTGTCTCTAGCATTGATCCACAAATTCAGTGAGAAAGGCTTGCCTGTTGTTTACTTAAAAAAGAGAAAAAGAAAAAAAGCTGGCACAAGCTCCACCTGGTGAAGGCTAAGGATTTTTTTTTTTCTTTCTTTTGACACAGAGTCTCACTCTACTCTCCTGGCTAGAGTACAGTGGTGTCTTGGTAGCTCACTGCAACCTGGAACTCCAGGGCTCCAGTGATCCTTCTGCCTCAGCCTCCCGAGTAGCTGGGATTACAGACAAGAGCCATGGCTCTATTTTTTTAATAGAGACGTGGGTCTCGCTCTTGCTCAGGCTGGTCTGGAACTCCTGAACTTAAGGGATCTTCCCACCTTGGCCTTCCACAGTGCTAGGAGTATAGGCGTGAGCCACCTCCCCAAGCAAGGCTAAGTATTTTTAAAAAGAAATAGCTGGATGACAAAACTAACATTAGTTCTACTCTACTGGCTAAAGAGAGCTCTTAATTAGATTTTCCAAATTGCTAAAAATATTACTGCTTAACTTCCTTTGGTTTCAACTATGACATGATGCATAATATTACTGATAATAAACACTTTATATATAATGCTATTCCCAGGGGTCCTTCAGATAACCCTAGTAGGTGGATGTGATTACCCTTTTCACAGACTGAGACCAAGTTACTTGCTAAAGTCCCACAGCTTGTCAATGACAAAACCAAGACTCAAACCCAGGTCTCAGGTGCCAAATCCTTTGACCACCACCACATGCAAAGTGCTTTCACCCCTACTGCCTGCCTAGACCTGTTTATAACAACTCAGCCAGTCAAGCTTCGGTGACTGAAATATAAGCGACTTTCGAAGCAAAGTGAGCACATTAAAAGCAAAAGCACAGATTGGTTTAAAATCCAGGAACACTCTGTTCTTTGGAAAGGGCCAACCAAAAGGCTGCGCATTTTTCAGATTGAAATCTTCAGCAGACCTGGTGTTTCCCGTTGCCCAGTCCTGAATCCTCATTTATAGTCACCCTGACTCCTGGGGAACTTCAGTTCAATGTCCTTTAAGCCTGTTTCAGGCTATTCCTTCTCCACCCCAATTACCTTCCACAAACATCCAATGATCTTTTCCTGCCTCAGGGCCTTGATACTTGCCATTTGCTTTTTGGGAAACACTCTTATCCCCAATATCCATATGCTTGACTTGGTCCTGTATTTGAGTCTCAATTCAAAACGTCACCTCTGCCAAGGGGCTCACTAGGAATTCCCTGTCACATGTTACCCTCACTCCACCACTCTGTCAGATTTCTCTGTTTTACTTTCTCTCCAGTGCTTATCCCTATCTGAAATTCTTATTATTCATGGGACATGCAAACTCCAGATGAGCACAACTTTAAAGAGAGAGAGAGAGAGAGACAATCAAAGTTAACACAGAAAAAATAAACGAGATGTCACACGTAAATAAACACGCCCTAAAGGAAAACTCCTTGTAAATAAATCCAAAATAACAGAAGAAACCAAATATTGAATATTTTGGCAGCTCACATCTAGCACACAATAAAAAACATTAAAAGGTGCTATATACAGAAAATCTACCCAACAAGAAAACACCCACCTCTTCTTCCTGCTGTTTAACACTCCTCCCTCTGCCAAGATTATCCACGATAATCCTTAATATTTCTAAAATGAACAACTGTTAATTCCTGCAAATTACCTCCTGTACTTCTCCCTCCATGAAATAGGCTAGATTGCAAAACTCAGCTGAGAAAAAAACTGATACGGAAGCTTTTCAATGTAAAGCATATTAGGATCCCCTGGCCAACCTCCCCCTCCAGAAAACCTAGATCAGTCTTTCCAACAGAGTCCTCAGAACTTTCCAGCACACCTCACCATCAGAGGATTCTCCTGGCCATTAACTATAATCACCACTCACGGTCTACGTTTCTGTCTATAACACAGTGGGACCGAAACTCAGAAATCTGCTCATTCCCAGCAGGTTATGCTGACGCAGATCAATTTTTTATCAAAAGTAGCAGGTTTACAGTTTTAAAATATAGAGGATGACCTCTAGCTGTGATCAAATGACCCATATTGTAGGGCTGGCCTTTTATAATGCCAACTCCATGCGCAATTGGGAATCAAGTTGAAGTGTGACTATGTCTCATTACCAAAAGCCTTCCCCCTCAAGGTGCCTCCTCCTGAGACTGCCCTCAAACTGCACTCACATAGATAAAATCTCTCTTCCTCTACTGACACCATCAGTGAAGTGCTGGTGTCCAAATTATTTTCTGCAGACCACTTCTTAAAGTAGCTGCTGCCAACTTTATTTCAGGGATTTGAGGATTCCAAGCAAGATAAGCAAACCCAGATAACATTTACACAATGCTCGCTAGCTCTTAGCCATATGTCTAAGTGTGGATAAAATTACCTTACGTAACTGAATATAAAACAATTAATTCTTTTTAAGTAGTTTTGGCTGTCGGAGAAAAGATTTAAGGAGTACCTTTTTATAGCAGATAGGCATAACTATGAATGTCAAATTTGGGGGAAGATCTTTTATCCCCCATGAAAATATATACCAGTTAGCTCAAAGAAAATATATTTTAAAATGAGAATACGATGCTGTATTGTATATACAACTCTTTCAAATGCTCATTCCAGAGGAAAACCAAGCACCCTTGAAAATAAATCAGTGAAAAACAACCAATACGGTATGCCACCATTGCAGATGTCTTTCTTATTTACATACTAATCAAAGCGGTTGCTGCCAAACAATAATAGGATGGG
>NW_012133857.1:28399980-28405280 GCF_000956105.1 Propithecus coquereli
CTACTGCTTGGTGGCTAAGCATGTCAGCTTAAAATTATTGTTTGCTTAAATTCAGAGAACTTAAAATATTCTCTTCAAATTGTCCCACCAACAAATAAATGCAAGGTAAGAAGAATGCTTATAAAAAAGAGTTCAATTTACCGCAGAGAGATCTGTTCATCTTAAGGAAGGATAATAATCCTCATTTTCATTAAAAAAAAAAAAAAAAAAAAAAAAAACAATGAAAACTAGCCAACAGGGTGTAAAACCGGAGTGTCATATTGTTCAGTGAGACAACAACGGTGTGTCCACAAGGTCACTCACTGCACATTAAACTAAATAAGATGGTAAACATTTATTTGTGAAGACTGAAGACTATCAGTTTTCATGATCCTTGCGCTCAACATAATGTCAATGGTTTTTCCTTTGGAAAATATTGAATTAATTTCATTGAATTTTGAGTGAGTTTCCCCTGCCCCCAGGAGATGAAATGCTGACTTCTCATTCTGAAATTACAAATGTCAGAAAAACTTGATTTTCCATTTCTTAACCTCCACAATGCTTACACAAGAGAAGGTGTTCAGAGGTAACTTGGATATATTACCATTATCATTCTCTCCCTCTGTGTCAAGTTAGAAAAAGCCAATTTTTGCCCATCTGAGGTTTTGGTACCAATGACCATTCGGTATTGCTGAAATAAATTCCCTCCTTAGCTTCTTGCCTAATGACCAGTTACTGCTTTGAACATTAAAACTCTAATTTTTAGCCAAATATCTCAGACCTTCACTCCTCTTGCCCCTTTTTAACTTTTTTCAGTCTTATCCCATTGGTCATAAACTTAAGATTCCTGGAAACTCAGGAATGAAAGAAATCTAAACGGTCACCCGGTCCAACTTCTGACCCAATGTTTGCGTCCACGCACAACTTACTGGGATACCCCAGACTAGACCTGGAGAGCTCAGAAGCAGTGAACAAACCACATTTCTAGCCAGCCGTGCCCAGTGTAGGGAGCTTTGTGGGCACAAAATACCCCACGGTCCTGTTCATCGTTTAGGGCCACAGGAAACAACCTGAACTTCACTTACATATTAGCCCTCCACGCATTTAAAGTGTTTGTCTCCACCTCCAACCCGCTGTATTTTATTCTTCCAATTAAACACCTCAGGCTGTGCCCTCAATTTCTCTAAGACCCTCCATGATAGTCATTAAAGGTGGCGATATTAAAAAACAAATGATTCTAAAATTACCTTCTTTTTTAGTTTTAAGCACTGTGGAACAAAGCATATTGGATATTCCATCAAATTCTGACAGTCACACACAAACACCATATGAATTTCTAATCTTGAATCATTTCTTTTTAAGGTTATAGTACCTGTGTGTCAGGTCAAAATCTAATCTCGCTTTCCCTAGATTCGATCACCTCCAGGCATTCCATATTTATAAGCTCCATCCTCTCCTGGGACTTTAGAAATATTTTTAAAACAACACAGCATAATTAAATTTAGTCTATTTTGTCCCTTCTCGAAGAGATTCTTAACAGCATTTATTTAATTTCACATATCAGAAGAAAATGAAAATTAAGATTAAACTGAACTACCCTCCCCCCACGGGTTTTAATGTATATGACAGCGTTTACATTGGTGAGAACAAAATACAGTTACAATTGACTCTACTGCCAAACTAAGTTCAGTTCAGATTATAATTGCACAGAAAATGCAAACATATGATTTTGACTTTTAATATCATTTCAACCCAGGGCAGAATTATTTAACATTGTTTTGCCATGTTGGAAGAACCCACAAGATGTTTTGCTCATGCCAACATGCAATCAAAAAAACTTGATTTGGCAAAACAATGTCCCTAAGTCAGTCTGTATTTTAGCATTGACTTATGATTTTCTTAAAAACTAAAACAGACGCTCTTTACCCCTCTTGTAATCCATTCCTCCTCAAGGAGTGGTCATTCCACAAAATTAATCAAAGGATAATCAATCAAAAGGACTGATAATTGGCTGTAGTCTGCAAGTAGAAGTTAAAGGAGCACAGAAGAAAATTAGAAAAAAAGCAATTAGAAAACACATTTAGGTTCGGGTTAGGTATGAAAGAAAATAATAATAGGGGTATATATCAAGTGCATCTATGTGGTAGCTATGTATTAACACGGTTTATCTGCATCATCTCATTTTATCCTCAAAACCTCCTAAAATACAGGTACTATTATTAGGTCCCTCTTACAGAAACTGCGACTCGAGAGAGGAAATCACATGCACACGGTCACACAAAGAGCAGCAAAGCCTAGATCTAAACTCATAGATTAGCAGTCAATGCAGAGCTGGAACCTGACATTCTAGGTTGAATAGTGTCTCCACAGAATTCACATCCACCTGGAGCCTCAGGTGACCTCATTTAGAAACAGGATCTTTGAAAACATGATTAGTTAAGATGAGATCATAATGGATGAGGGTGGGCCCTAAAACAAATATGACTAGTGTCCTTTTAAAAGAGGGGAGTACACTCAGAGACAGACACAGGCAGAGGGAAGACACATGTGATATGGCTACAGAGCAAGGAATGCCAGGGATTGCTGGACCACCAGAACCTGGGCAAAAACAAGGAAGGCTTCTTCCCTAGATCCTTCAAGGGAAGCATAGCTGATTTCAGACTTCCAGCTTCCAGAACAGTGAGAGAATAAATTTCTGTTGTTTCAAGTCACCCAGTTTGTGATACATTATTACAGCAACACTGGGAAACTATGACACCTGGGAAGAGAATGTAATGAATCAGAACAGCATTGCCATGCCGGCACCCCATCCCCAAAGAAAATCTGTGCACAGAAAGCAAAGACAGTAATAGAAACCAGCCAGTCTGCAGATCACCAGGTTAGTGTCAAATAACAACCACAGGTGTATTTCCAGTCCCTTCCAACAGCCATTCGAGGCCCAGCTTGCAACTTGTGTCTGTGATGAGCTCTGGTAGCACCACACATAATAGCAAAACATAACATTTTTTCTTGATAACAGGAACATCTGGCTATGTTAAACACAAGAGATGCATAACAGAAGAGATTTGCAAATTATAGCCTGGGCTCAGAAGTACTTCGATAAAATTTGATTATTCCATACCAGCCTGAAAGTCACTCCAAGATCCCAGGGTCATGTGCCGATTTCTAATTCGTCAGCGTAAGACCTATACTTGCTCTACCCATTCCACATGTATCCACGCACCCACCCATGCACGAAAATGTACTCAATAAACATCATAAAGAACCCACTAGGAACCTGGCATTTTGTTTGTCCTTAGAGATACAGTGGTGAACATGACAAATACAGGCCCATCCCTTCGGGCAGCGGTCCCCCACCTTTTTGGCAACAGGGACTGTTGTTATGGAAGACAGTTTTTTTCACAGACCAGGGAGGGGGGAATGGTTTGGGGATGATTCAAGTGCATTACGTTTATTGTGTACTTTATTTCTATTATTATTACACTGTAGCATATAATGAAATAATTACACAACTCACCATAGGTTTAGGGAGTCTGCCCTCTAGGAAGAACGAGGGACATTCACCAAGTCATTTCAAGTGAGACGAGAATTACCAAGGAGACAGAAAGGGTGCAATGAGAGATACGAGAGGTGGCTGGCCAGGGCTGTGTACTGCACAAGGGCACCTGGCCAAGGAACACACCGGGGCTGAATAAAGCACAGCCCTCTTCACAGGCACAGCCCGACCAAATGAGTGTTGTTTTCTCATTACCTCAACGAAGCAATTCCAACTACCATCAGCTCTGAAGCCGTGGAGGGCAGGGGCCTGATCTTGCAGGCAGCATCAATGAATCTAGATTTTATATTAAGAGTAACGGGAATAATTGAAAAGTTTTTAAAGTATTAGACTCAGCTGTCTAAGGGAGCAGAAACAGTAATTTATCCAGCATGATTTCATCACTTGTGTAATACTGAAATAATTCAAGGAGATGTATAAATAATTGAAGCTAAGACCGTCTGTAAAAAAAAATAAATAAAATAAATGCCATTTGGGCTCTTTACCAACTGACATGCATTTAAACCCTTGATGGAAAAGGTAGCTTTTTCCTATCCTTTTAACTTTGGGAGGATTTAAATGATTTATTAATCAAGTGCTCTTTCACTAAAGTAGGATCACAAGCCCTATTCAAAGCTGTCTTCCCTTTCCACATATCAAATTCTTGCCTTCAAGAGAAGCTACTAAAATGCCCAATTTAAGAAGGGTCAGAATGCAGACGAGGGATTGGATCTTCCCGTCTAGGAGACTGTAAAATTGGAGAATTAAACTTGTCACTCTAAGACATGTGAATCCCACTACAAGAATTTCTAGCATCAAATCAAGCAAGAATATCACTGGGAGACAAATTTATGTAACACAGGGATTCTCAGAGAAGCCATCATTTCTGGGACAGAAATCAGGATGCTCAACAACATGAGGTTATAGTGAGGCCATCCTCTACCACCAAAATTATCCACCTGTAAGTCACAGTTTGCTTACATCATGAGAGCAGGGTTCCCACAGTAGTTTGGTGAGCCTCTAATTACAGAACATGCATCACAAACCTGCCCCTGCGCAGGTAAGTTTACAAAACCTCACATCCTACATTGCCCCTCCCTGCTCCATGCTCTGATGGAGTTTCCTCCTACATCAAACAGAAACAGATAGCCATGCCTACTTCATAAGGCTGTTGTGGGGATTTATGTGTTAAGGCAGTGGTCCCCAACCTTTTTGGCACCAGGGACCGGTTTCGTGAAAGACAATTTTTCCCCTGGACTCGGGGTGGAAGTTGGGGTGGGAGGCAGAGCTCAGGCAGTGATGCCGGCAATGGGGAGCGGCTGTAAATACAGATGAAGCTTCACTCCCTCACTGGCCGCTCACCTCCTGCTGTGCAGCCCGGTTCCTAAGTTTCATGGAAGACAATTTTTCGGGGCGGGGACGGGGGTGCTGCTCCGCAGCCCATTTCCTAACAGACCAGTACAGGGCAATGGCCTGGGGTTTGGGGACCATAGAGTTAATGCATATAAAGTGCTCAGAGTCATACCTGGCACATAGTAAGTGATAAACAAAAGGTAACTATTATTATTTTCATTTTTGAAGCATCTTAATGAATTGCTGTCCATAAAACCCTCTGAGAAGTCATGCAAATAAATAAATCCGTTGAGCTTTAAATATTCCAGTCTTAACCAAATCTGGCTGGCCACAGGATCCTTTTATCTCCCCATGAAACACTTTCTATCACTAGTGGAGCTCAAGCCCTACAGAGCTCACAGTGGGACATGCTGCTCCACGGCTGAGTCTCTGC
>NW_012133857.1:28405330-28408051 GCF_000956105.1 Propithecus coquereli
AAACACAGAAATAAACTTTTTTGTAGTTACCTCAAAAGATTATTATGAGAATCAAAAGAAAGTATATGTGGAAAAAATTTATCAATTCTGCAACAAGATATTAACAAATATGCCCAGAGGAGGCAGAGCAGACCCACCTGAATCTACATTTAGACAAGTTTGTCCAAACGCCCTATAAATCACTTCATTAGGTACAAGTCACCAAAACAGAATTAGACACAGTCCCTGTATCACCAAGCAATCCACAGACATCATGAAAAATGATGTAAACTTTTATTGAGTATTATCATTTTAAATACTACCAAGCCATGAAGTTCAATTCTCTGATAACAGTTTTTTCATATTTGACAAACCTGCATTTCACAAAATAAATCCATTTAAGTGGAATTGGGATTATGCCTCCTCCCCTTAAAAGAATCCAGGCCACAGTTCAATGCTTTTAGGCAACTTCTACCTAAATTTTGACTAAATTTGGGAGAGGCAACCCCAGAGTATGGGCTGTAGAAAGCTAAAAGATACGGGTTGTTTTAGGAGACAAGAAAGTGGTATACAGAAAGGAGAGATTCCAAAAAGGGTCCTGTTCAGTCCCCTAAATTTGGGAAATGCTGTGTTGGGCAAAACAAAACAAGTTCCTTGAACACTATTGCTCAGAACCTTGAACATGCCATGCCTTTCAAATCTCTAAGAAGGTACCGGAATAAAATAAAAAACATTTCCCAAACTTATTTGCACAGAATGTCCTTCGGGCAAGGGTTCTATGGAAAACACATTAAAAACATGACAGAAGACAGTTTAAAAAGGAAATGCATGCAACAGAAATCCCCTGTGGAACATACTACATTTTTTGAAGGCAACGTGCATAAATGAAACCATAGAGGAATTCTAATACCACTGACTCAGTATCGCAGGGTCTGGGGTCCTAACACTCCTGAACATTCTTTTGAGACAGAGTCTCCCTCTGTAACTCTGGCTAGAGAGCAGTGGCGTCACGACTGCTCATTGCAACCTCAAACTCCCAGCTTCAAGCAATCCTCCTGCCTTGGCCTTCCGAGTAGCTGGGACTACGGGCACTCACCAACACGCCTGGCTAATTTTTCTATCTTTTGTAGAGATGGGGTCTCACTCTTGCTCAGGCTGGTCTTGAACTCCTGGCCTCAAACGATCCTCCCACCTTGGCCTCCCAGAGTGCTAGGATAACAAGCCTGGCCCTGAACATTCTTGGTAATTTAGAAAACACTCACACAGAGCCAGAAAGCAATCAACCTAAAGCCAGAGAGTTAATTAGGAAGGAAAGGAAGCAAGAAGAGAAGAAAAGAAAAAAGGATCACAGACCTATCCCCCCCTTTCTTGCCCTAATGCTTATTAACAACTAATCTGCTTTCGTTTTTTTCATTAGATTTAGACTTATGATCAAAATCACTTCAGGGCATATTATAATCAACCAAGCACAGGCCTTGAGGAGATGCACTCTAATGACTACATCCACAGGTCAGCAGGCAGAAACTCAGCAAACATAAACCAGGCAGGGAATTCTACCGACAGAGAGCCTTCTGTCTGTGAAAAACATTAAAAGTGAACTGGCAATAAAGTCAACTCACTGTTTTATATTGAGTGATGTAAGTACCAGCAATGTTTATTTCCAAGCAAAAATCGATAAGTTAACGTTAATTAATCTAAATCCACAAATGAACACATTCTCATGGAAGTACTTCCTGGTTTAATGGTTTCTGCCATCACAAAGTCAAATGCCACCAGGAGTCATGCAGATAACCTTAAGGAGTGAAGCAGGGACAAAAGAACATAGGGAATTACAGGGACTAAGGGGGAACTGGAGAGTTTAAGCCAAGCCTCAAGGCATTCATGCTCAATTCAATTCAAACACCATGCCAGCTCCAGCTCCCTCCAGACAAAACAAAACAAAACAGGTGCATTCCAAATTCAGCCCGCAGGCTACCAGTTTGAGACCTCTGGAAGGGCTACTATCCTTGAGGGGACTTGAACCTAATGTTCTACAAATGCCTAATGAGCATATTAAATTTACAAAGCACCAAGTTGAGAATAGTGTCAACCCAAATGTGTCAAACAAATTTGCTTATGGTGGACGGGTATTTGCAGGGTGTATGTACAAATACAAAGGCTTTCAGCACTGTACAACTGAGTTCAGTGCCTTACAGTAACCTGCTGAGTGACTTTGGATAAGGTGTGTCACCTCTCTGAGTCTCAGCTTCCCCATCTATAAAATGAAGATGGTAACACCAGTCCCTTGGGATAGAAGAGAAGGTTACACAGGAATAAATTTCTAAAGCTCTTAGCATATAGTAGGCAGTCAATAAGTGGTATTAAATAATTTTTATTACAAGTACATTTAGGTTAGTATTATAATCCATGTTTAGAACAATTCATGTGAGGAAAGAGTAAATCTCATAGGCAAATTGTTTGGTAAATGATGCTTGATCAGCCCCTTAGAAGAAGCAGCTAATTGTGTGACCAGTCCCAACCCCTTGCCACACAGAAGTCATGAAAAGATGCTGGTCCCATCTCAATGGAAATGCTCAGAGCCCAGAGGAGACAAAAATACTAGTACTGTTCACATCTGAACAGCTTGTACACATTTAGCACTAATTCCATTAAATATTTTTAAACACTCAATTGAAAAGTGCAAATCCAAACACACACAGGATGCTAATACATAGCTCCTTGCCAAACACCCTGCAATGTGCA
>NW_012133857.1:28419191-28420932 GCF_000956105.1 Propithecus coquereli
ACAGAAGGTAGCCCTAAAGATAAACACAACATAACTAAAAGAATGTTATTAATT
Organism: Propithecus coquereli; assembly: GCF_000956105.1. Classification (NCBI taxonomy): domain Eukaryota; kingdom Metazoa; phylum Chordata; class Mammalia; order Primates; family Indriidae; genus Propithecus; species Propithecus coquereli. The sequence goes on from NW_012133857.1 coordinate 28,419,246, forward strand.
TCTAGCTAAAAACTGTCATCTGCAGACAATCTGAGACTGGAGTCAGTGTCTCTCTCTCTCTCCTTCCCTCCCTCCCCTGAAAAGGTAGGTTTGCAAATGCTAAAAAATATTAAAGACTCATTGGTACCAAAATGACACTTTCTCCCGGACAACACCCATTGAAAGTGAAGTACAAAGGGTGTGACTGCCTGATTCGATGCTAGTGTGAACTGCTTCCAATCCCCTCACCTATCAAGGGTGTGCCCACCCTTTGGAAAACATTGCTTCAAGGAGCATTAAGAACTAGGGATATCACAGATGCAGAATTATTTGCCAATAAATCAAGCTGCCTCTGCAGGTTTTTTACATAATGAGAAATCGCAGAGATAAATGTAAGGTACTGCTTCTAGGTTCAATCAATCAATGGTAAAATGACACGATGAGGGAAACCTGGCTTGGCTGGCAGGTGTTCCTGTGGCGAGGACTTGCGGTTTTCAGCTGACCACAAGATCAACATCAGCCAAGAGTGTGACATGGGTCCAAGGAGAGAGCAGGGACTCTTAGGCTCATTCCTAACCCATTAGGGGCCAAATCAAGGGAAGGGAGATCCTGTCTGCACACTGAGCCAAGCAGACCACACCTGGTGCTCAGGAAACTCAACTACTTAACACAGCATGTCCTTTTCAGAAAAAGCAATCAGGAACGGTGAAGTATCTGAAAACTAAGCCATTTGAGGAATATGATCATCCTATTTAAAATTACAACCCAAGTCCCTCCAATATACATAATCCTCCTTAACTGTGTTCTATTTTTTCAGAGCATTTTTTCACCGACGAATATGCAACATAAATTGCTTTTACATGAATTTATTGCCTGTCTTCCTCCACGAGCATGAGGATTTTTTTATGGTTTTGCTCACTGACGCACCACTGGCATTAAGAGCAATGCCTGACACATACTGACACCAGTAGGCCAATGGTGTGCAACTCTTCTCAACTCTATGTTCAGTGACTTTAAATTGGTCACTTAATATTGGCATTAGTGGGAGTATTTACATAATGAAAATTGGCAAACTCTACAAAATCAGTGCGCCCTGCCCACAGCTGGTTAACCATTAACCAGCACACCACTGATTCCACTCCCTAACAGAAAGTGAGCCAACAACAATGTAAGAATAAACTTAAAAGTAAGAGAGTATTTTGGATTGAACCAACGGCATTGTTAAACAGAAATTGGATGGCGTCACTTGTCAGGAGTATATGAAATGAAATCGGTCCACTGTTTTCCCATTGGACTCGACTGTTCTGTGAGGGCAGGAATCTCAGCTGTCCACATCTCTGCATCTCTCAACATTGCCACAGTGGCAAAGTTGTATTCGATTGTCTCCTTCCACCTGAAAGACTCTAAGATTCTATAGTACATGTCAAACTACATTAAGTCTAATTTCCATGGTTCTAATCACTACAGAATATGGGTCAATACCTTCTTTTAAATATGAAAGGTGTAGTTTCTTCTTTTCAAACCTAACTTTTCAAATAAAAATGCAACCACAATGGGAGCCGTTATATAAAGAAAACCGCACTTTGCAAGGTACCTATTATTCCAGCCTCTAGGCAAAACAATGAAATCTTTTCTGTTCTTCAAAAGGACCCTGAAAATGACTGAAGCAGTTTTAATTAAAGACGCAATTAGCATGAGTTTTCTAAGA
>NW_012133857.1:28420982-28423091 GCF_000956105.1 Propithecus coquereli
ACTAGAGGCTAGAGTGCAGTGGTGTCATCATAGCTCACTGCAACCTCAAATTCCTGGGCTCAAGGGATCCTCCTGCCTCAGCCACCTGAGTAGCTGGGACTACAGGTGCACACCACCACACCTGGCTAATTTTTCTATTTTTAGTAGAGATAGGTCTCGCTCCTGCTCAGGCTGGTCTGCAACTCCTGACCTCAAGCGATCCTCCCATCTCAGCCTCCCAGAGTGCTAGGATTATAGGCGTGAGCCACCATACCTGGCCAGCCATTAACTCTTAAAGATGAGAGGGGGCGGGCAAGGGCAACATATGTAACCTAAACATCTGCACCCCCATAATATGCTGAAATAAAAAAAAAAAGATGAGGAATTACCTGGGGGCTACAGACTTTGCTTTGTCTTCTATTTGAAATTGAAAAATAAAATAAAACAATGAGATACCTCTATACACATATTAGAATGGCCAAGATCCAGAACACTGACAACACCAAATGCTCGCAAGGATGTGGAGCAATAGGAACTCTCATTCATTGCTGGTGGAAATGCAAAATGGTACAGCTTGGAAGACAGTTTGGCAATTTCCTACAAAAATAAACATAATCTTACCATATGATCTAGCAATCACGTTCCTTGGTATTTACCCAATGAAGGTGAAAACTTACGTCCACACAAAAACCTGTCCATCAAAGTTTATAGAAGCTTTATTCATAATGACCAAGACCTCCCTTAGTAAGTGAATGGATACATGAACCAGGGTACATCTAGACAATGGAAGATTATTCAGTGCTAAAAAGAAATCAGCCATCGAGCCACAAAACCACATGGAGGAAACTTATAAATGCATATTACTAAGAAGCCAGTATGAAAAGGATACATACCATAGGATTCCAACTATATGACATTCTAGAAAAGGCAAAGCTATAGAGGCAATAAAAAGATCAGCAGTTGCCAGGGGTTATGGGGCAGGCAGATAAATAAGTGAAGCCCAGAGGACTCTTAGGGCAGTGAAAATACTCTGTATGTTACTGTAATGGAGCATGCATATCATTACACATTTGTCCAATCCCATAAAATGTACAGTGAGAACAAACCTTAATGTAAACTACAGTGTTTGGGTAATAACGATGTGTCAATGTAGGCTCATCAATTGTAACAAATGTACCACTCTGGTGGGGGATGTTGATAATGGCGGAGGCTGTGCTTGAGTTGGCAGCAGAGGGTATGCGGGAAACCTCTGCACCTTCCTCCCAATCTTGCTATTAATCTAAAACTGCTCTAACAAATAAAGTCTGTTTTTTTTAAAAAAAAGCTACTCAGAAAAAAATAAAGGAATGAAACTAAATTAATATTATGGTTACAAAGAAAATGGCTACACACTGTGGTAGGGTCAGAATCATTACACGTAAATTCCTATCATTAGGCATTTTTATTAAATCCTTAGAAGGACATCTGTAATTTAAACAGGAACTTAAACAATTATAGCAGGTTATTTTTCTGCACTCTTTACTTTTGCTTATCTTGAATAAAAATCTGGGGTTGGAAACATTCACCTGTGCATTTTACACTTTTGAGGATCTATTAGTATCATCGAGCTCCCTAACATTTTTATTTTTTTTTTTTTGCACTGTTGATGAAGATTTGGCAACAAATGAGCTGTTTTCATCCTACTGCTTGGTGGCTAAGCATGTCAGCTTAAAATTATTGTTTGCTTAAATTCAGAGAACTTAAAATATTCTCTTCAAATTGTCCCACCAACAAATAAATGCAAGGTAAGAAGAATGCTTATAAAAAAGAGTTCAATTTACCGCAGAGAGATCTGTTCATCTTAAGGAAGGATAATAATCCTCATTTTCATTAAAAAAAAAAAAAAAAAAAAAAAAAACAATGAAAACTAGCCAACAGGGTGTAAAACCGGAGTGTCATATTGTTCAGTGAGACAACAACGGTGTGTCCACAAGGTCACTCACTGCACATTAAACTAAATAAGATGGTAAACATTTATTTGTGAAGACTGAAGACTATCAGTTTTCATGATCCTTGCGCTCAACATAATGTCAATGGTTTTTCCTTTGGAAAATATTGAATTAATTTCATTGAATTTTGAGTGAGTTTCCC
>NW_012133857.1:28435716-28437438 GCF_000956105.1 Propithecus coquereli
AACCTATGCATATACTTCATTCATCCTTTCTCCTCAATCTAACTCAAAGTTCATTTCTTACAGTAGCCTCTCCCAAACTGACGAAAACCCAGTCATCACACAGGCAGAGATCAAGGATGGAATCAAAAGATCTTTATATCAAGAATTCAATGCAATCCACGTAAGACACTAGATAATTCTACCTTGAGTAACTTGAGACCCTTTCAGGCTGCAAAAGCCATAAAAGTGTAAAACTACAACAAATCCCCACAAACGAGATACCACAAACCACAAACTAAAGGGCCTCGCAGAGCAATCAACGGAGGGTAATGATTCAGGGTAAGAAGGTGAGGGGTGCACCACAGGGGTGTGGAATGCAAAGCGGACTGGGCAGAAACCCTGGGTTCTGGTCCATTCTGACTTCCTAATCGTCATGTGACTTTGGGCAGGTCACTCAAACTAAGTTGCAGTTTCCTTTACTGGCCAAAGAGGAAGGCTTCCCCTGTGCATCTCACAGCTTTCCTGGAAGAATAAATCACACACAAAATTATACTTCTATCTAAAGGAAAACCAACTTCTTCCCGTTGTATCTCATCCTTTACTAATAGCTTCTCAGAGTGAGAGGGACATGTATTTATCGAAAAGTCCATTTACAGTCTTGTGTTCTCTTCAACTTCTTTTCAAATTATATTACAGGGTGAAAAAACAGGTTAGGCATTATTACTCCAGGGCACATAAAAACCTGCCATTATGTCTGGATTTGAACTCAATTCTGGGTACGGCACAGTGAAAATCCCTATCTGTATTTTCACACCACTGACAATTTCTTGCACTGTAACTAGAGTAGAGTAAGTGTGAACACAAACTCATAGAAAAGCTTGATGACACCAAGCCATGTGCTTAAAAATACTCCCTCCCCATTGGACTACCATCACACTTTAAAATACTGCACTGAAACTTGGACTTGCCAAATATTCCAGAATATAAACCACAGAGACGTATCAAGAGATTGAGAATTCAAGCATTCTGAAATAGAAAGAAATCAAGTTTTCTAACTTTTTGTGGAAACAAATGCTCACAAACATTTCAAAAGATTTCACTAAACTATTTTATTTTTTAGTAAAGAACACCTTGAATTTGCACTTTTATGATCTGATTTGTGTATTATTTTCTTGCTCATTTTCTCTTCCCTTAGGCTTAAAATAATATAAAGAATGCCTCTTTGGAAACCTACAGATGATGCTTTATTTAAATTACTTCATTATATTGTGCTAGGAGGAAGTATTTCAGATATCCTGACCCTAAGTGGTACATGGCAAATAAGAACATTAGAGTTGCCACTGTTGGCCGGGCACAGTGGCTGAGGCCCGTAATCCTAGCACTCTGGGAGGCCAAGGAGGAAGGATCACTTGAGCTCAGGAGTTCGAGACCAGCCTAAGCAAGGGCGAGACCCATCTCTACTGAAAACAGAAAAATTAGCCAGGCATGGCGGCACACACCTGTAGTCCCAGCTACTTTGGAGGCTGCGGCAGGAGGATCCCTTGAGCCCAGGAGTTTGAGGTTGCAGTGAGCTATGATAACACCACTGCACTGTAGCCCAGACGACAATGTGAGACTTTGTCTCAAATAAAAAAAAATAAAAAAAAGAATTGCCACTCTTATTCAGCCCCAAATTCCAAGACAGTACTTGAGTTTACACTGACCAGAAGAAGGGTATTTGTTTATACTCCCTCTACTTTTTCC
>NW_012133857.1:28439273-28442367 GCF_000956105.1 Propithecus coquereli
TATTGGCTCAAATGTCAGTCCTATTCAGTTTGGGAGGAGACTATACAAAGGCATGAATACAAAGAGGTGAGAATTATTGGGAGGAGAGGAGGGCATCTTGGTGGCTGGCTACACAACTGGCTTAGATTAGAATATATATTCACTGAAACTCTTAAATTAACACTAAACACAGTGTTTGGAGTAAAAGAAGAAAGACATCTTGGGTGAGTCAGCGTCTATTAATTGTTTATGACAGTATGCACAGTGGAGAAAATACATGGGGTATAAAAATGCACTCCTATTCCTTCAAAGAGTAGAATCTAGGTGAGACGCCAAGAGTTGCACATGGAATAATTAGAGAGAGAGCAATTCGGGTGACAAGCTGATTCTAAATACAATAGAGGTTCGGGAAAGGAAGAAATAATAGGTTGGATGAGGTAGGGGAAAGTCTTTCTCCACTCTTTAGAAATAAAGATTTAGCTCAAGGTAGCATCCTTAACCACCTATTTTATAGACTACAGGTAGGACTTTTTCCAAACATTCATTTGATGTGAGCAAGTGGTTTAACAGGACTAATGGCCCAGTAAGCCTAAGAAAAAGGCTCTCAACCTAATTATAAAACCAAGTCCCCCTTATATTGGGCTATTTCCTTGATGCCAGATTGCTGGGCTGAGAAGAAAAGATCAAAAAGGCAGGAAGGAGGGGCTATTCTAAAGAGGAACATCAAAATCATCTTGTGAGCCAGCACCAGTAAGGAATCTGCACCCATCTGATCTGCCTTCCACAAGAATTTATTTAACACTAGCTATTATAAGCCAGGCACCGTGCTAGGTCCAGACACAGTACGAACAAGACAGACACCAGAGTATTCATTCGGTTTATCAGAAAGACAAAAAAAAAAAAAAGTAAAAATCCCACTACAGGAATGAAGAGCGTTACTGTCACAAGGAAAGCAAGGGGAACAATTAGATCACAGAAGAGGTGTTAACATTTCTCCAAATCTAGGGTATTAGGAAAGGATGGGCACCCAAAATGACATTGAAGCTAAAATCTGAAGTAGGTATAACAGCTAGGAAAAATAAGCAAGAAAGAATATTCCAGGTGGAAAGAGAAATATGTTTTCAGGCCAAAGGCTAGAGAACAAGGTGAATTTAAGAAACTGAAAGAAGTTTAGTGGTTAGAATGCAGAATGAAAGGGGGCAGGCAGAAAAAGAAGAGAAGAACAGGCTGATAGATTGAATTCTCTGTAGCAAACTCCATCGAGAGGTGAGTCTACTTCCTCACCCCTCAAACTGTCGCTGGCCTGGGACCTGCCTTGACCAACAGAACGCGGTGCAGGTGACCCTGCGCAGCTCCACAGCACAGGCCTCGGGGGCCTTGCCACTTCCACCTTCACTTTTCGGTAATGTTGCCCTGAAACCGCCAAGGAAGGAAACCCGTCTATCCTACTGGAGAAAAGAGACCATGTGGAAGAGAACTGAGGTGCCCCAGTGGACAGCCAGCACCAAGGCCAGACATGTGAGGGAGGTCCCCTCAGACCACCTAGGTCAGCCACTCTGCAGGTGAATACAGCAGACGAGTGAGCCCAGGGGAAATCAGCCCAAGCACTATCTGGCCAACCCACAAAATCATGAGAAATAACAAATCATGGTTTTCCTAAAGCCACTAGGCTAGTTTTGGGGGCTTTGTGAGGCAGCAAAGGGAAAGAGGCTAGATCACAGAGGACCAGGTTAAGGACTTTGACCTTCATCCCAGAATCAACAGAGAGCCATGAAAGAGTTCTAAGAACAAAGTATCATCATCCGTTAGTACCACAGACACAGTGCTAGGCCAACAAACATCCCAAGGCCCTAGAAATACTATGAATGTGGTAGTGAGAGGGGATGGACTGCAAAATACAAAGAGGAAATGACAGAATCATAATTCCTAAGTGTTTCACTACATGTCTGCAATCCACAGCAGGTCAGCTGCAAATCAATTCCTATGTAGTTAAATATATTATATTTCACCTGGAGGGTGGGTATATTTTAATATATTAGTCATAGAGGGGGACTTCCCAAAGTACCTTGTACCTTGGAAGTCTTTGAATGGCCAAGATAGGAACAGAGAGAAGGGCTCTTAACGGAGGGCAGCACGCAAAGAGACAAAAAGGCTTCCTACGCCACGGTGCCGATCCACCAGCAGAGCAAGGAAAACACTGTATTTGTCTTGCCAGCCAACATTTTTTAAAGTCCAGCAAAATTTGAATCAAACTGTGTTTGTTTTAATGTCTACCTGATTTTCTCTAGAGACAGTATCTTTCCCCCTGATGATGAGCAAGTCTGTACAGCTAACCAAAAACACAGTACCGGTGTGGCTCTCCCACAGAGAGAGAGCCTCACCAGGAAGGTAAACCAGCAAAAGACAGGGAGGCCTGTATTCTGCAATCCAAATTCCAATAGCGAGTTATTACCTCCTGGTATTTCTAAGAGCTGTCAAAAGAATGGCAGCCGGACAGACACCTTGAAAATGCTAGCGACCTACTTGCAGACCTCAGCAGGGCCCCTCCCTGTCACTTCTCCCCTTGCCCTTTCGCCTCCGATTTCCAAGGCTTGCTGGCTTTGTCTGTTTTGAATGGCAGTGTTCGGTGTTCAGCTAAGGAAATCCTCTCCTTCCCCAGCTGGCTCACCAGGAAATTGTTTAGAAGTCAGCTTTTTCCTGGAGGTGGCCCGCCTGCCCATGCGGAGAGAGAGAGGTTGTCTCTGGAGCTGAGCGCACTCCCGCGGCCAGCCGACTTGCAGGGGAGGGTCTGACCGCAGGGCCACAGGGTGCCTGTGCGTTTGCTAGGTGGCTTGCTTTGGACAAGCACAGCCACAACTCACTACGCCTCACCTGCTAAATACAATTTTTAAGCTACATCTTTTATTTTTATTTTGTGGATTCTTTAACTTACAACTTAATTAACTTCGGACAAACAGGAGAGCCACTGCAGAGAGTGATGCTTGATACAAAAAAGTGGGAAGAGATAGGCAATGAAATTATACCAAAACTAAGGAAGACTTTACCTAAGGGACGTTGTTCTTTTAGAGGATTGCTTTAGCTCAAGAGAGTTATAAATAGGTGAAGTCAAGCTATT
>NW_012133857.1:28442417-28444446 GCF_000956105.1 Propithecus coquereli
ATTGCCACTCTTATTCAGCCCCAAATTCCAAGACAGTACTTGAGTTTACACTGACCAGAAGAAGGGTATTTGTTTATACTCCCTCTACTTTTTCCAAATGCATGGTTACAGGTGATGATTTCGAAAAGCTAACACTGCCTTTCCTTATACATGTCATAAAGTATATTATCAATACAGTCCTTGATTTGGGCTTTTAAAGTGTGTAATAAGCAATTATTTTACCCCAAAACACTAAAGCTCTTGATGATAAAAGATAATAACTCAGAATCAAAGTGGGAAACAAGGGAGAGGAAGAAAATTACATTCCAGATTATGTCATCTATTGCTGCTCTGTAGAACAAGAGGATGAGAATTTGCTGCCTCACAAAGATTAGCTAACATATTGTTTTCTAAAACGGGCACTCTCCTATAGTAGCAGATACCTGTGAGCTCCTTCTCTGGAATGTAATCTCCCCTCCAGCATTGCCACCACCCCCAAAATACACAGACCATCAGCAGGGAAGTGCTCCCGGCACCCTCGGCAATGGCTGACTGGCTTAGGAACGCACACCCGACTGAAGCTCTACCTATCAAATGCTCTCAGAACACAGAACCTCTCAGTCACCAATGCTGTCACGTAATAAATTAGGGAACTATGGGGCTTTTAAATTCCACCTTGTAAATGGAAAATCAGAGAAAGCCCATCCCAAGAGAAAGGTATTTGATGGAAAGAAAAGATGAAGTAAGAGTCCTCACAACTTTCTATTCCAGTTCCAGACCCTTCGTGAGGCCTTACTCCATCCCTACCCTGGGGAGGGTTCCATGAGATTCTGTTTTCTCTATAGGATAAATTCTCCTTCCTGTTTATTAGGCTGGTACTTGCAACCAATGCAGATTCCTAATTAAGTTCAGATAAAGTACTATGCTATACTATCCTACACCAGATTGCATTTACTTAACAGTTCTATCTTTTCAAAGTTTTAATCTTGCGAAGAATTGATGATAGGAAAGAGGAAACAATCCCACCTACCTCTAATGGTGGGATCGTTTCCTCACCAAATGAGACCTTTCCAAAAGGTTGCTTGCACGTCCTCATAACACCTAGGTAACACCTAACCAAATGGTCCCCTTGAGAAGTAGGCATTCAGGGAAGTTTATAGTTACACTTCTCTCTATAAGTACTTTGTTTAAATAAGTATGGCTGAGAGAACACTTTCCAAAGCTAAACTCAGTCAATTCATTTTAAAGACAAAGGCCATGTCCTTTCCTTGAAGTCCAGAGAGAATGCAAAACAGTTGATGTGTAGCAGCATAAACAACAATAGCATTTATTATCTCACATAGTTTCTGTGAGTCACGAGCAGTTTATCTAGGTGATTATGGCTCAGGGTCTCTCACGTGGTTGCAGTCCAAATGTTGGCCAAGGCTATAGTTAGACATCTGAAGGCTGGATCGCAGCTACTGTGATAGGATCTGCTACTATGATGGTTCACTAATATGGTTATTGACAAAAGACCTCACTCAGTTCCTCACCAAATGAGACCTTTCCAAAAGGTTGCTTGCATGTCCTCATAACATAGCAGCTAGCTTAACCCAAAGCGCGTGACCCAGGAAAGCAATACAGAAGCCACAATGTCTTTTATGACCTAACCTTGGAAGTGACACTCTTCTTTTCCTATTATTATTTTTTTTTTTTTTTTCAATTTTTTAGAGACAGGGTCTTGCTCTAGTCTTGAACTCCTGGCCTCAGGCAAGCCTCCTGCTCAGCCTCTCAAAGTGCTGGGATTACAGGGGTGAGCCACCACACTAGGCTGACACTCTGTCATTTCTATCACATAGTATTGGCTCAAATGTCAGTCCTATTCAGTTTGGGAGGAGACTATACAAAGGCATGAATACAAAGAGGTGAGAATTATTGGGAGGAGAGGAGGGCATCTTGGTGGCTGGCTACACAACTGGCTTAGATTAGAATATATATTCACTGAAACTCTTAAATTAACACTAAACACAGTGTTTGGAGTAAAAGAAGAAAGACATCTTGGGTGAGTCAG
>NW_012133857.1:28447581-28478146 GCF_000956105.1 Propithecus coquereli
ATATTCCATATTATATGTCAATACGATCATCCTTCCCACAAAGTTCAAATACATACAAGGAAGACAAACTTTAAGTTACTGAGAATGTTTGTCAATTATCTAAGCTACAAATAAAAATGGAGCTTCCATGAGAAGAATTTGATCAGTGGACAGGAACAAATTCTTTCAATTTAACTAAGTTAATGAAAATGTTACGGGAGGGTGGGGGCGGGGGTGTTGAAATGTACTTGTTTAAGGACCTTGAACAATGAGCTCTGTTCTCACTTACCTGTTCAAGGTAATTCAAGTACTACATGCAGGCAGGCGATGGACAAGGTGACTAACCTCTGAATGTCCCCTTCGGTCTTAGAATGACATCGTGTGGGACTTGATACTTTTTCCTTTTCTGCATTGAGACAGGACAATTTAAAGCCCAGAATAAAATAAAATAAGATAAAATATCAAGCATGCATTCTTGAATGAAAACCTCTTGTAATAAACCTAGGTGGGACATCCTAATTACCTAAGGCTTGAAGATGTACTCATCCATTGGTGTACCAATGACATAAGATTTATTTATAGTTTTCCTGAGACTCATCGAACATTTCCTGCAATGAGACCACGTCACTGAAATCGTTTTATTATGATAGGCTGGCAGAGCACAAGGAGAAAAACGGTCCTCAAAGACAAAAGAACAAGGTTCTGGCGGGTGTCTTTGTAGCAGAGAGCCGTGCATATTTTTTTAGTGAGGATGAAACCATTGTAGGTAAACAGCAGGAACTCTCTTCTGATGCTACATCCTGTCCTGTTTAACTCATTAATTTAAGAGACCCTAAGCCACTACAGCAAACACTAGCACTAGCAATTCTTTTGTGACTCTCCCCCAAAGCCATTTCATTATGACTATATATATAACTGAAGAGAAAAACAAACCAGTCTACTTTTATTTTAAACTGACATAGATCATGCATTGAATGGGCTACTCAGATCATCAATGAAATACACTCTTTTGAACTTACTGTGGCCCCACAGTCGTCCATGAAAAGTCTTTTTATTTATTTTCCTTTTATATTAATTGCCTTACATATTTATAATTCCTGCAGGTTTCCACATTTCCATTACCATGAGCAGGAAGACCAATACAGCCAAATACATAACGCTAATTATTAAAAAACATACACGCTACATTTCACCAACGAGATTGTTATGTTATAGTCTTGTGTGTTTACACTGTGAGGGATAGAAAATCAATAACCCAGTGCTAATTCCAGACAAATTATAAACCGCTAAACGTAGATGACTGCACTCGATCTTGAATTACTTATAAACAGACTAAATAATAAAAAGTATCCCAAAGAAACATTGTCAAAGAAATCTAAAGATGGTTCATTTTCTAACTTCAGAGAAGATATTTCAATGGCCAATGTTCAATTATAAGCCCATCTAAATCAGGAAGTAGGAGTGACATGGGCTAGAGAAATACCAACTCCTACTTCTCTGTACTCAGATAGCCCCTCTGATCTTGCTTGGAGTGTGTCATCTGCATAAAAAACCCTTTCAGAAAGGAAAGCAGGATTGACTTGGGGAGTAAAAAGACACAAGCAGTCGTGGTATCAAGTCTAATGAGGGTTTGGAAGCAAAGCTGACATTCCTCATATTCTTTGAACCCTAGAGTAAGCGCATTGCAGCCACTTGATAAATGGCTGTTCATAATATTACTAAGCTTCGGGATCATTTTATAGTCTCTGGAGATCAAGGAAGAATAAAACAAGAAAGAAGAATCTTAAGTGACTAAAATGAAAAAAATGAAAGAAGAATCTTGAACGATCCATGTGGCAGAGACTGCAAATTGTCTGTTGTCTGTACTATTCCTTTGTCCCTTAGTAACAGAACTTATACATCACTGGCAACCATGTGCCAACAGCTGGGCTAGGTGGACATTCGGGAGGAAAAGCCTTAAAGCACCACAGTAACACGCAGGAGGTTGCTCACCAAACCCTACTTCTTATTCCAAGCAAAGCAGAGCTCACAAGGAAAGCAACACTAGGAATGGCCACCCAAAGAATTTACTATTTACACCTAAATGGAGTAAGTCAGTCAATTCAGGCTGCTGTAACAAAGAACCATAGATTGGGGAGCTTATAAACTACAGAAATTTACTTCTCACATTTCTGTAGGGTGGAAGTCCAAGATCAGGGTTCCAGCATGGTCCGGTTCTGGTGAGGACCCTCTTCTGGGCTGCAGACTGCCATTTTCTCATTGTGTCTTCCCACGGCTGAAAAGAACTTGAGGGAGCTCTCCAGGGTCTCTATAAGGACACTAATCTCATTCACAAGGGCTCCACCTCTATGACATAATTACCCCCCAAAAGTCCCAAAGGTCTCACCTGCAAATAACATCACATTGTGGGTTAGGATGGCAACATATAAATTTGGGGACAACACTAAGATTCAGTCTATAACAGGGGTCCCAGACTTTCCTACTAAGATTGTTTCCTCATCTTTAAAATTGGTAACATTCGGAATTTTATTGGACCGTTATAAGGAGTAAACAATGTATGCAAAGCATTTATCAGACTGCCCAATCCAGAGACAACCCACAAAGTATTAACCATGATGTAGTTTAGTCATAGCACATGTTTCAGTGGAAGATCTCTCGACACCTCACAAATCCCAAACCTCAAACAGCCCCTTTTTATTTTAAAGTTCAACAATTAGGGAAACTCTAAGAGGTACTACTATTTTCCTGGCAACTGACATCATTTTTCACCTCTTCCCTCTGCCATCCCTCCCCACAAATTTATAATCTGACATGGAACAGTATTCAAGGAAAAAAATTATTAATGGAATCAAGGTACAAAGAATTAGAATTTTATTACCCCTAGTTAAAACAAAGAGAGTTCACTAAAGCAGACTTAAATCAAATTGCTCGAAAGCAGGTTTTCTTTGCATTGGTACTATTGACACTTAAGGCTAGACATTTCTTTGTTGTGGGGAACTGTTCCATGCATTGCAGGATGTTTAAGCAGTATCCCTGGCCTCCACCCTCTGGTGCCAGTAGCACCCTCTCAGTTGTGATGACCAAAAACATGTCTAGACAGTGCCAACTGTTCCCTGGGAGGGACACCATAACCCCCGTCTTAAGAACCATTGCTACTTGAACACCACTGCAATGAGAACCCAGTTCTCAAGTCTGAAGCTCTTGGGTTTGGCTTCTCTCCTGGATGAAGAAACGCCTAAATGAAGAAAATAATCTCTTCGAAACAAGAAGCGTTTCCCAATAGCTTTCAGGCATTAAAGGAAGAGTATGAACTTTCTTAGAGAATGCCACATTCTTCTTGACTCAGTCTAAAATGTGCCTAATTCTGTGCCTAACTCAAGGTAAGTGCTTAAGAATCCTGCTACTCCATTAAGCAGTTTTGCGATTTCTTAGTAAAATTTAATGAAAAGTGACCTTGAATTGTTTTTCTCTTAAAAGGCAATGTACTTGTTAAGCATGTAAGAGAGCAGAGATTGAAAGTGCTATATAAATGCTAATAGCTTTCCAACACCTTTTTTGTAAAAAAAAAGAAAGAAAGAAAAAAAAGAAGGGCGCCCCTTTGGATATTGTATCTCCTCTGCCCAAGAAACTTCTAGAAAGAACCCCCAGCTCACCAAGGAAATAGTTAAAAAAAAAAAAGTTATATGCCTAAATGACTTACTCTTTGCAACATTATAGAATAAGAGAAGATGGGAGTAATCCCACAATAGGGCAATGGTTAGGTAACAAAGAAGAATGCCAATTTTGTTGGACAGCACTGAAATGTGTAACAGCGAGGCAAAGATTATATAATATTGGCGCCATTCATTATACTGAGGATGTTCGTTATATAATATTGCTGGGATGGGATGGGAAACATGAAACAGAGAATAAAAACCAAACTCTTCATGTCACAACATATGCGAAAAGCAACTGGGAAACTGCAAATAGTTGGTATGTCGTTAAGGCAACAGCATTCAAATTTGAGAGCACCAATGACAGATCTGCTGGGGAGGCCTATTATAAAATGCAGATTTTGTAGCCTCTCTCCAGAACATTCTGATTCTGAAGGACTAGGATGTGCCCAGGAATCTGCACTTGTAATGACTGAGATTCTGAGGCCAGTGATCTGTGGACCATACATTCATTCCACAAAAGTTTATTGAGTAGCAGTGTCTGCCAAGTCCTGTTCTAGGTGCTAGGGACAGAGCAGTGAATAAAAGCCACATTTGAGAAACAAGCACGAGGGTGGTAATAATTCCTTTAAAATTCTTTCATATTAAAATAGTATTTCTCAAATAAGTTTCCCCTCAAAAAATCATGAGCCAAAATTTCCCTGCTCGCTAGCTTATTTTTTACTTAAGAGGAAAAAAGCACGTCAGACAGCTCTCTGGGCCTGACCCTAAAGGTCAGCCTGCAACGTGGACTCCAAGGGAGTGGAACTGGCTGGCTGGAGGGGGAGAGCAGCCACCTAGGGTGGCTCTCCAAACGAGGCCCAGGAATTTCCTGCCATTCCTGCACGCTCTCCAGGGCACCGAGGGCTATGAATGGGGATCAGAAAGGGTGGTGACGGAGAAGGAATAAAAAATGTGTTACTTCATTTCACAAGATGCACAAGTGAAAGAACTTTTGGAAACTCCAAATCCTCGTCATCTGCGTCTTGCTGCCAGCTGTTGACGCTGACCTCCGAACTCAGTGCCAGGTAGAATTTGCTCCCTGCCTTTTCTGCATTTCATCACTTGTTCCCTGGTTTGGAATATTAAAACTTCACTACATCCTGTTTTGGTCTTTTCCCCACCCCACCCCCCTGGGGTAAAAATTTCAGCAGGCTTCTCCAGGTCTGAAAAAAGCAGAGCCAAGGGTGGCGATGACATTGCGCATGGACCAGAGCAGCCACCAATAGGTGGCTCAACCCTATTTTTCTTGGCAATGGCATTCAGTAAGCTGTTGGTTATGTCATCTGCCCACAAGTAGGCCTCGCTGTTTTGCAGCCATCCTTTTCCCAAATGTGGCATCCTGACACCACACACACACACACACACACACACGGATCCAGGAGTGCACCCACCAGCCTGCACTGACACCAGAAAAAGTGGGGGGCCAGGGACAAGAAAGGGAAAAACAGAAAGGATCCGGTCCACGTGGAACCAAACACATAAGAATTTTAAGCACTAAAAATTTTTCTCACCTGCAGAGTAAGAAAGTACAGGAAAAAGTGGGCAGCTGGAGAATTTTATCCAGCTAATGTGTTTCCACAACATATTTTTGAAGTTAAATCTAAAATGACAAAATAATGAAAGCTAAGCAGTACCCCAAATTCTACAACTAAAGTGTTTCATCTCAGGTATTTCATATGAATTAATTTCAATTTACAGCTAAATGTCAAGGAAAATTGGTTCCGTTTCTATATTGTATTAAGTTTGGGTGCCTTCAGGTGCTGAGAAACTTATAAATAAATAACATTTTATCCTTATTGTTATGTAAAATAATTCCCCAGCCTGTGCTTTCTGAAGTTCTTAAAGGAAAGAGAATCCTGAGGTTTGCAAGTGAACTAGGCCTACGAGCTGTAGCTGTAGTTCCTGAAAGCAAAGGAGCAAAATGCTAACAGGCCTCTGTCCTTTTATCTCTACTACCTCTGGGATGAGAATTTGTAAAACCCCAAACAGAACATACAGGGTACAAGTACCCCCTAAATATAATGAAACACGTGGAAAAATTATATGATCAGTGTAAGATGGGGGGAAGAGGGAGAATAAACATGCCTCTTGATTCTGACATAAGGTATATTGTAAGGATGAAAATGCCTGTATTTATATCTTAAGATCATCAAATGAATACACTGAGATAAATTATAATGAAATTATTATGCTCAACTTACACTAAAGTAAAAGCTTTAATCAGAAATATCTTTTTAAAAACTGTTCCCTGGGAGGGACACCATAACCCCCGTCTTAAGAACCATTGCTACTTGAACACCACTGCAATGAGAACCCAGTTCTCAAGTCTGAAGCTCTTGGGTTTGGCTTCTCTCCTGGATGAAGAAACGCCTAAATGAAGAAAATAATCTCTTCGAAACAAGAAGCGTTTCCCAATAGCTTTCAGGCATTAAAGGAAGAGTATGAACTTTCTTAGAGAACGCCACATTCTTCTTGACTCAGTCTAAAATGTGCCTAATTCTGTGCCTAACTCAAGGTAAGTGCTTAAGAATCCTGCTACTCCATTAAGCAGTTTTGCGATTTCTTAGTAAAATTTAATGAAAAGTGACCTTGAATTGTTTTTCTCTTAAAAGGCAATGTACTTGTTAAGCATGTAAGAGAGCAGAGATTGAAAGTGCTATATAAATGCTAATAGCTTTCCAACACCTTTTTTGTAAAAAAAAAGAAAGAAAGAAAAAAAAGAAGGGCGCCCCTTTGGATATTGTATCTCCTCTGCCCAAGAAACTTCTAGAAAGAACCCCCAGCTCACCAAGGAAATGGTTAAAAAAAAAAAAGTTATATGCCTAAATGACTTACTCTTTGCAACATTATAGAATAAGAGAAGATGGGAGTAATCCCACAATAGGGCAATGGTTAGGTAACAAAGAAGAATGCCAATTTTGTTGGACAGCACTGAAATGTGTAACAGCGAGGCAAAGATTATATAATATTGGCGCCATTCATTATACTGAGGATGTTCGTTATATAATATTGCTGGGATGGGATGGGAAACGTGAAACAGAGAATAAAAACCAAACTCTTCATGTCACAACATATGCGAAAAGCAACTGGGAAACTGCAAATAGTTGGTATGTCGTTAAGGCAACAGCATTCAAATTTGAGAGCACCAATGACAGATCTGCTGGGGAGGCCTATTATAAAATGCAGATTTTGTAGCCTCTCTCCAGAACATTCTGATTCTGAAGGACTAGGATGTGCCCAGGAATCTGCACTTGTAATGACTGAGATTCTGAGGCCAGTGATCTGTGGACCATACATTCATTCCACAAAAGTTTATTGAGTAGCAGTGTCTGCCAAGTCCTGTTCTAGGTGCTAGGGACAGAGCAGTGAATAAAAGCCACATTTGAGAAACAAGCACGAGGGTGGTAATAATTCCTTTAAAATTCTTTCATATTAAAATAGTATTTCTCAAATAAGTTTCCCCTCAAAAAATCATGAGCCAAAATTTCCCTGCTCGCTAGCTTATTTTTTACTTAAGAGGAAAAAAGCACGTCAGACAGCTCTCTGGGCCTGACCCTAAAGGTCAGCCTGCAACGTGGACTCCAAGGGAGTGGAACTGGCTGGCTGGAGGGGGAGAGCAGCCACCTAGGGTGGCTCTCCAAACGAGGCCCAGGAATTTCCTGCCATTCCTGCACGCTCTCCAGGGCACCGAGGGCTATGAATGGGGATCAGAAAGGGTGGTGACAGAGAAGGAATAAAAAATGTGTTACTTCATTTCACAAGATGCACAAGTGAAAGAACTTTTGGAAACTCCAAATCCTCGTCATCTGCGTCTTGCTGCCAGCTGTTGACGCTGACCTCCGAACTCAGTGCCAGGTAGAATTTGCTCCCTGCCTTTTCTGCATTTCATCACTTGTTCCCTGGTTTGGAATATTAAAACTTCACTACATCCTGTTTTGGTCTTTTCCCCACCCCACCCCCCTGGGGTAAAAATTTCAGCAGGCTTCTCCAGGTCTGAAAAAAGCAGAGCCAAGGGTGGCGATGACATTGCGCATGGACCAGAGCAGCCACCAATAGGTGGCTCAACCCTATTTTTCTTGGCAATGGCATTCAGTAAGCTGTTGGTTATGTCATCTGCCCACAAGTAGGCCTCGCTGTTTTGCAGCCATCCTTTTCCCAAATGTGGCATCCTGACACCACACACACACACACACACACACACGGATCCAGGAGTGCACCCACCAGCCTGCACTGACACCAGAAAAAGTGGGGGGCCAGGGACAAGAAAGGGAAAAACAGAAAGGATCCGGTCCACGTGGAACCAAACACATAAGAATTTTAAGCACTAAAAATTTTTCTCACCTGCAGAGTAAGAAAGTACAGGAAAAAGTGGGCAGCTGGAGAATTTTATCCAGCTAATGTGTTTCCACAACATATTTTTGAAGTTAAATCTAAAATGACAAAATAATGAAAGCTAAGCAGTACCCCAAATTCTACAACTAAAGTGTTTCATCTCAGGTATTTCATATGAATTAATTTCAATTTACAGCTAAATGTCAAGGAAAATTGGTTCCGTTTCTATATTGTATTAAGTTTGGGTGCCTTCAGGTGCTGAGAAACTTATAAATAAATAACATTTTATCCTTATTGTTATGTAAAATAATTCCCCAGCCTGTGCTTTCTGAAGTTCTTAAAGGAAAGAGAATCCTGAGGTTTGCAAGTGAACTAGGCCTACGAGCTGTAGCTGTAGTTCCTGAAAGCAAAGGAGCAAAATGCTAACAGGCCTCTGTCCTTTTATCTCTACTACCTCTGGGATGAGAATTTGTAAAACCCCAAACAGAACATACAGGGTACAAGTACCCCCTAAATATAATGAAACACGTGGAAAAATTATATGATCAGTGTAAGATGGGGGGAAGAGGGAGAATAAACATGCCTCTTGATTCTGACATAAGGTATATTGTAAGGATGAAAATGCCTGTATTTATATCTTAAGATCATCAAATGAATACACTGAGATAAATTATAATGTAATTATTATGCTCAACTTACACTAAAGTAAAAGCTTTAATCAGAAATATCTTTTTAAAAATAATTTGTAATGTCTATCCTGACATTGTTCAATTTTATCTGTGCCCTGTGATCGAGGAAAGCAGCCCCGTTCAAGGCATGCCCACTTTGTTTTATGATCCTTTTGTGCAGAGAAAAAAGGCTAACAGCAATAGACCACTGTGCCCTGGAATATTCTAAGGCAAGACCCACCTCTACCCTTCCTAAATGACTCCCTTGTTTTATAGAACCTCAAATTTTCTCCCTCTCCTTTGAGATTTTCCTCATTAATGAAAGAAAGTTCTCCCTATTGTACAAGAGTGAATAAAATGCCCAGTACACCTGACCTTTCATTATAACGGAATCCAGACTGCCCGAGTAGAGCTCAAGGTAACGTTGAAACAGGATTAAAAATTATTTGGCCAGCCTCATTAAACTACAGTTTGAGTTAGGCCCAGAACCCTGACAATTCTTGGAAAGTTTAGTCCAGCTAACCCAAAAAACATCTAAATCCAGGTTTAAATTTTGGAAATCTTTTCTTTAAAAGAGAAGGACACAATTCAAACTGGCTCAGTTTATTCAATATATTTGTAAAACAAATCACTATGGCCCAAACAAGGACATGTATCTTCAACCCACAGGTTTAAAAAGCTATACACGTCTAGAAATAATATTTAAGCAACTGTTCAAATCTGTTATGACTTTAGCATCGTAAAATCCCTTAGCAGTCATTTAAAAAACAAATTCTATGAGGCATGAAGATGATGCTACAAATACACCCTCCATGAATCATGCAGCTCAATTTTATGTCCCAAAGCACAAGGACTGAAGTGAATTAGCCACAGTCTCTTCCAATTGCCCAGTAGTCTAAGAAGGTGACAAGAGCAGAGAAAATGAAGCACAGAGAAAAAGACACACAAAGAACGTGGCTGTCATCAGACATATCACTTCTGTATTCCTCAAACCATTTATCACTTTCTGAGCATACTTCCATTGCAGCGATGATGATGACATTTTGCTATAAATTTTTATTCCTTCAGCTCATTAAAATGCAAGTGCCATGGTCTAGTGCATGTCACGTCAGTGACACTCCCAACACCTGCATAATATACCTGATGCAAGCTCTATGTCCATCTTTTGTGTCACTAGATTCTAGAATGGTGCTTGACACAGACTCAGCACCCACTAAATATTGCTGGATGAGCCCTGAAATGTCAACTGCTGTTTCTGTTGTTATCACTACTGCTTGGCTGGAAATTGCTAAGTTTCTGTTAGGTGCAGACTTAAAAAAACAAAACAGGTAACACCTGGTTCTCTCCAGACCGCAGAGCTGGTGGCCCAGGAGGAATCTCAGAGTCAAGAGAATCTAACACCCCTCAGTCAACTTCAGAAGTATGTAAGGAAAACTTTGTATTTCCAAATGGAGACAAGTATGATGGTGACTGTACAAGAACATCTTCTGGAATTGATGAGAGAAATGGAAGGGGTATTCATACCACTCCTAACGGGATTGTCTACACAGGAAGCTGGAGAGATGACAAGGTGAACGGTTTTGGAAGACTTGAACATTTTTCAGGAGCAATATATGAAGGACAATTTAAAGATAGTATGTATCATGGATTAGGGACTTATACGTTCCCAACTGGGGCAAAGTACGCTGGAAATTTCAATGAAAATAGGGTAGAAGGTGAAGGGGAATATACTGATACCCGAGGACTAGAATGGAGTGGTAACTTTGATTTCACAGCTGCTCCAGGCCTGAGACCAAAGCTCCACATGTAGATGTTGTGCATTAAAGTACACGAAGCTGTTAGCTGTAAGGAAAGCAACTAAATCTGTTATTTGAAATTATTTCATACACTACCTCTGTATTGTAAGTTTTTCCAATAAAACCATCACTCACTTAAAAAAAAAAAAACCGGAATCCACTGACAAATGTACCTTCAGTCTCTATCATCATTTAGGCTTGTTCAAGTTTACAACTTCATTTTACCAAGACTACAACTCCTCAAGAGCAAGCAGTGTGTTTTTTATTCTCTTTTACAAGCCTTAGCACATTATAGTATTCAACAAACAGGCCCAGCATTCAGCTGAAGTCCGAGACATGCTTCCAGGTTTCTAAGCCCCAAAAGAGGTCAACTTTCTCTCTAAAGTGCCAAGAAACACCACGAGTTATGCACGGGTAGAGTCCACTTACTGGTAGTGTCTGAACCTAAATCTCTATATCTATCTAAATCCTCCAGTTTTTAAATGTTTATACCTAAGAAAAAAAGTTTCTTGAACTTTTCTAAGATCCAGTTTTATATTCAAACTAGCTCAGGACCAGCAATATTACTGGTTCATAATTTTTTTGTAGCTTGTCAATTTTAGTCAAAAGAAATGAAGAGGCCACACCACATTCAGTATTAAAGTTAGACAAACAAGCTAGGAGATGAAAGTAGAGCTAGACCACCCAAGTGGATAACTTAGTATTGGCTGGAATTACCTAGCTTACGTTTAGAGACCACTTCTGGAAAGGAAAAGACATTTCTAACAACTTTAGCCAATGGTCTGGGAGCATGAGGCCTCAATGAACCTTCCCTGAAAGGGTCCTCTGCGTGGATTTGCATAGCCTCTCAAGCCCCCAAAAGACTCAAAAACCAGGCTTGTACCCAGCTGGAGCTGTTGAATGATAAAGAAGGGGCACTGTGACTCCATGAATTAAGGACCAATTTAAAAGATTAAACTGTGTCCTGCAACTTACCCCTTCTGAAAGACACTACAGGTGAAAAAAACAAAGAATACAAACCAAGTACTAAAAATCCCTATGTAAATTAAATTCCATTGTTATGCCAAAGATTGCTCAAGGGGAAGAAAAAAAAAACTAAAATCTTTCCTCTCCAAGAATTTGCAAATCCCTCTTTAAACTGGTAGGAATGGAAATCACAAAATTCCATCCGCCACTGACCTGCAAAAGCCACCACTTGAAAGGAAATGTTTCCCTAGAGTCACACAAAGCCCCAGATGGAGCTCAGGGCTGCATGCTGTCACCACCAAGCCAACACATTAGAGGGCCCGGCTGGGACAAGCAGAGTGCTGGGACACCTTAAGGAGAGGATCCCAACAAGCACCTGTTTCACTAAACAAATCAAAGTAACAAAAGAGCATGAACGGTCTTAATGCAACCTCCCCCACGGCCAGTTTCAATCACTGTGCTCTCCTGGCAGAAGGTTCCGCGTGCAGCCAGGCTCTCGGGCTGCGCGGTCTAATAGGGTTACCCCCAGCCTCGAGCAGCCTCTAGGACTTGTAATGTGGTTCCTGTGGCTGAGGAAGTGAATTTCTAATTTTATTTCATCTTCACTGATTTCAATGTAAATTACTCAATGCGGTTAACGGAAAACTTTTCATTTTGCTTGGAACCACCCGGAATCTACTTTTCCAACACAATTTTGTTAAATATAACTACAGATCAAGTATTTCCAATGAAACCATGGCGTCCTAACTGAGATGTAGTCTAAACATAAAACGCACACTTGATTCAAAGACTTAGCATGAAAAAAAAGTATCTCATAAGTAACTTTTAATACTGACTACCTGTTGAAATGATATTATTTTAAATATATCCAGTTGAATAAAGTATATTATTAAAATTAATTTCACTTTCTCCTTTTTAAAGTAGCAATTAGAAAATGTCACATTACAGATGCTTCACATTATATTTCTACTGGACAGCACAGCTCTAGAGAATCAAATCAGCTTAACTCTTCAGCTTTAAAACTCCTTCATCTTTTTTGTGCCTGGACTCTGTTGGCAGTCTGGTGAAGACCACTATTAGCTCAGAATAATGTTTACAAATGAAAAAAAATAAAATGTGTACAAGTACAAAGGAAATCAATTATACTGAAATATAGTTACCAAAATATTTGAAAAATAAATTTATGATATAATAATTTTTTCTTAATTATGGAGCTGAAGAATAAATAGTGGTGAATCCAAGAACCGCTGTAATTTATAAGTAGCAATAAGCACAAATGAAACTGTAATGCAATATTAAAATGTCTGAGATTCCTGCCGATGACAAAGTCATGAGTATTGCTCATGGCACTGTAGTTTGCTGCCTACATTCATAATTGAAGGAAATGCTCAAGTTCAGTTAGGGGTTAGTAAAAATGTAGATGTAACTTTTCCCCTACCCAAATGTACGGATACCCTGATTTCTGTCCACAGACCTCTGGGGGGGGGTCCATGGACTTTAGGTTAAGAATGTTGTTTTAATACCT
Source organism: Propithecus coquereli (assembly GCF_000956105.1). Lineage (NCBI taxonomy): Eukaryota > Metazoa > Chordata > Mammalia > Primates > Indriidae > Propithecus > Propithecus coquereli. The sequence goes on from NW_012133857.1 coordinate 28,460,543, forward strand.
GATGCATTTGTATGTCTGTTTGTCAAAGATGACCCTCATCCTGAGGATGTCATTTTACCTTGGCTTATTCCTGTAAATTTGGTGTTCATGACTCATAATTCCTGTTTTTGACCACAACCAAACCAATATTATAAGGAAATGCTCGCACTTGTTTTTTTCCGATACTTTTGCTATGCAAAGGGAACAGGAAGAACAGTGGGAGTGTAAATTAAAAAGAAAAAAAAAATCCTAACAACATAGGAGAAAAAGCAATTCTTTTGATCTAATGATTAATTTGCATGTGTTAGAACATTAGGTAACCAGAAAGACCACAGTGGCACTTCACATAATTGACTGCACAAAGTATTCCCCATTGTTTATTTTCATTTGCAAATGCTTCTGTAACATTTATGTTGCCCAAATACTATTCTAAGTACTACAAATATGAACTACTTAATCCTCAGTACAACCCTACAGAGTTGAGTACCACTAGCATTATTCCCCTTTTACAGATGAGACAACTCAGGCTTCCAGAGAGGTTAAGTAACTCGCCCAAGGTCACACAACTGAGATTCCAACAGAGACCAGCTGCCTACGGTGTTTTGAAGGAGAGGGCAATGCCAAACAAAAACAGAGAACCTCAAGCCTCTGCTCATTACACGCGAGCAAAGGTTATCACCACCGGTCCCGCTTCCAAATCATTCGCTGAAAAATTAAAACTGGATGAGGTAAGGAAGGCTGGCCTATTCATAGGCAGGTTTCCAAATTAAGCTGAACGCCTTTCTCTGGGAGGAAAAATAAAGCTCCTCGGTATCTCAGGGCAGCTAATGCTGGCTCTGGCGTTTTTTCCACTCTTATCTAAAATATGCTGCAGGAGAATCTCGGCCCAGTGATAAGCCAAGTTTCGCCTTCACTGCACTAGCTTAAGAGAGATTACACACATACTTGGGATTTAACCAGCAAGAGAAGGACACAGAAACTTTGGTCCCTCCGGAGTCTAGTCACTGTTGACACTCTGTTGCCAAGGCCGAGCAAACTCCACCAGTGTCAAGAGCTCAGCAGTGAGGTTTGTTCTTCAGGGAAACCAGCCCTACAGGTGTATCCAAGGAGGCAGGTATACAAGGCCACATTCTTTCCTCCACAGAACAAATGAAGGTTTGTCTCCCTGCAGAGCTGGGCTCCCAGGTCCAGATAAGCCTCTCAAAGACAATAGCCTCAACACAGACACATTTTAGCTTGCTGCCACCCTGCAGCACCGAAAGTAAAATGGTTTTCCAATGCTAACCACTAAAATCGAGAAGCAAATATTGTCACAATAACGTTTATCTAGAAAGACAATGCTCGTTAGGTAAAATTTAACTCCAGTGAGAATCTTTAGGACACATACAACTCAATAAATGTGTGTGGCTCTGAAAACCCAGGGCTACCTTTTAAAAGTTCTCTTGGACTTATTTAAAAGCTTCATCCTGGCTGTGCGAACTGGCATTCCCTTTCTGAAATGATAGCGTCCCAGTGGTAGCTCTAATATGAAATAAAATGACTTCATTTCCTCCAGAGAAATATTTTTACCTCGACCCCGACAGGCCAGCACTCCAATACACAAGACTGCAATACCAGGGGGCAAAAAGTCAGGCCTATTAGGCCTGGATCGTTCTCAGATTAACAACCTTGGGGGAATAATCCTATAAGAAAATATTTTCAAGATTTCGGGTAATAACATTTTTGGGCCAGATGAAATTTGTTAGAGTTTGCACTTTTGTTTCTGAAAACCTCTGAAGTCATTTGTTTCCCACAGTTTTTCTCAGAAGCTACTTTGTGGGAAAGAAAGCCGGGTCCTAGGCAGCGAGCCAGCGAGAACCGGGCTGCGCTGAAAGCCAGCCAGCCCCCGCCACGCCACGGCTAAATGGGCAGCTCCTGCCAAGGTGGTTAATGTTTTACCTGGGGAGAGCTATAGGTCCTGACGTGGAAAATGTCTGTGACGAGGAGTATCAAGAAACAGGCAAGATGCACAGACAGCGGATTGTACGACTCCAGGTCTGCTGCTTCACACAACATTGGAAGTTACGCCACACTGAGAAATGGTTATCTCTAAAGAGAAGGCTGGGTGCGGTGGGGTGTGCTGTCAGGAGGGACAGTGGGGAAATGGCAGTGCTGTGACAGAGGACACAGACCCTGGACCAAACCGCCTCGCATTCGAGTCTCAGCTCTGCCACTTGTTGCCAGAGGAATCTCAGATAACTAAGCATTCTCTGCCTCAGTTTCCTTACCTGTAAAGGAGAGCCCCCAACCCACAGGGATGTTGTGAGGATTCGAAGAATTGACATATGCCCGGCACTGAGTACTAGGTGAGGCAGGCGTGGTGACTTTTGCAATCCTCCCATTCGTCGTTCTCAAGCCTCATAACAAATGTGATCCTTGTCTCCGCTGAGAGATGAAAGAATTGAGACTTCGAGAGATTAAGGAGCTTGCCCCAAATCATGCAGTTAATAAGAGACTACCCGGAGGGGGCCGCTCCTGTCGTGTGAATTCAGAGCCCGGCAGTCTTAACCTCTCTCTTATCTGGCTTTTCTTTCCTTACTTACTCTCTGAAAGACAGAGACAGAGAGACAGAGAGAGAGAGACAGACAGAGAAACAGAGAGAGAAACAGAGAGAGAGAGATGTGGGGGAAAGACAGATGGCAGGAAGAAAAAGTGAAGAAAACGTACTAGGGACATAATTTTTTTAGCTATTAAAAAATAATCTTGGCCGGGCGCGGTGGCTCACGCCTGTAATCCTAGCACTCTAGGAGGCCGAGGCGGGCGGATTGTTTGAGCTCAGGAGTTCGAGACCAGCCTGAGCAAGAGCGAGACCCCGTCTCTACTAAAAAAAAAAATAGAAAGAAATGATCTGGACAACTAAAAATATATAGAAAAAATTAGCCGGGCATGGTGGCGCATGCCTGTAGTCCCAGCTACTCAGAAGGTTGAGGCAGGAGGATCGCTTGAGCCCAGGAGTTTGAGGTTGCTGTGAGCTAGGCTGACGCCACGGCACTCACTCTAGCCAGGGCAACAGAGTGAGACTCTGTCTCAAAAAAAAAAAAAAAAAAAAAAACAAAAATAACCTTAACTAATTGCAAATGAAATTCCACCAGGTCAAACTGTGGGCGGCTCCCTTAAAAGGGGCTACTCTTCTCCTGGCCTCCTGGTCTGGCCCTCAGTTCCAGCTGGGTCTCACTGGGCAGGGCAAATGAAGTCGAGAGAAGGCACGAAATAATCCACCTGAAATGAAGCTCAGCCGTCTTTGAAGAAAGAGTCTCCTCTCGGGCTCAGGAGTGGCGGCATGATAAGTGTGGGTGCGAGGGGGGAAAATGCAAACCCATTTAACTCTTTTCCACCTTTTCCTCCTTGAAATGCCTCACTATTTCCCTCAAAGAAAAATTTATCTTTTGGTTCTCATTTTTCTTTATGCCACTTTTTCATTTCTGGAATTGCTACGGTTCTCTTTCAAATACCAGGATGGCAACCACTGATCTTTGACAATGCCACCCTTGGTCCCCGTGCAATTGTAGAAAGGGAAGAACAGCAACACTGGGGCTGCCAGTCACAATATTTACCCACACTGGAGTGTTTTGTTTGTTTTCAGTGGAGGATGCAGAGAGTTGACAAAGGAAAAACAAAACTCCTCTGTGTCAAAACACAAGCTGAAGATGATTTCCTCCTCCGCTGCCCTTGTGTCAAATACACACAAATCCAGAGCAGCCCTGGGCCCGAGGAGCGTTTATGGTTCCGCTGAACCATAAACACATGCCATCCTTCAAAACATACTGAGACTCTCCAACATCAAACGAACAAGGTAGTTCCAGTAAAGGATATATTGGCTTTTGACGTCTAATGTTCTGAGTGAAATAACTTTGTTTCCCCTTAAAATAGATAAACTAAAATAAATACAGGAGTGTTCCAAAGCAATGTAGCCAGCCACTTCTTCCTGTGACTCAGAGTGACCTCATAACTTTTTTTTTTATAATGACTATGGGCCAGAAACTAAGTGCTTTTTGGTGGAATGACTGATACTCTCTTCATACCAACTCTGTGAGGAATTTTAAATAATTCCTATTTTGCAGATGAGGAGATTGAGGCTCAGAGAGGTCGCATAACTGCATAAGTTTGCATAGTTTGACACTGGCATACGTAAGATTCTGGAGGTCAAGTTTTAAGAAGACAGCCCCACATTCAGTTGAGGCCTCAAATGGTCACCCAGTGGCCCCTCAACCAGGGTTTAAGCTAAACTCATTCAGCCTTCTGGGCTCCAAATCTCAGACTTTTTTCTTTTCAACAAAACACATCAATTTGTAAAATTAAAAGTAGGCATATTTTTAGATGGCCAAAATTAAAATACTGTCAATACCAAGTGCTGACAAGGATGTTAAGTAATGGAAACTCATAGACTGCTGGTGGGAATGTCAACTGGGATAAACTTAGAACACTGTTTAGAATTAGACAAATGCATAATCTATGACCCGATACTGCAATTCCACTCCGGGAAATACCCCAAAGAAATGAAAGTACGTGTGTACCAAAAGACATGTATGGCCATAATCACAGTAACATTATTCACAATAGTCTCAAACTACAAGTAACACAAGTATCATCAGAAGTAGAACACACGTGTAAATATAGATATGCTAAAATGCTATACAGAAATCAAAATGAATGAACTATGGCTCCATGCAACATGGACAAACCACAACATAATGTTGAGAAAATTAAGCCAGGCAAAAAAGAATTCGTAGTGAGTGAATTCATTTATGCAAAGTTCCAAAACAAGTAAAATTCATGAGTGGGGACAGAGGTCAGGAAGATGGTTATCGTTGGGAGAACAGAGTGAGCCCACGAGGGGACTTCTTGGTGGCTGCAGTGTCCTAGTTCTAGACTGAGCTGGTGTTAGCCAGGTGGGTTGACTTTGGGATAACTCTTCCACTGTGATTTATGTTTCTCTATCAGATGACCTTCCTTCCCCTCTCTCAAAAAACCAAGTAAGGACATTCATAAAACCCTGAGGTCTAAACCAAGTTTGTGAGAAAACTTGGAAGGAAAAAATAGGTATAATATAAGACATCCTAAACTTAGCTCAATATTGACATGTAGGAACAACAAAAATCGCTTCAGCCTCCAAAGCTCAACTCAGCAGCATGTTAAAGTACGTTTACATTCAATAAAGACCTGTTTATTGTGTCATCAAGGAGACACACAATCCATCTCAAGAAGAGACTTACATGCACTGTGCCCAGGGGTTATGACAATGGAAAAGTCATTTAGTGTCTTGACACAAAATAGCCTGACACTGGGTAAAAACTGAGCATTCTCTGCAGTGGCTACTAAGAGAAGCAGGGGTTAGTCTGGTCTTCAGTGTCCTTACCCACGTGGCAGACTTGCTTCCAACAGTCATACAGAAGATGACAGAGTTCTGGGTCATACAGCCCACATATCTGAGGTAAAGAGCTGATGCCCGTGGTCCCAGTGAGCAAAAATACACATTTTATCCCTTGGCTACTGCAGAAAGAATTCTAGTGCTTTGCACAACTGCCAAAGCCAAAGCACAAATACATTTCAATCTCTTTGGAAGTCTCTGAAGGGCACGGTTAGCTCCAAAAGATACAAATCCCGGGTCTCTGAACTAGTTTAGCTTTCTCTGCCAACACCTTTATTTGGTTAAATTTAAAAAATATCTCAGACTCACCTGAAGCTTACAGTGTTCAAACTTTCCCTGATCTCCCCTTCCTCCGTGTTGGGTCCCAACCTCTTCTACTCCCTTAGACTGTCGCTCCTTTCCTACTAGTCCTTTACTCAAGTTGTCATACCCACATCTGCACAATTATTTGATTCAGTACAAAGAACATCACCTTTCTGCCCATCATTGATTCCCCAGGGCAAGGCATGATGTCTGTGTGCAGCAGGTGCTTAACAAAGTCTTAATGGACAAATGAATACATTCTCTTTTAATACTAACAACAGGGACAAGCATCTTTCTGTTCTTCTCAAACCAATGGCAGCCCTACATATTTCAGGAGGGATCTAAGCTTGCCCCAGAGGGGTTTTTAGCCAGTCAATGTGATTTGCCTTCGAGCCTGGATTCCTCATGTGGAAAAGCTCCCAGAAAGGCTTGACTAGATAAGGAAAAAGTGATGTCTAGACAATTCTGCTTTAGCCTTCCACTGGGAAAACCTCCAGCTATTTCACTGAACCTCATATAACCAAGTCATAGTTCATATTTCACAGATTCCTCACCAGGGTTTTGACATCTTGGGAGAAGAGAGCTGGGGGAAGGGTGGGCAGACATCTGTCTATAGAGTGGTTTCTAACAAACCAGTAAGTACAAACAATTCTAAGAAGACTAACTTGTCACTGGTCCCTGTGATCACCAAACAAAAAGGAGCTCTATCCAATGGAAGGACATCAAAGGAGTGGTGTAATTTAATTACAATATTTTATTCTAAAATGAGGGAGGAGAAAATCATTCAAATTTGAAGCTGGAATTATAAATCTCATTGTTCACACAAATATGCACAAGATTTCCCTTCAGCAGAACTGGCAAGAATCCCAGCAGAACTGGGCAGCTCACTCTGTTGCCCAGTCTAGAGTGCAGTGGCGTCCTATAGCTCACAGCAACCTCAAACTCCTGGGCTTAAGCCATCCTTCCGCCTCAGCCTCCTGAGTAGCTGGGATTATAGGCATGTGCCACAACACCTGGCTATTTTTTTAATATATTTTGTAGAAATGGGGTCTCACCTTGCTGCTCAGGCTGGTATCAAACTCCTGGCCTCAAGAGATCCTCCCACCTTGGCCTTCCAATGTGCTAAGATTACAGGCATGAGCCACCATGCCCAATCCAACTTTCCCATTTCTCCCTGTAATTTTCCCACCTTTGTTTTCCATATAATTTCCCCATCTTTGCTCCTATGTGGCCACCAGGGAAAAAAACTCTGAAAAATGGGCTTAAATGCCCCAGTTACATGGATTCCTTCCTTGTCTATTACAAACACATCACTCTTACTGGCTCTAAGGTCATCTGTCTCTTCCATGCTATAGGCAGCACAGAGGCAGCCTCACATGGCAGGCATGCAAATACTGACAGGCAAAATGCATAAATGAGTGAGTTAGGTTCCTTTTATGCTCTGAACTAACATGAAATCCCAGAATAACCTTTCAAACTTCCATGATACCATGCTTCTAGGGACAAGAAGAGGAGGAGGAGGGGGGCATTCTTGCTTCCATCTGGTATACCCCTGCAATAGGCTATTTCCATGTGCTGAGATGCATTAGAAGTAGCACAAACAGCCAAGAAACTAACTGGTCTCTGTCCAGGAAAACAATTTTTCAACACAAATCTGTAGAAATAAAAGTCACCTTCAAGTTTGGTACTACCTACCCATAATGCATTTCCCCTCACCCTTTGAATTCATTCAGTTATTCATTCCATCCCTTCCTAGGTGCTAACTGCTACTGCTACTTTCAACTCAAGTTCCTTAGGCGACACTGAACACGCTTAAGTGAACTGTACACTGTTAGCCCTGAATAAATGACCTGGATCATGAAGATTCCTTATGTAAATTAAGGAAAAAATGTAAAGCCCCCCCCCCCAAAAAAACCCATTGGAAAATAATTTGTGCATGCAACATAGCTGGTTATAACACAGAAATACCTTTGAATATGTACTAAGCTGGGAATCTTGGGAAATAGTATTAAAATGCAGCCCTCTCAGATATACCAATGAGATTTTTTTTTTAAAAAAGTCTAGTGCATAGATGGTGCCTTACAAAGGCGCTCTACAGAGAACAGGGATCCTCATATTCAATTAAGTCAGGAGCTGAACTAATATCACGAAACTACATCCATTCATGTCAGTTTACATGTTTCAAAAAAACAAGCTTTCCAATAAATACAGACTCCGTTCCTCTTCCCCTGACCTTCCTGTCAGGCTTCCCTTAATAAAGTTCCTGCCAGATAAACATCATGAATGTTCCACCGTACCAGAAAACAAGAAGGTTACAGCAAATTGGTTGGTTAGAACCACCTGAGCCATCAGTTATGTGATTTGGAAAAGGTTATTTCTCCATTTGGGACAGTTTCCATGATTTGACTTGGCATAATATTCATCAAAAGGTGGTATGTCTTCTCCTATCTTTCTCATATCAGTAGTTTCAGTATAAGAAAACATATTTAGCTTGTCTGTTTTCACAGACATTACTCTGCACTCTATTCTTCAAATATACTCAAGTTCTTCCAGGAGCTACACACACACTCCAAAGTACTTTCCAACTCAGTTGTTTAGGAAGATGAACTTTGTTACATCAAAAATGTCTGTTAGAAAAATCATGACACGATGAGGAGAGAAATTAAGTTTGATCTCATAAACAGGGAAAAAAGGAAAAAAGAAGAATATCAGTTTTTAGAAGATACTGTGTATAAAATAATGAAGTAATTTGTTCGAAAAGTTCTGTTGTTAAAATATTGACAACCTAAAGTAGGATTGGTGGTTCCTAACTTTTACATAATAATTCTTTACAATTTTAAGAACGCTTTTACTTAAATCTCACAATTCTAAAAGAGGGGGAAATTCCATAAGGACAGAGAGATTTGCTTGTTTTATACATATATTTATCTCAAGATCTGGCACAATGCCAGGGACAGAGTAAGTACTTAATAAAATTCGTTGACTGGAGGTCAACACTTTTTCATGCAGCAGACAAATGCAGGTCGTAACACTGAAGAAACCTGTCCTAGACCACAAGGCTGGTGGGTAGCTAAGCCAGGCTCCCAGTGAAGGGCACTGAGTCACATTCCTGAATCCTGGCCTACAACCACTCTTTGAGTCTGGTCCTTCTAATATTATTTTTAAGAGTGTTAACATTAATCTTCATGGCATCACATCTTTGCAAGGAAGCTATGAGCCACCATCCTGCAGATTGAGAAAGAAACACAGTTTTAACCCATTAAACACAGCAACTGGCCTGCCCTGTCCTTCAGTGCCCTTCCCCTGTCTCATTCACAGTGTACCTCTGCCCCAGGCATTACCTTAGTGTCAGAGATCCACAGGGAAATCGAAAATGATCAGGACTCGAGAAGCCAAACCACTGACTTGCTGAGGTATGGTAGCCCCTAACTGTGGGAGGAAGTCACCTCCCTACTGCTGTCAAAATCAGACCCTACAATGGGGAAAGAAAGGTCATATGAAATCATCTTGATATTCCAAACAGGGACTTACATCCCTGGGTCAGAGAGTGAATCAAGGAAAGAGAAGAACTCTTCACAGAGCAGGGGCATGAGTCACCAGTTCCTTCCTTACAGAAATACAAAGAAAGGAATATTCTTTTATATAACTTAAAAAATATACATATATATATATATATCAGTCTCAACCAATCTCTCTCTCTCTCCTCTCCCTCTCTCATTTGCTCCCATTCTCTGGGCTCCATGAATTGTTAACAAGCTCTTACCGGTGAGTATCTGGTTCTCTTTCCAAAGTGGGGCTCCTTCCCTTACCTTCTTCTCCTTTCCAAACTTCAAGTTTTTGATGCTGACTCTGCTCAGACAGATTTTTTCGAGCAGCTGCTCACCTTTAGCTCCCCGAACAGAATCCCTAAGCATCATGCAAATCCTCAGGCTTATTCTGGATTTACTTTTAGGGGATTCCCTGAGGATGTCCCTTTTTGATGTTCCTCAGCCTTAAGAAGCCACCCCCAAGTCCAACGGATATACAGTACCCATTTTGTGGATGTCCAAGCCACATAAGAAATGGAAAGAATTTCAGTGAGAAACTCTTTTGGAAGCCATATCCATCCGACTCACCCACTTCTGGGTGCCGATGATACCAAGGACTACTGCGGAAAGACAAGCAAGCTCGCTCAAAGCCCCAAGGCATAATTCGCCTTGCTCTGAAACCTTCCAAAGAGATCAGAGTCTACTGCATACATTTTTCTTAGCCAAGAAACAGATGCAGAGTGTAAATGATTTTCCACTGAGTACCTCCGAAACAGATGCAACTATTCAGTAAATGTTCCCTCTGCCCAGAGCATCCACTGTCACTGCAGACCAGACATACGAACTCTGGGGATCATTTAGCTCAGTGTTTGAAAAAAAAAACTCCCATCATTTGTATCCCAGCACATGGGTACCACTTCTACTATTCTACCTTAGCCTTTTTTTTGAAACCACTTCCTTCTTCCTCTCCCTCTCTCTCTCTTTTCTTTCAAGACAGCATCTCTCTCTGTTGCCCCGGCTAGAGTACAGTGGCATGATCATAGTTCACTGCAAGCTCAAATTCCTGGGCCCAAGCAATCCTCCTGCCTCAGCCTCCCAAGTAGCTGGGACTAAAGGCTCATGCCACCAAGTCCAGCTAATTTTTCTATTTTTGGTAAAGATGGGGTCTTGCTCCTGTTCAAGCTGGTCTCAAACTCCTGGCTTCAGGCAATCCTCCCACCTCAGCCTCCCAGAATGCCCAGCCTAAATGTATTTTAAACAGAAACTTCGTATCACCTCTATAAGTAGACATACAGAACAAGCTGCTACAAAAATAAGGCAACTCTAAAAGCAAATACAATGAAAGCAAAATGATGTCACTAAAAACTGTGGTATCTCAATTAAAAAGGGAGTTCAACAAATGTTAGGGGTGTTAAAGACATACTGGCAGCTAATAGGGACTTTGATGTTAATCTCAAGAACTGAGAAGGAATTAATGAAAAAGGGACAGAGAACTGAATTTGAATTGAGCTGGGAACTCAAATGAGAATACAAAATCTAAAACCTCTGTTTCGCCCTCTTCTTTACAGCCTGAGGTATACGTATGACATTGTTTACTATAGGCTACTTCTCAGAGATACAAGATGGTGTCGAGGCCGCAACTTTTACCCTAAATGACCAACTAGGGTATGGATTCTCCTCAAAATATTCAATTATAGCATAGAGTTAATAGTCACATTACTTCTATTTTCTTTCTTTCCACAAAAGATTTTGGACCACAAACTAGGGGTAACTTTCTAGCATCTCAGATGTTATAAACAGTTGACAAAGGCTGGCACTGCCAAAACATCCAATGGTGATTTCTATCCCGCTAGGGCAGCCAGGGCCCAGACAACAAGAGGACCTTGAACTGGAAATGCTAATGGAAGAGAGAGCATCTTAACAAGATGCAAGAAATAGCAAGGTTTTCTCTCTTCTGCAAGATCAACCTTCAATAGCTCAAGTTACACCAATGTAGTAAAACCTTAGGTGCTTCGACCTGTGTCCCAGAATTCAGATGAAGATTTTTTTTCAACCACAGAAGTCTCTGTCTCCTTACAGAATCCTGAAATTTCTGCATCTTGTCACTAAAAGAGAAAGGGCAGGGCCTGGAGATAGAAGAAGACAGATGCCTGGTGATCAAACCTCTGTGCTGCCAATTACCAGGCATCTGTTTGCTGATCTGCAAATGGGGGTAATCTGCTTAAGGTGGTTTTGAAGACCAAACGAAGCAACGTACGTGAAATGTCTGGTACAGTACCAGGCATACAGGTGCTTCTCCCTAAAATCCATGAAACCCGTTAGTTTTTTAAAATCCTTGAAATTAATATTAGTATAGCACTTACTATATTAATGTACCAAATGGTTAATATGCAGTAGCATCTGTTTTAAATGTTGCCTATAAACTAATTCATTTAATTTCACAAAACCCTATGAAGTTGGCACTATCATTATTTCCATTATACAGATGACAACCCTGAGATACAAAGAGGTTCAGCAACTTGTCCAAAGTCACAGGCTTAGTAAGCAGCAGAGCAGGGATTCAAACCCAGGCAATCTGGCTCCATAGCACATGTTCCTAACCACCTGTGCCACCATGCCTCTGAAATGCCAGAGAGACATCACTGAAAGAGCCCAAAATGATAGGTAGAGGGATGGACAGAAGGGTAGATATGTGATAAAACAAGTACAGTAAAATGTCAATGGCATAATCTAAGTAGTGGGCATACAGGTGTTTGCTATCAAATTCTTTCAACTTTGCTGTATGTTCAAATTTTTTCATATTAAAACACTAGGAGGACTAGGCACAGTGGCTCACTCCTGTAATCCCAGCACTTTGGGAATCTGAGGCGGGAGGATCACTTGAACACGAGATCAGCCTAAGCAAGAGCGAGACCTTATCCATATAAAAAACAGAAAAATTAGCCGGGTATGGCGTTTCGGAGTTTGAGGTTGCAGTGAGCTGTGATGACCCCACTGCACGCTACCCAGGGTGACAGAGCAAGACTCTGTCTCTTAAAAAAAAAAAAGGTAGGATAAAGCAGAGCAAGGAAGAGCCCAGAATGTCATTTTCTGCTCAAAAATGGAAGAGCACTAAAGAGAGGATACATCAATAATGTCAGGGTAAAAGAATTTCCCCACCCCAACCAGTTTCTCTCAAAAAGTACCCCAGTTAAACACTATAAGCCACAGAATCAAGTTACAGATTGCCCCAACTGGAGTCCACAGCTGGGAAAGAGAGAAGTAAATGGGCTGTAAAACTGAGTCTTCTGCCAGCTAAGCTAGAGAAACCATCTCCCCACTGAAAGTGTTAATGGAAATGCCAGGCCAAAGCAGTCAACTGGAAACCATTTCTTGACACCGTACATGCAAACAGATACAGCTTCTCTTTCCAAAATGGTGAAGAATGCAGTGGTCCAACCATGCTTATCTTTAAGTACTGGCAAGCACCCAAGACAAGTTAACAGATTTCAACTTCTAGGGCTCTGTAGATGGGTACCAGCTCCTAAAAGCCTGCCTGGGAATGAAAGGGAGGAAAGAGAGAGGAATGGGATGTCACCCAGATGAAGCTGAGCCAGCGAGGAAGGGAGAGGAGGGGGTGAGCCGGCAGCAGCACTGCCCACCCTGAGGGGCCAAGGAGGAAATGTAGAGGCCGCGCTCTCAAAGGGGATAGGTTTGTGTCTTTCAAGGATTTTCCTGTGACTAATGTTCTACAGACTTTGATGAGATAATCCTTTGAATCGAAGGCTTGACAGCTTCCAGACTGGGCCCAGGGGTAGGAAGGGAAGCTAGAGAGAGAAATGGGAAGAAAAAGATGGTAAGAAAATAAGAGGATTAAATTTTAGGAATGTTCATATACAGTTGGGAAAAGTGGAAAATCGTGCTTCCTTTTAAAAAGGGCAATTCAGCAATATCTAACAGAAACATGAAATGTGCCGAAAGTCTACTACTGGGATTTTATTTTATAAATACAATTATACGTGCATAAAGACCAAGGTAAAGGATACATTACTCATTGCAGCATTATTTGTAAAAACAAAAGGCTAGAAAGAACCTTAATGCTCATCAGCAGAAGACTGGTTAAATGAACTGTTTATGGAACACTGATTCAAAAGTAAACTCCAAGTCATTGAAAAGAATGAAGTCAACCTTCGTGCTGATAGAAAAAGAGCTCTAAAATATAGTTGTAAGTATTAAGTGCAAAAAAATAAGGAGCAGAAATTGATATATATCTACTGTTAAAAAATAATGTGTGTACATATATACACGCACATTCTACCTATATATATATTCTATGTACTATATATACACACACCATAATTTTTTAAATGAGGGATGGAGGGAGGAAAGGAAATAGGAAAAAATACACTTATACATGTATGAACAATTTCTGGAGCAAGAAATTGTTAAAGCCAGCTCCATCTGGGAAGAACCAGAAGTCAGATTAGAGACTTTTCACTCTATACCCTTTTGTACTGTTTGAATTTTCTTATTCTACACATACAGTCCTTTTTCACTTGAAATAAAGGTACATAGATATCAATATTCTCAGAGCATTTGAAATAATATTTGACTCACAGGGAATGTAATGGTTTATTTGGAATTCAGCCATAACATCTCTGTGCGCTTGCTGCAATTCAATGCCCACATGCGCTAGGCATTTCACAGGACCACCTTAAATGTAAGGTAGGCAGGGCGCATATTTGCACACCAATTTTACATGGGATATAATTAAAAGAAGGAATTGCTAAATAACTTGCTATATCAGGAACATTTAGCAAAAGACCAGCTCAAAATCATTCCAGTGAAAGAGGAAAGTTACCATCAGACTGAGGTCCTTCACGGAACCCAAGAAAAGGACTGAGGCCAGTCTCAGGAACAAGGGAAGGGGAGACCTGAATGCCACCAGGAGTCTCTCTCCCACTCTGTGGCTTGACTTCCTCTCACTATAGCTTCTTCCACATGCCGCAAAACATGGCTCTCACAGGTCGCAGCCCTTAACTGGGACCATTTCACCAGGAACAGGGATACTCGAGCTTGGAATTATTGACATTTTGAGCCCGACAGTTCTGTGCTGTGGGAGGGGGCTATCCCATGCATTGCAGAATATCAGCATCCCTGGCCTCCACTCCCCCTCCACCTCCTCGTGATAACCAAAAATATCTCCAGACATTGCCAAATGCCCCCTGGGGAGGTAAAATTGCAATGACCTTGCTCATTAGCCCTTTTTAAGTGCTGAGGAAGGGCTATGATTGCCTAGCTTGTTGCTCAAACCTGGCCAAAGAAACTATGGCAAGCTTGTGCTCACACGGTGACCCCTTGACAGGTTTGTTGTTGAAGGAGAGAGAGCTGTTTCCCTTTACCACTGCCGTATGGCTTTCCCTAACCTCTAAGTCGGCGCTGCCCAACAGAACTTCGTGCAGTGATGCAAATTTCTGTATCTGCGCTGACCAATACGGTAGCCGCTAATCACACGTGGCTATTAAGCACCTGAAATGCAGTTACTATTATTAAAGAACTGCATTTTAAAAAATGTTATTTGACTTTCATCAATTAGATTTAAAAAGGCACATGTAACTATTGGTCACCTAATAGAACAGCACAGCTCTAAGTATTGAAAGAATTCAAGCTCCTTCAGCACAGCTGCCAGCAACAGAGTAGGCACTTTGTAAGTATTCGTTGAATAAATTAATGGATATAACTGGACTCAGGGTCTAGAATGGTGAAGATCATTAAACCAACTCAGATGGTTCTACCCATAGGAAAAATAGGAACCCAATGACAAAGAATCAGGAAAATGGAAGAGACCCAAGTGTCCTTCGACAGATGAATGGATAAACAAAGTCAAGTGCATGCATATAATAGAATATTATTCAGCCCTAAAAAGCAAGAAAATTTTGACTCATGCTACAATGTGGATAAACCTTGAAGACAATATGCTAAGTAAATAAGCCAGACACAAAGTACAGATACCGTATGATTCCACTTATGTAAGGTACCTAGAAGTAATTAAATTCACAGGGACAAAGTAAAATGGTGGTTGCCAAGGGCTGTGGGGAGGGGTAATGGGAAGTTAGTACTCAAAGCGTACAGAGTTTCAGTTTGGAAGATGAAAATGTTCTGGAGATGGATGGTGGTGATGGTAGCACAATGTGAATGTAATTAAGCCCAGAACCATACATTTAAAAGTGGTAAGATGGTAAATTTCATGTTAGGTACATTTTACAACTTTTTTAAAAAAGAAAAAAATGACTCTGGAAAGCTTAATATGGTACGGCAGACTGACCCATTGCTCGCGATTCTTCATAGCATCCCTGTATTCTGGAAATAAATGGAAAAGACCCAAACTCCACCCCACACTCTGGAACTAAGACCAGCCAGCCCACATCCTGAGTAAAGCTACACCCAAACCTGTGACTGGGAGAAAGACATCCTTGTTGTTGTAGATTATGGGTTTGGGGAGAGTTTGTTACACAGCCTGTTTATAGCAAGAACTACCTGATATATTAAGTCTCAGTGGTCACAGTTTTGCCACCAAGAGAGTATTCAAAGAAGAATGAATACCTGTCACAGGGTGCTTAAGGATCAGCTGCATTGTAGAATTATATAGATCCATCAGTTCTTTTAAAAAGATATAAAGCCATGAACTATGAATTTTTATGAATCATTATTTAAAAGGCCCACTAAGCCTCTGAGCCTTGAAGAAGGTGGGTCCACGGTAGAACTGTGCTTCATTCCTTACGGGTTGATGGGTTAAGGTCTTAAGTGATGTTGAGCCTGAAGAAAACAAATCCTGGCACCTCTCATAACTCATCATCATCCCTGGAGACCATCTGATTTAAAAGGGACCCAATCTGAAATGCTCCCTGAAGCACTTCCGGCCTCAGCATTCTCGTTCCAAAAATGTCCCCTTTCAGCAGTCCCTGGCAGTCACTCTGAGCCGGCAGCCAGCATACTCTGCTGTCTGAGACCCTTCACCCAGAAAGGAAATAAAATCTGCATCCAAGTCAAGCACATTTTTTATGCCATTCAAAGAAACCAAACCATGAACAATCTGAGGGCTCACATCCCTGTCATCATCCACAAAGATTCGTGAGGCAGACTCAGGGACACCAACACTTCCACGCAAGATGCAGAAGCCTGGAAGCCTTCCCTCGTCCTGCTAGGAGGATTCCTTCCCATTTCCTGCCTGACTTGCTTCCCTGGGCATTCACCAGTTCCACGTCCCTCCACCTCTGTATTAGAGACCCAGGAGTAGAACCAGTTAGGATTTTTTATTTTTTTTTATTTATTTTTTTTTGCCCCCAAGGAACAAACTTTCTTACCCTGCTTTGCCCCAAGCTCAACGTAGCTTCTTCTTGAGCACACTCAACAATCATGGCACAAGCTCCTAGCCAGGGGATGAGAGGAACAGCAAACGGGGAACAGACTACTCTATTCCAAGAAATAAGAAGAAAAGTGCTCAGGCTCAGTTAAGGCCCCCTCAAGCCCACGTCCCTGAAGCCCGGCAGCCTCACTGCTCCTTAATTCTGCCACCTTCCACGGCAGAGCAGTCCCCATCTCTCATCTGGGAGGGAGCAGACAGGAGATACACACACCGGCAGCAGAGAAAGTAGTAGAAGGGAGGAGACCACGAAAAGAGAGATTTATGGCATAAAGCTATGGCTGCCAATTCAAATTGTGAAAAAGGAACAGAGACTACACTTTAGAAAAATGTTCAGCAAAAGACAAAATTTTGCTGCTTAACTGAATATACCCTTGGCAATTTCAAACATGTTCTCATGTGGTAACGTTCCAATGCCCAAGACATACGCATGCGATGTACACATTTGTTTCTTCCTTTATTTAAATTATTCATTAGCTAATTAATTAATTAGGTATTCCTTTAACTTCAATTCTACTATGTAACCTTCTGCGCAGCAGGGACCGTCTGACCTACACTTGGGCTGGAACCATTTTGTTTCCTGATTTTTATTTGCAGTTTCTATTCAGCTTGAAATCTCATGCATTCTTGAGAAATCATCATGATCCCTCTGAAGGGCTAGGATTGGGTGAGACAGGCTGCTGAGGATGAGGATGAAAAAGCAGAACAGGAGGAGGAGAGAACATATCAAGAAAAGAAACCATAAATTGAACTATTAAAGGTCAACATTTATTAAGCACGTACGTGCATCCTCTCACTTAATCCTCAGTACAACATACAAATATCTTTGTTTTATTCTTATTTTATATATGGAAGAAGCAGCTCAAAAGAACTCAGGCAACTTTGACTGAGGTCACTTACCTGATAGACAGCAGTGTTCAGATTAAAGCCAGGGCCAATCAATTCAAGTCTGGTTCTCCGAACCACTTCATTAGTATACTACCCCC